>NC_091293.1:55496218-55536218 GCF_038502225.1 Cherax quadricarinatus
AGTCCTGGAGATGGGAAGTACAGTGCCTGCACTCTGAAGGAGGGGTGTTAATGTTGCAGTTTAAAAACTGTAGTGTAAGGCACCCTTCTGGCAAGACAGTGATGGAGTGAATGATGGTGAAAGTTTTTCTTTTTCGGGCCACCCTGCCTTGGTGGGAATCGGCCAGTGTGATAATAAAATAATATATATATATATATATTATATATATATATATATATATATATATATATATACATGTATATATATATATATACATATACATATATATATACATATATATATGCAGTTGTCCAGGATTAGATCCTGCATTCCCATGCCCAGCCCTGTGAAAACAGGACCCACTTTGCATCATGCTATCCACTGGACCACAAATTCTCAACACCAGGCACTCAGCAGCACTGAGCGTGTTTTCCTTGGTGTGAGAATGTACGTGGTTGTGGATCCCAAGAGACTAATTTCAACCTCATCCTGTTTGGGGGACCAGCCTTCACGATTTCATTAATGTAAAGACTGCTCGTGAAGGATGAGGTTGGAATTAGTCTCTGAGGCTCCACGACCACGTATATTCTTGCACCAAGGAAAGCGCGCTCAGTGCTGCTGAGTGCCTGGTGTTTCAGAATTTGTAGTCCAATGGATAATGTGATGTGTAGGGTGTCCTGTTCTCACAGGACTGGGCATGGGAACGCAGGATCTTATCCTGGACAGCCGCAGTCCTGTTAATGATTCAATATAACTTGTTTCGTGATTTCCTTTATATATATATATATATATATATATATATATATATATATATATATATATATATATATATATATATATATATATATATATATATATATATATATATATTGGAATTTTGAAATCACCTGTTTACAGTGATCTTATTGCATATATACATATATATATATATATATATATATATATATATATATATATATATATATATATATATATATATATATATATATATATATATATATATACATATATATATATATATATATATATATATATATATATATATATATATATATATATATTTATATATATATATATATATATATATATATATATATATATATATATATATATATATATATATATATATATATACAAACACTCTGAAAGAATAGAGAAATTCCAAGCGCTTTCGTGACTACTCACATTATCAAGGAACTATAGTTCCTTGATAATGTAAGTAGTCACGAAAGCGCTTGGAATTTCTCTATTCGTTCAGAGTGGTTGTTTTGCATATTTTGAAATCACCTGTTTACAGTGATCTTATTGCATATATACATATATATATATATATATATATATATATATATATATATATATATATATATATATATATATATATATATATATATATATATATATATATATATATATATATATATATATATATATATATATATATATATACATATATATATATATATATATATATATATATATATATATATATATATATATATAAATATATATATATATGTATATATATATATATATATATATATATATATATATATATATATATATATATATATATATATATATATATATATATATATGTGTGTATTGGTAAAAAAAGAATGAAAAGATGGGGTGGTAGGGGAAGTGGAATATTCAAACGGCTTCAGGAAGAAATCCAAATATTCTTCCTTGAAGCCTTGTTATCCACTTCTCCGAGGCTATGGGTCCCTCAATTAAACCAGAGGTGGACCCCATCCAATATATATATATATATATATATATATATATATATATATATATATATATATATATATATATATATATATATATATATATATATATATATATATATATATATATATATATATATATATATATATATATATATATATATATATATATATTATTATTATTATTTTATTTTATTTTATTATCACACTGGCCGATTCCCACCAAGGCAGGGTGGCCCGAAAAAGAAAAACTTTCACCATCATTCACTCCATCACTGTCTTGCCAGAAGGGTGCTTTACACTACAGTTTTTAAACTGCAACATTAACACCCCTCCTTCAGAGTGCAGGCACTGTACTTCCCATCTCCAGGACTCAAGTCCGGCCTGCCGGTTTCCCTGAACCCCTTCATAAATGTTACTTTGCTCACAGTCCAACAGCACGTCAAGTATTAAAAACCATTTGTCTCCATTCACTCCTATCAAAGATGCTCACGCATGCCTGCTGGAAGTCCAAGCCCCTCGCACACAAAACCTCATTTACCCCTTCCCTCCAACCTATCCTAGGCCGACCCCTACCCCGCCTTCCTTCCACTACAGACTGATACACTCTTGAAGTCACTCTGTTTCGCTCCATTCTCTCTACATGTCCGAACCACCTCAACAACACTACCTCAGCCCTCTGAACAACAGTTTTGGTAATCCCGCACCTCCTCCTAACTTCCAAACTAGGAATTCTCTGCATTATATTCACACCACACATTGCCCTCAGACATGACATCTCCATTGCCTCCAGCCTTCTACTTGCTGCAATATTCATCACCCATGCTTCACACCCATATAAGAGCGTTGGTAAAACTATACTCTCATACATTCCCCTCTTTGCCTCCAAGGACAAAGTTCTTTGTCTCCACAGACTCCTAAGTGCACCACTCACCCTTTTCCCCTCAACAATTCTATGATTCACCTCATCTTTCATAGACCCATCCGCTGACACGTCAACTCCCAAATATCTGAATACATTCACCTCCTCCATACTCTCTCCCTCCAATATGATATCCAATCTTTCATCACCTAATATTTTTGTTATCCTCATTACCTTACTCTTTCCTGTATTCACTTTTAATTTTCTTCTTTTGCACACCCTACCAAATTCATCCACCAATCTCTGCAACTTCTCTTCAGAATCTCCCAAGAGCACAGTGTCATCAGCAAAGAGCAACTGTGACAACTCCCACTTTATGTGTGATTCTTTATCTTTTAACTCCACGCCTCTTGCCAAGACCCTCGCATTTACTTCTCTTACAACCCCATCTATAAATATATTAAACAACCACGGTGGCATCACACATCCTTGTCTAAGGCCTACTTTTACTGGGAAATAATTTCCCTCTTTCCTACGTACTCTAACTTAAGCCTCACTATCCTCGTAAAAACTTTTCACTGCTTTCAGTAACATACCTCCTACACCATACATCTGCAACATCTGCCACATTGCCCCCCTATCCACCCTGTCATACGCCTTTTCCAAATCCATAAATGCCACAAAGACCTCTTTAGCCTTATCTAAATACTGTTCTCTTATATGTTTCACTGTAAACACCTGGTCCACACATCCCCTACCTTTCCTAAAGCCTCCTTGTTCATCTGCTATCCCATTCTCCGTCTTACTCTTAATTCTTTCAATAATAACTCTACCATACATTTGCCAGGTATACTCAACAGACTTATCCCCCTATAATTTTTGCACTCTCTTTTGTCCCCTTTGCCTTTATACAAAGGAACTATGCATGCTCTCTGCCAATCCCTAGGTACCTTACCCTCTTCCATACATTTATTAAATAATTGCACCAACCACTCCAAAACTATATCCCCACCTGCTTTTAACATTTCTATCTTTATCCCATCAATCCCGGCTGCCTTACCCCCTTTCATTTTACCTACTGCCTCACGAACTTCCCCCACACTCACAATTGGCTCTTCCTCACTCCTACAAGATGTTATTTCTCCTTGCCCTATACAAGAAATCACAGCTTCCCTATCTTCATCAACATTTACCAATTCCTCAAAATATTTCTTCCATCTTCCTAATACCTCTAACTCTCCATTTAATAACTCTCCTCTCCTATTTTTAACTGACAAATCCATTTGTTCTCTAGGCTTCCTTAACTTGTTAATCTCACTCCAAAACTTTTTCTTATTTTCAACAAAATTTGTTGATAACATCTCACCCACTCTCTCATTTGCTCTCTTTTTACATTGCTTCACCACTCTCTTAACCTCTCTCTTTTTCTCCATATACTCTTCCCTCCTTGCATCACTTCTACTTTGTAAAAACTTCTCATATGCTAACTTTTTCTCCCTTACTGCTCTCTTTACATCATCATTCCACCAATCGCTCCTCTTCCCTCCCGCACCCACTTTCCTGTAACCACAAACTTCTGCTGAACACTCTAACACTACATTTTAAAACCTACCCCATACCTCTTCGACCCCATTTCCTGTGCTCTCATTAGCCCATCTATCGTCCAATAGCTGTTTATATCTTCCCCTAACTGCCTCCTCTTTTAGTTTATAAACCTTCATCTCTCTCTTCCCTGATGCTTCTATTCTCCTTGTATCCCATCTACCTTTTACTCTCAGTGTAGCTACAACTAGAAAGTGATCTGATATATCTGTGGCCCCTCTATAAACATGTACATCCTGAAGTCTACTCAACAATCTTTTATCTACCAATACATAATCCAAAAAACTACTGTCATTTCGCCCTACATCATATCTTGTATACTTATTTATCCTCTTTTTCTTAAAATATGTATTACCTATAACTAAACTCCTTTCTATACAAAGTTCAATCAAAGTGCTCCCATTATCATTCACACCTGGCACCCCAAACTTACCTACCACACCCTCTCGAAAAGTTTCTCCTACTTTAGCATTCAGGTCCCCTACCACAATTACTCTCTCACTTGGTTCAAAGGCTCCTATACATTCACTTAACGTCTCCCAAAATCTCTCTCTCTCCTCTGCATTCCTCTCTTCCTCTTTACTTTAATCCACATAATTCTTGAATTTACACATTCATATTCTCTTTTCTCCTTCCATAACTGATCCTTCAATATTACTGCTACCCCTTCCTTTGCTCTAACTCATTCAGATACTCCAGATTTAATCCCATTTATTTCCCCCCACCGAAACTCCCCTACCCCCTTCAGCTTTGTTTCGCTTAGGGCCAGGACATTCAACTTCTTTTCATTCATAACATCAGCAATCATCTGTTTCTTGTCATCTGCACTACATCCACGCACATTCAAGCATCCCAGTTTTATAAAGTATTTCTTCTTCTCTTTTTTAGTAAATGTCTACAGGAGAAGGGGTTACTAGCCCATTGCTCCCGGCATTTTAGTCGCCTCATACGACAATCATGGCTTACGGAGGAAAGATTCTTTTCCACTTCCCCATGGACAATAGAAGAAATAAAGAAGAACAAGGGCTATTTAGAAAAAGGAGAAAAACCTATTATGTATGTATATATATATGCATGTGCGTGTCTGTGAAGTGTGACCAAAGTGTAAGTAGGAGTAGCAAGATATCCCTGTTATCTAGCGTGTTTATGAGACAGAAAAAGAAACCAGCAATCCTACCATCATGCAAAACGTTACAGGTTTCTGTTTCACTGTCATCTGGCAGGACGGTAGTACTTCCCTGGGTGGTTGCTGTCTACCACCCTACTATATATATACATATATATATATATATATATATATATATATATATATATATATATATATATATATATATATATATATATATATATATATATATATATATATATATATATATATATATATATATATATATATATATATATATATGTATATATATGTATATATATATATATATATATATATATATATATATATATATATGTATATATATGTATACATATATATCTATCTATATATATATATATATATATATATATATATATATATATATATATATATATATATATATATATATATGTATAGAGGTGGTACTTCCCTATATATATATATATATATAAATATATATATATATATATATAAATATATATATATATATATTTATATATATATATATTTATTTATGTATATTTATTTATATATATATATATATATATATATATATATATATATATATAAATATATATATATAAATAAATATATATATATATATATATCTATATATATATATATATATATCTATATATATATATATATATATATATGTCGTGCCGAATATGTAAAACTGGTCAATTAGCAAGAACTCATTTAAAATTAAGTCCTTTCTAAAATGTTCTCTTATACGTTTAAAGATATATTTTTTTCATTAATGCTAATGTAAATTTTTTTAATTTTGCACCAAAAGAATCTTAGAAAACTCACCTAACCTTATTATAACAAGAACAATTTATTTTAGCCTAACCCAGCTAAATATATTTTAGATTTGTTTACAATAATTTAATACTAAACAAACAGAGTGAAATATGTTTTTTTCGTTAGGTTCAGAATGATTTTGGCGAAATTATTGCATACACAAATTTTCACTTGTCCTATATGGCAAGATGAGCGTTGCTGTTTAAGCCAAGATCGCAAGTTCTGCCTATTCGGCACGACATATATATATATATATATATATATATATATATATATATATATATATATATATATATATATATATATATATATATATATATATATATATATATATATATATATATATATATATATATATATATATATATATATATATATATATATATATATATATATATATATATATATATATATATATATATATATATATATATATATACTTGAAATGTCAGACATTTATTTTAATATGGCGTAGGACCACCTTTGGCAGTAATTACCGCTTGAATTCAACTAGGAATTGATTCATACAATGTTTGAATAGATTCCAGGGGTATGTTTGTCCCTTTGTCAGCTAAAACAATCTCCAGTTCTTTAAGTGATGATGGTGGAGGGTATCGACATCTCACTTGTTTTTCCAAAATCCACCATAAATTGTCAATGATATTAAGATCTGGGGATTGGGGCGGCCAGATAAGATGTTCAACCTCACTGGAATGTTCCTCGTGCCACTCAGAGACGATTTTAGCTGCGTGAATCGGTGCATTATAGTCCTGGAATATTTCATCCCTTTTGGTAACAGTGTTGCAACCATAGGATGAAGTTGATCTGCTTAAATGTTTAAATAATCCTGACCATTAATTCTGCCATGAAGGACAACCATGGGCCTGCAGATTTCCAAGATATAACATCTCAGATCATCACAGTTGGAAGAAGACAGTCGGGATCATATGCTTCTTTTGGCTGTCTCCACACG
Organism: Cherax quadricarinatus; assembly: GCF_038502225.1. Classification (NCBI taxonomy): domain Eukaryota; kingdom Metazoa; phylum Arthropoda; class Malacostraca; order Decapoda; family Parastacidae; genus Cherax; species Cherax quadricarinatus. The sequence goes on from NC_091293.1 coordinate 55,503,313, forward strand.
TATACTCGGCCTGACGTTGGAAATAAGGTGAAAGATAACTCGTCGGAGACAATAACATTCTTCCAGTGGTCTAAGGACCATTGTTGATGATTTTTACACCACTTTACAATCTTTTCAACATTAGTTTTTGATAGTAAGGGTTTCCTAATTGCAGCCCTTCCATAAAATCCAGCTTTAGGACGTTCCCTTCTCACAGTTTTTTTGGAAACTGGGTTATGGAGGTGTTCATTAAGCTCTGCTGCAATTTTGGGTGCTGTAGTCCTGTGATCCTTCCGAAAAATCCGTGAAAGAATTCGTGGCTCCCTATCTGACACCATTCGCTTCCTTTCGTAAAGGCTTGCATCACCTTCGAGACTGTACCTCTTGATACACCAAAAATTCCAGCTGTTATCGTTATGCTACAACCACCCATACGAGCACCAAGAATTTGACCTCTTTCAAAGTCTGACAGATCTGTCATTTTAGGGATTTTCGTTAATATCTCATGGTAAATCTGTAAAAAAAATAATATTCAGCAAAACGGAATAAGCAAAAGTATTAATAAATCATAAAAACATGAAAATAGCAAAATGTCATGATGTTATACACCATACATTCTGTTTTCTAATTATGTCCAAGAATCTGTATTGATAAAGCCACTGGATGGCGAAACGTCTACAATAAAGATACCCAGATGTTGCACGAGTGTCTTAATACCCTTCAGGGGGCAAGGCAGTCTAAAGAGTGAATTTGAAAGTGATTTCCTATGAGGGGATAGAGCCACTCGATGTAAGGTCACTGAGACCATCCAAACGGAGTTGTGAAAGTAACATCTCGCACAATTGCAGATATTCGAAGACCGAGTATATTCGGTCCTGCCCGTTTGGGGTATACCATTTTTGAATGTTGCAATGTTGCAATTGCTGTAAAAAAACAAATAAATATTTTTTAAATTTATTATACAAGTAGACAATATAAAAAACATAAATGGAACTTGTTTCTGAACAATTTGTAAGCAGTAAAAAAATAGAAATAGGAACTACTTATCAACAATGACACATTGCAATGAGATGCAACTTACAAATGCAATATTCCTGAGTTCCCTGAGAAAGAACAATCATTTCACATCACTAATTTCGCAAATGAAACTTTATGAAACAATTTCTACCCTTCTTTATGCACAGATTTACTTTACATATGGCACAGCAAAATGAGGATGTGGCATGATTATTCTTTTTGCTGCAAAACTTGCATGAAAGCTGCTCACCTAGCACTGGCCAGTTACCTAGCTGTTTATCCAACCTCACACTGTCATCTGGCCTTTCTGCACGTTGGTACTGAAATGCAGATGGGTATTCCACGTTTGACAAATCGTCATTACTGTCAACCAAAGAAGTACTGGGTGAATCTCGACTTCGTCTCATGCTGGTGCGGTTGACCTTTTGTCCTTTGGATCTTGCAGTGACATAGATCTCAAGCCTGAATAGCTTCAGTGGTGTGCATGGCATGTTTAGTGACCTACAATCACGACAGTAAAGAAGCCATGCATTCACAACAGCAACATCCAGAACATAAGCAAAGAGCCGCATGTACCAACGCTTTAATTTCATTGGTGTTTTGTAAAGATGGACCAACATGTTACTTTTGTCGATACCTTCCATGTTTGCATTGTAGTTCTTGATGGCGCCTGGGCACTCAAAGTGGTCTTTCTTCTTTGATGCCTTGTCATGTCTTTCAATAAGACTCAAAGGATAAACTCCGACATCATTTGTGACTAGAGTCACAACTTTGTTGTTCTTCCATCTTACAAGAAGGATATCATCATTGCTTTGGAAATCAAAATTGCCCCTGGCCACATTACTCTTTTGCATTTCTTTCACAGGCATCAGTTGTGGCTTACCACATCTATTATCACGTATTGTTCCAGTGTACCTGCAGTTATACTTGTCTCTCAGTACCTTGACCAAAGGTAGACTTGAAAAGAAATTATCAGCATAGACTGCTGATGTTTTTCTTTGGTCGAGAGATGCTGCAAGTACAAGAACAATCCTGGAACTCATTGGGAGGTTACTTTCTTCATTTGGCAGCTTTATGTGATGGTTCTCAAAAGTTGGGTTACCTTGATACATCAGTATATCATGTATGATTCCATCTTCACTGGCACGACAGGAGAGTTTGAAACCCCACTTGTCTGGTTTGTTTTTGATGTATTGCCTTAGGTTTCCAGCTGTTTTACCCTTGAAAGCAACCATAACTTCATCAACAGACTGCTTGGGTGTAGCTGGAACTTTCAAGCAAGCTTTAGTTAGTGCATTGTAAAGAGGCCTTATTTTGTAGAATCTGTCATTATCCTTCTTTTGTGTGTTATCATTGAAATGAACGGTACGCCTCAGCAACCTAAACCTCTTTGATCCCATGACTTCTGCAACTTGAGTTATCCTACTTGCACTTCTCCAATAGTCCTCAATGGATGGCTGTACAGTGTAACCCATATGCAACAGAATACCTATAAACCCTAGTCATTTCCTCAGAATCTGTTTGAAAAGTAGTATGTATGTCTTTTTGCCTGGCATACAAATTAGTTTGAAATGTAATGTTGTCTATCATGTCTTGAGTAAAAAAGTCTGTAAAATAATCATAAGCACACCTAACTTCAACAGGCTTTATATGTTGATATTTAGGCAAAGGGTCAGTCTGGATGTCCTCATTCTTCCATTGGGTGTTTCATTGAGAAGCAAGATCATCTTGAAGCACTTCTTCATCAGGGTATTCCTCCACAGTAATACGTTTCTTCCTCTTGTTCAATTTTTGCTTTTTTGGTGGTGGCCCAGCTTCCTCCTCCTCATCTGTTGACACCTTTGCATCTGGTGGCAAGTATTCATCCTCACTATCCAGCAAATCCAGGTCATCTGGGTCTTGATCTGAGTCACTATTGTCCCAAACACAGACAAATTTCGACTTATCCTTGGAGGACTCACCGTAGAACAATTTCTTATTGATCTGGAAGGACAATAAAAACATTCTTTACACACCCAGACCATTACTGAATTCATATATACACTACCAAATTTTATGGAAATATTTATATACCGAAACTTGAAAACTGCACCTAAAAGGGCAGGAACGACTGTACTTGGTCCTATTTTGTTGCACTTTTCTCATTTGCATGGTGCACTCGCAATATGCTTCACAACGCCTTTATATATATATCAAAATATGGCTAAACTATTCATTTATGCACTAGACACACAAATCAGTACTTACCGACATTGTATTGGGTGAAATGCTTCAGTATATAAGGAGCACTCAACCGAGAAACACGAGTTTTGGCGCTGGCAAGGTAGAAGTGTTTACATTCTACTCTCTCAACAAATGGGAAGCGGGCAGCTGCCATCACCGCTCAGCCTGCGCAACTCAGGTAAGGTCTGTGATTGGTCAGAAATAGAGAACAGGAACCTAGATGCGCTGGGGGAGTCAGAGGACGTGCGCAAATAACCACGTTTTGAAGACCAAGTATACTCGGTCCTGCCCGGTCTCTCATTATAATGAGAAGATGCTAGGTGTTTCCATTATTTTGTCCAACCCTGTATATACATATATATATATGAGGGGAAAAGGGTGAGTGGTGCACTTAGGAGTCTGTGGAGACAAAGAACTTTGTCCTTGGAGGCAAAGAGGGGAATGTATGAGAGAATAGTTTTACCAACGCTCTTATATGGGTGTGAAGCATGGGTGATGAATGTTGCAGCGAGGAGAAGGCTGGAGGCAGTGGAGATGTCATGTCTGAGAGCAATGTGTTGTGTGAATATAATGCAGAGAATTCATAGTTTGGAAGTTAGGAGGAGGGCTGAAGAAGGGTTGTTGAGGTGGTTCAGACATGTGGAGAGAATGGAGCGAAACAGAATAACTTCAAGAGTGTATCAGTCTGTAGTGGAAGGAAGGCGGGGTAGGGGTCGGCCTAGGAAAGGTTGGAGGGAGGGGGTAAAGGAGGTTTTGTGTGCGAGGGGCTTGGACTTCCAGCAGGCATGCGTGAGCGTGTTTGATAGGAGTGAATGGAGACAAATGGGTTTTAATACTTGACGTGCTGTTGGAGTGTGAGCAAAGTAACATTTATGAAGGGGTTCAGGGAAACCGGCAGGCCGGACTTGAGTCCTGGAGATGGGAAGTACAGTGCCTGCACTCTGAAGGAGGGGTGTTAATGTTGCAGTTTAAAAACTGTAGTGTAAAGCACCCTTCTGGCAAGACAGTGATGGAGTGAATGATGGTGAAAGTTTTTCTTTGTCGGGCCACCCTGCCTTGGTGGGAATCGGCCAGTGTGATAATATATATATATATATATATATATATATATATATATATATATATATATATATATATATATATATATATATATATATATATATATATATATATATATATTTATATATATATATATATATATATATATATATATATATATATATATATATATATATATATATATATATATATACAAACACTGATCTCTGGCTGAAGGAGACTCAAACCTACGAACCTTGGAACAAGGTACGTAGTGCCTTACCAATCTACCCACACTGGACCAATACCTTGGAGTCCAGCTTGCGCTAGACTTTGATCCAAGGCAGCCAGCTTTCAGGGAGAAGGCTTACAGCTTTTCATCTCATCCACTGCATGCATCGGCCTTACTAGAGATATTAACAATGCTAATGTTAATATCTCTAGTAAGGCTGATGCATGCAGGGGATGAGATGAAAAGCTGTAAGCCTTCTCCCTGAAAGCTGGCTGCCTTGGATCAAAGTCTAGCGCAAGCTGGACTCCAAGGTATTGGTCCAGTGTGGATAGATTGGTAAAGCACTACGTACCTTGTTCCATGGTTCGTAGGTTCGAGTCTCCTTCAGCCAGAGATCAGTGTTTGTGTATATTTCGCCTGCTCTTGCGAATTCCTTACATGTATGTATATATATATATATATATATATATATATATATATATATATATATATATATATATATATATATATATATATGTCGTGCCGAATAGGCAGAACTTGCGATCTTGGCTTAAATAGCAACGCTCATCTTGCCATATAGGACAAGCAAAAATTTGTGTATGCAATAATTTCGCAAAAATCATTCTAAACCTAACGAAAAAAATATATTTCATTGTGTTTGTTTAGTATTAAATTACTGTAAAAGTATTTAAAATATATTTAGTAGGATTAGGCTAAAATAAATTGCGCCTGTTATAATAAGGTTAGGTAAGTTTTCTAAGATTCTTTTGGTGCATTATTAAAAATTTTTACTTTAACATTAACGAAAAATTTATATGTTTAAACGTATAAGGGAAATTTTTAGAAAGGACTTAATTTTAAAAGAGTTCTTGCTAATTGACCAGTTTTACATATTAGGCAAGACATATATATATATGTGTGTCGTGCCGAATATGTAAAACTGGTCAATTAGCAAGAACTCATTTAAAATTAAGTCCTTTCTAAAATTTTCTCTTATACGTTTAAAGATATATTTTTTCATTAATTTTAATGTAAAAATTTTTAATTTTCCTCCAAAAGAATCTTAGAAAACTTACCTAACCTTATTATAACAAGAACAATTTATTTTAGACTAAACCAACTAAATATATTTTAGATTTGTTTACAATAATTTAATACTAAACAAACACAGTGAAATATATTTTTTCGTTAGGTTCAGAATGATTTTGGCGAAATTATTGCATACACAAATTTTCGCTTGTCCTATATGGCAAGATGAGCGTTGCTATTTAAGCCAAGATCGCAAGTTCTGCCTATTCGGCACGACACACACACACACACACACTCACACACACACACACACACACACACACACACACACACACACACTCATACACACACACACACACACATACACACACACACACACACACACACACACACACACACACACATATATATATATATATATATATATATATATATATATATATATACATTATATATATATATATATATATATATATATATATATATATATATATATATATATATATATATATATATATATATATGAATATATATTATATTTATATAAAATGGGTTTATCAATTTTGTAAATGACTCGAATGGTGAGAGGAGAAAAATTTGTTTAACGAAAGAACTGTGAAAGTCCTCCAGGCAATTATGGCCATAATCAAAGCAAATTCTCCTTTCATTGGCCTTAGAGGCCTCAGGGGCCTCAGGGGTCTCAGGCGCCTCAGGGGCTTCAGGGCCCTTAACCCTAAAGGGTATATCTCTTGAGTTACTGCGGTATCCGAAAGGACTTTCTGTGTGCCTGGGAGATAGAGGATCCCATGAGTGAGAGGCGGCTCGCACTGCTGCATCGGTAATGAAGGAGGAGAGACAATCAGAATGGGAGCATTGGTAACGTATGTGATGACGTGGAGGATAACGATGATTTTTTCATCAACGAACCAGCCATATCCCACCAAGGTAGGCTGACCATAGTCACAATATCTAACTTAATGATCCGGACGGACCAAAACGTCATCTTAAGTTCCCTCTCCTAAGATACAATGTAGCAATGATCCAGGTCGGATCGAAACGTTGTCATAGGTTCTGCCTCGTTAGTGCGGGTCATTTGTGAATTGATATGAGGAAGTGTACGAAAGCTGCATTTCTTTTGATCAAGACTCATTCACCAGCAACATGGCGGCTCCTGCATCCCTGCAGGGTATTAATGGTATTAAAAATAATTTTAGAGTTACAATTGCCTATTGTTATTGTCACCAGTATTTTTACTTTTCGTCAACAAAACATTCAGAAAGTTCAAAATCAGTATAGTCAGCTCAATCAGTTAGGCGGAAAATTAGGCAGTCCTCTAGAGAGGCAATATTTGGAGGCTGACAAAAGACATGTTATTGGGATTTGTGTGCACGCTCCATTGTCATCAGTTTGGCGTGTACTCCAGTATTGAACTGGGCCTACTTTATTGCTGGCTAACTGCTCTCGCAGGCTAGCCTGTAGCGACTAACACACCATCTGAATGAGCCTACGGATAGCTGTGATAGGGTAAATTTGGTGTGATGGGATGGGTAGGAGAGAAAAGTGCGGCTCTGATGTGTTTGTCTCGACCACCGAGTATGCTTCTCACTGCTTGGTACTGAGAAGCAGAGCAGCTGAGTAGCATTGCCGTACCTCTTCCCTGCGCCACGAGGGTATTGATCTGTAACTATGGATAACAGTATCGTCAATCACAGGTCTGAGACTCAGTAGTATTGCTTTAGTGTGGGTGATGAGGCTGTAGTAACATTTCTTGCCTGACACTCGTGGTATCCCCATATCAACACTTGTATAATTCCTCTCACAGTCACGCATTCACAGTACTGTGAAAGAATAACTGATTACCTAATGTTTATTTCTAATGTTTAAAAGATGCTCCTGAACAGATCCATACCACCTGTAAGCCAGTGGACGTTTCACCACACAAGCATTCTTATTACTGTGATTAATTTCATGGGGGCAACAATAAACCAGAATCATGTGCAACACTTGGGTATCTTAATGAGGAAACGTTTCGCCACACAGTGGTCTCATCAGTCAAACAAAGATGAATGGTGAAGAACAGGAGGAGTTTGAGGTTATCAGTCCCTCATCCTTGAGTCGATGTGATCAGTCCATCAATCTTGAAAAGAATACAGCATATGTGGGAAGAAGTTGCTTATATACGTAGGTGTTATCACCTACGACTGCTGCACCTCTCCTGACTACAGTATATAAGCACTTCTTCGCACATATGCTGTATTCTTTTCAATACTGATGGACTGATCACATCGACTCAAGGCTGAGGGACTGATTACCTCAAGCTTCTCCTGCTCTTCACCATTCTCCTTTGCATGGACTGATGAAGCCACTGTGTGGGGAACGTTTCCTCGTTAAAGATACCCAAGTGTTGCACATGTGTCTAATTTATCAACTTGTCTGTTGTCTGAACCATTCATCTACAACAAAAACCAATTAGGGTCAGTACAGTTATGGGGGAATGGAAGGCAATCAGATATGATTCATTAAAGGGAAGGATACCTCCAGTTTATTTGATCAAGAGCCCTTCATCGGCAAGTTATTGGTCATTTAAAAGCTGATATCGACCAGTGGTATGACAGCTGCTGTTTAATCAGTGAGACGAATATCATCACACAAACACCTGCTTCAGGAGTAGCTCTTTTTGTTTATCCTAACTAACGAGTTGAGAGCAGGAATACTGTAGAAGGGCATCTCTAGCAACAGTTAAGCCTATAACAACTCCACTATTTAGCAAGATATCTGGTTATGTTTTTTACTGTACGTTGTACGATAGTAATGCACTTGTCTCGATCTTTACCTTGGCAAATGAGGCCACAAATCTAAATACTGTAATTCAATTTTATGATTAGGTTCTTCCCAGTGATGGGCCAAGTATGATTACTGGATATAACGGCGAACTACCTACAATATTAAGAAAAGACACAGGTACATGGCAATCATTTATTTTAACAACGTTTAGCTTCACACAAAGTTTTAAGTGACTCTGTACTTAAAGCAGAATATCACAAAAAGTTTGCTCTCTTTTCACTTGAAGGTCACTGTCTGTGTCTGTCCTCAGAGAATTTCAAATTGCATAGAGTGTATTTCCTCCTTGTTGCATCTCGCTCGTTTCTCACAAAGACGTTGAGGTGCAGCAGCAGATACGACTGTTACTGTCCCACAAGTCAATTTACCTGCTGGTCACCCAGTCATCATTTATGACTATATTGTTTTATTCCCAGTGGCGGTGTTCCCTGGACCGTTTTCATCCTTAGAAAAGTTTTAAGTTTTAAGTCTTGATTTTAACTTATTCTTGCCGTGTGTTCATTTGAACATGAAAAATGCACATTTCTTTTAAATTTACGTTTTTAAGTTAGTTCGGCCAGAACTATTTGAACATGATACAGAGAAGTACAAGGAATATAATTTTTAAAATGCAGCATGCCAAAGCCACTTGTATGCAGAACATTATGGGCAGGCTTAAAATTAACTTAAGATTAACTAAGCAATGATATATTCAGTGGTACAAAAATTATTGTAAAACAGATAACAATTTAGTACAAATGAGTATTACAAAGACAGGTCATATGGTCATTTACTGTGTTGTTGTGTAATCAGCAGAATGGAGTATTATGTTAGGTAATGAAGTTAAACAGTAACAAAGTTTGATTGGGTCACAGGTTGACATTTATGAGATGCAATAATGAGATACATATATGAGATACAATTTATGAGATACAATTATTCAGTATTTGTTTAGTTGTGGGTGAGTAAGTGATTTTTGAGAAGAGACTTGAATTTATAAACAGTGTTTCTTTTATATATATATATATATATATATATATATATATATATATATATATATATATATATATATATATATATATATATATATATATATATATATATATATATATATATATATATATATATATTTATATATATATATATATATATATATATATATATATATATGTATATATATATATATATATATATATATATATATATATATATATATATATATATATATATATATATATATATACATATATATATATATATATATATATATATATATATATATATATATATATATATATATATAAATATATATATATATATATATATATATATATATATATATATATATATATATGTATATATATATATATATATATATATATATATATATATATATATATATATATATATATATATGTAAAGAATCTTTCAAGATACTGTACACTGTGTACGTCAGGCCCATACTGGTCTATGCAGCACCAGTTTGGAACCCCACACCGGGTCAAGCACGCTAAGAAATTAGAGAAAGTGCAAAGGTTTGAGACAAGGTTAGTTCCAGAGCTAAGGGTAATGTCCAATGAAGAAAGGTTGTCTAAGGTGTTTTCTGTACCAAGATGTCATGTGTTGCAGTGTCTGACAAGATGGACTGATTACATCGTCTTCACATCTCTACTGTTCTTGCCTATTTTCTGTATTCGACTGAAGAAGCCTACTGTGTAGGCGAAACGTTTCGGAATAAAGTTGTCTAACTGTTGCATATGTGTCTTACCTAACAACCTGTCGGTATTGTATACCATTTTGATGTTCAAGATCACAGTAAACAGGTGATTTCAGAATATGCAAAACAACCACTCTGAAAGAATAGAGAAATTCCAAGCGCTTTCGTGACTACTCACATTATCAAGGAACTATGAAAGTAAAGCATCCAAGGAAGGTATATAAGGGGGTCTGGCCAACACCTCACTATCAGATCCCACAACGGTTAAAAATCTGATGCGCGCCGGCCCAACTGGACAAGTCCTTTGCACAACCACCAACAAACTATTCTACCCAAGAAAATTTTTAAAATTATTATTTGTCCAGATTTTAACATGGTTAGTTTTGATGTTACTTCCTTGTTTACGAAAGTTCCTGTTGATGATTTATTAAGTTTCTTATCTGAAGAACTCGTTAACTATGATTTACCATTGCCAGTTCCTACTATCATTAAACTTATTAAACTTTGCATTGTTGATGCAAAATTTGTATTTAATGATAAGTTTTACACTCAGAAGTTTGGTATGGCAATGGGAAATCCTCTTTCACCTGTTCTTAGTAACCTATACATGGAATTTTTTGAAACAAGGTTGCTTAACACAATCCTCCCTAATAGAGCTAAATGGTTCAGATATGTTGATGATATTTTGTGTCTTATGCCCAAAAATGTAGATATACACCATTTCCTTGGAAAATTAAATAGCTTAGCCCATTCCATAAATTTTACTGTTGAGTTTGAAGAAAATAACTCATTACCTTTTCTAGATGTTTTAATTATTAAGGGTAATAATGAATTCAAATTTAAAATTTACAGAAAACCTACAAATAACTGTTCCTATGTACACTATTATTCTTCGCATCAAGATAGAGTCAAACTGTCTGTTTTCTCATCAATGTTTTTGAGAGCTTTACGAATTTGTAGTCCTGAGTTCATAGATGAGGAAATATCCAAAATTTATGAAATAGGTAATGATTTAAAATACCCAAGAAAAGTAATTGATAAATCTTTTAAAGTTGCTAGAAATACTTTTTACAATCCAAAAAGGGACAATCAGCCTTATTCAACTAAAAATATGTTGGTTCTCCCTTACCATGAAAACTTGGTTGATATGCCTTCTCTTCTTAAGACTTTTAATATTAAAGTTGTATTAAAAAATCTTGATACAGTAAAAAAAACTTTTGATAAAGAATTCCCCCCAAAATGCTAATGGATGTGTCTATAAGATTCTTTGTAAAATTTGCGATAAAGTTTATTACGGTCAAACTGGTAAAAATCTCGAACTAAGATTAAAACAACATAAATATAGCATTAGAACTGGACAAGATTCCAATGCTCTATTTATTCATGTAAGAGATTTTAACCATCCAATTGATTTTCAAAAAGTTGAGAAAGTAGTATCAAGCAAGTCCATGGTCAACAGGAATATAATTAAATCTTGTTTCATAAAAAGCAGTTTTGACAATAATATGAATATTTCCTTTGGTTTATATAAATTAGATCCATTTATAATTAATAGAATTTGGGAAGAATTTAATAATACACTGGACAAATAATAATTTTAAAAATTTTCTTGGGTAGAATAGTTTGTTGGTGGTTGTGCAAAGGACCTGTCCAGTTGGGTCGGCGCGCGTCAGGTGTTTAACCGTTGTGGGATCTGATAGTGAGGTGTTGGCCAGACCCCCTTATATACCTTCCTTGGATGCTTTATTTTCATAGTTCCTTGATAATGTGAGTAGTCACGAAATCGCTTGGAATTTCTCTATTCTTTCAGAGTGGTTGTTTTGCTTATATATATATATATATATATATATATATATATATATATATATATATATATATATATATATATATATATATATATATATATATATATATATATATATATATATTGTACCGTATGTCTGTATGGATTGCGCATACATATTCACGTATGTATATAGATGGCAGTGTTGACTGGTCTGGACACCCTGGAAGCTGCGAAACTTTCTCAACTATATCACAATATATAAATTTCGTCTTATTTCGGTCAAAGTTTGAAGGTGTTCCGCTGAGTGAAAGTTGAAGCCTGAGTCAGCACTCACTGAGAACAATACTGACCTGAGGGAGGCAGTTGGCAGGGGAAGACGGAGAATATATAAGTGTCTGATAAGGAAGGGGAAAGAGAAGGAATTGCAGGAGAAAAAAAGAAGAAGGATAAAGTGTATAGGATGGGAAGGGAGGAGGAAGAGAGAACAAGAAAATGGATGTAAGAGTGGAGGAGGAGGAGGAGGAGGAGGAGGAGGAGGGGGAGTAGGGTAATATTGAACCAGGAAAGTGGGGGAGTATGAGTCAGGAAGAGGGAAAGAAAACGAGGAGAGAGAGAGAGAGAGAGAGAGAGAGAGAGAGAGAGAGAGAGAGAGAGAGAGAGAGAGAGAGAGAGAGAGAGAGAGAGAGAGAGAGAGAGAGAGAGAGAGAGAGAGAGAGAGAGAGAGAGAGAGAGAGAGAGTGAGGGAGGGAGGGAGAAAGTGAGAGAGAAAACTTCATATATCAGACTTCAATAGCTTCAGTGAGACTTAATTCAACTTAATTAAGTGATTCTGGGTCATAAAATTCTACCATTTTCCTTTTTGTTTTGTTTTTATGAGTATGATGCTTAAAATATTCTTTTTTTTTATTCCATTATCATCTGGACTAATAAACAAAAGAAATTAGTCTGCTCCCAGTCCGCTTTTTTCATTTATTTTTCTGATTTTTCACTGCTATGAGGAAGACAAAATAATTGTCAGGAAAATATTTTCACAATTTTTTCTTATTTTTTGTATTTAAATTCATTGTGATTTAGCATCAAACAAAACTTATAATTAAAGGCTATATTATACTTACTGTTGTGGGATACATGGGCAGGTATAGTCACTGTTGTGGGATACATGGGCAGGTATAGTCACTGTTGTGGGATACATGGGAAGGTATAGTCACTGTTGTGGGATACATGTGAAGGTACAGTCACTGTTGTGGGATACATGGGAAGGTACAGTCACTGTTGTGGGATACATGGGCAGGTATAGTCACTGTTGTGGGATACATGGGAAGGTACAGTCACTGTTGTGGGATACATGGGAAGGTATAGTCACTGTTGTGGGATACATTGAAAGGTACAGTCACTGTTGTGGGATACATGGGCAGGTATAGTCACTGTTGGGGGATACATGGGAAGGTACAGTCACTGTTGTAGGATACATGGGCAGGTACAGTCACTGTTGTAAGATACATGGGAAGGTATAGTCACTGTTATGGGATACATGGGCAGGTATAGTCACTGTTGTGGGATACATGGGAAAGTACAGTCACTGATGTGGGATACATGGGCATGTATAGTCACTGTTGTGGGATACATGGGAAGGAATAGTCACTGTTGTGGATACATGGGCAGGTATAGTCACTGTTGTGGGATACATGGGAAGGTACAGTCACTGTTGTGGGATACATGGGCAGGTATAGTGACTGTTGTGGGATACATGGGAAGGTATAGTCACTGTTGGGGGATACATGGTGCAAAGAAAGGTATAAAATACCGACAATATGAAAGTTAAGACACATGTGCAACATCTGGATATCTTTATTGTAGTAGACGTTTCGCCATCCAGTGGCTTTATCAATACAGATTCTAGGACATAATAGGAAGACAGTAGAACTATATACAAAAGATGAGGTAATCAGTCCCTCGGCCTTGGAGTTAGTGTTCACAGCATCGTGGTGGAGGAGAGTCTGGAGCAAAGGCAAGAAGACTGGCGCTTTTTATAGGCGTCAGTGAATGGGACGGGCAGCAGACGAGGTCAGTCACTGGTAGGCGGGATTCCCCAGTGGAAGTAGGTCCTTCCCAAAGAGATGGGTTAGTTGCAGCAGCCGTGAAGAAGGTCTTGTAGATGTCCTCTGAACCAAGATTCCATGATGTTGCAGTGTCTGACAAGTTGTGCAAAGAAAGGTATAAAATACCGACAATATGAAAGTTAAGACACATGTGCAACATCTGGATATCTTTATTGTAGTAGACGTTTCGCCATCCAGTGGCTTTATCAATACAGATTCTAGGACATAATAGGAAGACAGTAGAACTATATACAAAAGATGAGGTAATCAGTCCCTCGGCCTTGGAGTTAGTGTTCACAGCATCGTGGTGGAGGAGAGTCTGGAGCAAAGGCAAGAAGACTGGCGCTTTTTATAGGCGTCAGTGAATGGGACGGGCAGCAGACGAGGTCAGTCACTGGTAGGCGGGATTCCCCAGTGGAAGTAGGTCCTTCCCAAAGAGATGGGTTAGTTGCAGCAGCCGTGAAGAAGGTCTTGTAGATGTCCTCTGAACCAAGATTCCATGATGTTGCAGTGTCTGACAAGTTGTGCAAAGAAAGGTATAAAATACCGACAATATGAAAGTTAAGACACATGTGCAACATCTGGATATCTTTATTGTAGTAGACGTTTCGCCATCCAGTGGCTTTATCAATACAGATTCTAGGACATAATAGGAAGACAGTAGAACTATATACAAAAGATGAGGTAATCAGTCCCTCGGCCTTGGAGTTAGTGTTCACAGCATCGTGGTGGAGGAGAGTCTGGAGCAAAGGCAAGAAGACTGGCGCTTTTTATAGGCGTCAGTGAATGGGACGGGCAGCAGACGAGGTCAGTCACTGGTAGGCGGGATTCCCCAGTGGAAGTAGGTCCTTCCCAAAGAGATGGGTTAGTTGCAGCAGCCGTGAAGAAGGTCTTGTAGATGTCCTCTGAACCAAGATTCCATGATGTTGCAGTGTCTGACAAGTTGTGCAAAGAAAGGTATAAAATACCGACAATATGAAAGTTAAGACACATGTGCAACATCTGGATATCTTTATTGTAGTAGACGTTTCGCCATCCAGTGGCTTTATCAATACAGATTCTAGGACATAATAGGAAGACAGTAGAACTATATACAAAAGATGAGGTAATCAGTCCCTCGGCCTTGGAGTTAGTGTTCACAGCATCGTGGTGGAGGAGAGTCTGGAGCAAAGGCAAGAAGACTGGCGCTTTTTATAGGCGTCAGTGAATGGGACGGGCAGCAGACGAGGTCAGTCACTGGTAGGCGGGATTCCCCAGTGGAAGTAGGTCCTTCCCAAAGAGATGGGTTAGTTGCAGCAGCCGTGAAGAAGGTCTTGTAGATGTCCTCTGAACCAAGATTCCATGATGTTGCAGTGTCTGACAAGTTGTGCAAAGAAAGGTATAAAATACCGACAATATGAAAGTTAAGACACATGTGCAACATCTGGATATCTTTATTGTAGTAGACGTTTCGCCATCCAGTGGCTTTATCAATACAGATTCTAGGACATAATAGGAAGACAGTAGAACTATATACAAAAGATGAGGTAATCAGTCCCTCGGCCTTGGAGTTAGTGTTCACAGCATCGTGGTGGAGGAGAGTCTGGAGCAAAGGCAAGAAGACTGGCGCTTTTTATAGGCGTCAGTGAATGGGACGGGCAGCAGACGAGGTCAGTCACTGGTAGGCGGGATTCCCCAGTGGAAGTAGGTCCTTCCCAAAGAGATGGGTTAGTTGCAGCAGCCGTGAAGAAGGTCTTGTAGATGTCCTCTGAACCAAGATTCCATGATGTTGCAGTGTCTGACAAGTTGTGCAAAGAAAGGTATAAAATACCGACAATATGAAAGTTAAGACACATGTGCAACATCTGGATATCTTTATTGTAGTAGACGTTTCGCCATCCAGTGGCTTTATCAATACAGATTCTAGGACATAATAGGAAGACAGTAGAACTATATACAAAAGATGAGGTAATCAGTCCCTCGGCCTTGGAGTTAGTGTTCACAGCATCGTGGTGGAGGAGAGTCTGGAGCAAAGGCAAGAAGACTGGCGCTTTTTATAGGCGTCAGTGAATGGGACGGGCAGCAGACGAGGTCAGTCACTGGTAGGCGGGATTCCCCAGTGGAAGTAGGTCCTTCCCAAAGAGATGGGTTAGTTGCAGCAGCCGTGAAGAAGGTCTTGTAGATGTCCTCTGAACCAAGATTCCATGATGTTGCAGTGTCTGACAAGTTGTGCAAAGAAAGGTATAAAATACCGACAATATGAAAGTTAAGACACATGTGCAACATCTGGATATCTTTATTGTAGTAGACGTTTCGCCATCCAGTGGCTTTATCAATACAGATTCTAGGACATAATAGGAAGACAGTAGAACTATATACAAAAGATGAGGTAATCAGTCCCTCGGCCTTGGAGTTAGTGTTCACAGCATCGTGGTGGAGGAGAGTCTGGAGCAAAGGCAAGAAGACTGGCGCTTTTTATAGGCGTCAGTGAATGGGACGGGCAGCAGACGAGGTCAGTCACTGGTAGGCGGGATTCCCCAGTGGAAGTAGGTCCTTCCCAAAGAGATGGGTTAGTTGCAGCAGCCGTGAAGAAGGTCTTGTAGATGTCCTCTGAACCAAGATTCCATGATGTTGCAGTGTCTGACAAGTTGTGCAAAGAAAGGTATAAAATACCGACAATATGAAAGTTAAGACACATGTGCAACATCTGGATATCTTTATTGTAGTAGACGTTTCGCCATCCAGTGGCTTTATCAATACAGATTCTAGGACATAATAGGAAGACAGTAGAACTATATACAAAAGATGAGGTAATCAGTCCCTCGGCCTTGGAGTTAGTGTTCACAGCATCGTGGTGGAGGAGAGTCTGGAGCAAAGGCAAGAAGACTGGCGCTTTTTATAGGCGTCAGTGAATGGGACGGGCAGCAGACGAGGTCAGTCACTGGTAGGCGGGATTCCCCAGTGGAAGTAGGTCCTTCCCAAAGAGATGGGTTAGTTGCAGCAGCCGTGAAGAAGGTCTTGTAGATGTCCTCTGAACCAAGATTCCATGATGTTGCAGTGTCTGACAAGTTGTGCAAAGAAAGGTATAAAATACCGACAATATGAAAGTTAAGACACATGTGCAACATCTGGATATCTTTATTGTAGTAGACGTTTCGCCATCCAGTGGCTTTATCAATACAGATTCTAGGACATAATAGGAAGACAGTAGAACTATATACAAAAGATGAGGTAATCAGTCCCTCGGCCTTGGAGTTAGTGTTCACAGCATCGTGGTGGAGGAGAGTCTGGAGCAAAGGCAAGAAGACTGGCGCTTTTTATAGGCGTCAGTGAATGGGACGGGCAGCAGACGAGGTCAGTCACTGGTAGGCGGGATTCCCCAGTGGAAGTAGGTCCTTCCCAAAGAGATGGGTTAGTTGCAGCAGCCGTGAAGAAGGTCTTGTAGATGTCCTCTGAACCAAGATTCCAGATGTTGCACATGTGTCTTAACTTTCATATTGTCGGTATTTTATACCTTTCTTTGCACAACTTGTCAGACACTGCAACATCATGGAATCTTGGTTCAGAGGACATCTACAAGACCTTCTTCACGGCTGCTGCAACTAACCCATCTCTTTGGGAAGGACCTACTTCCACTGGGGAATCCCGCCTACCAGTGACTGACCTCGTCTGCTGCCCGTCCCATTCACTGACGCCTATAAAAAGCGCCAGTCTTCTTGCCTTTGCTCCAGACTCTCCTCCACCACGATGCTGTGAACACTAACTCCAAGGCCGAGGGACTGATTACCTCATCTTTTGTATATAGTTCTACTGTCTTCCTATTATGTCCTAGAATCTGTATTGATAAAGCCACTGGATGGCGAAACGTCTACTACAATAAAGATATCCAGATGTTGCACATGTGTCTTAACTTTCATATTGTCGGTATTTTATACCTTTCTTTGCACAACTTGTCAGACACTGCAACATCATGGAATCTTGGTTCAGAGGACATCTACAAGACCTTCTTCACGGCTGCTGCAACTAACCCATCTCTTTGGGAAGGACCTACTTCCACTGGGGAATCCCGCCTACCAGTGACTGACCTCGTCTGCTGCCCGTCCCATTCACTGACGCCTATAAAAAGCGCCAGTCTTCTTGCCTTTGCTCCAGACTCTCCTCCACCACGATGCTGTGAACACTAACTCCAAGGCCGAGGGACTGATTACCTCATCTTTTGTATATAGTTCTACTGTCTTCCTATTATGTCCTAGAATCTGTATTGATAAAGCCACTGGATGGCGAAACGTCTACTACAATAAAGATATCCAGATGTTGCACATGTGTCTTAACTTTCATATTGTCGGTATTTTATACCTTTCTTTGCACAACTTGTCAGACACTGCAACATCATGGAATCTTGGTTCAGAGGACATCTACAAGACCTTCTTCACGGCTGCTGCAACTAACCCATCTCTTTGGGAAGGACCTACTTCCACTGGGGAATCCCGCCTACCAGTGACTGACCTCGTCTGCTGCCCGTCCCATTCACTGACGCCTATAAAAAGCGCCAGTCTTCTTGCCTTTGCTCCAGACTCTCCTCCACCACGATGCTGTGAACACTAACTCCAAGGCCGAGGGACTGATTACCTCATCTTTTGTATATAGTTCTACTGTCTTCCTATTATGTCCTAGAATCTGTATTGATAAAGCCACTGGATGGCGAAACGTCTACTACAATAAAGATATCCAGATGTTGCACATGTGTCTTAACTTTCATATTGTCGGTATTTTATACCTTTCTTTGCACAACTTGTCAGACACTGCAACATCATGGAATCTTGGTTCAGAGGACATCTACAAGACCTTCTTCACGGCTGCTGCAACTAACCCATCTCTTTGGGAAGGACCTACTTCCACTGGGGAATCCCGCCTACCAGTGACTGACCTCGTCTGCTGCCCGTCCCATTCACTGACGCCTATAAAAAGCGCCAGTCTTCTTGCCTTTGCTCCAGACTCTCCTCCACCACGATGCTGTGAACACTAACTCCAAGGCCGAGGGACTGATTACCTCATCTTTTGTATATAGTTCTACTGTCTTCCTATTATGTCCTAGAATCTGTATTGATAAAGCCACTGGATGGCGAAACGTCTACTACAATAAAGATATCCAGATGTTGCACATGTGTCTTAACTTTCATATTGTCGGTATTTTATACCTTTCTTTGCACAACTTGTCAGACACTGCAACATCATGGAATCTTGGTTCAGAGGACATCTACAAGACCTTCTTCACGGCTGCTGCAACTAACCCATCTCTTTGGGAAGGACCTACTTCCACTGGGGAATCCCGCCTACCAGTGACTGACCTCGTCTGCTGCCCGTCCCATTCACTGACGCCTATAAAAAGCGCCAGTCTTCTTGCCTTTGCTCCAGACTCTCCTCCACCACGATGCTGTGAACACTAACTCCAAGGCCGAGGGACTGATTACCTCATCTTTTGTATATAGTTCTACTGTCTTCCTATTATGTCCTAGAATCTGTATTGATAAAGCCACTGGATGGCGAAACGTCTACTACAATAAAGATATCCAGATGTTGCACATGTGTCTTAACTTTCATATTGTCGGTATTTTATACCTTTCTTTGCACAACTTGTCAGACACTGCAACATCATGGAATCTTGGTTCAGAGGACATCTACAAGACCTTCTTCACGGCTGCTGCAACTAACCCATCTCTTTGGGAAGGACCTACTTCCACTGGGGAATCCCGCCTACCAGTGACTGACCTCGTCTGCTGCCCGTCCCATTCACTGACGCCTATAAAAAGCGCCAGTCTTCTTGCCTTTGCTCCAGACTCTCCTCCACCACGATGCTGTGAACACTAACTCCAAGGCCGAGGGACTGATTACCTCATCTTTTGTATATAGTTCTACTGTCTTCCTATTATGTCCTAGAATCTGTATTGATAAAGCCACTGGATGGCGAAACGTCTACTACAATAAAGATATCCAGATGTTGCACATGTGTCTTAACTTTCATATTGTCGGTATTTTATACCTTTCTTTGCACAACTTGTCAGACACTGCAACATCATGGAATCTTGGTTCAGAGGACATCTACAAGACCTTCTTCACGGCTGCTGCAACTAACCCATCTCTTTGGGAAGGACCTACTTCCACTGGGGAATCCCGCCTACCAGTGACTGACCTCGTCTGCTGCCCGTCCCATTCACTGACGCCTATAAAAAGCGCCAGTCTTCTTGCCTTTGCTCCAGACTCTCCTCCACCACGATGCTGTGAACACTAACTCCAAGGCCGAGGGACTGATTACCTCATCTTTTGTATATAGTTCTACTGTCTTCCTATTATGTCCTAGAATCTGTATTGATAAAGCCACTGGATGGCGAAACGTCTACTACAATAAAGATATCCAGATGTTGCACATGTGTCTTAACTTTCATATTGTCGGTATTTTATACCTTTCTTTGCACAACTTGTCAGACACTGCAACATCATGGAATCTTGGTTCAGAGGACATCTACAAGACCTTCTTCACGGCTGCTGCAACTAACCCATCTCTTTGGGAAGGACCTACTTCCACTGGGGAATCCCGCCTACCAGTGACTGACCTCGTCTGCTGCCCGTCCCATTCACTGACGCCTATAAAAAGCGCCAGTCTTCTTGCCTTTGCTCCAGACTCTCCTCCACCACGATGCTGTGAACACTAACTCCAAGGCCGAGGGACTGATTACCTCATCTTTTGTATATAGTTCTACTGTCTTCCTATTATGTCCTAGAATCTGTATTGATAAAGCCACTGGATGGCGAAACGTCTACTACAATAAAGATATCCAGATGTTGCACATGTGTCTTAACTTTCATATTGTCGGTATTTTATACCTTTCTTTGCACAACTTGTCAGACACTGCAACATCATGGAATCTTGGTTCAGAGGACATCTACAAGACCTTCTTCACGGCTGCTGCAACTAACCCATCTCTTTGGGAAGGACCTACTTCCACTGGGGAATCCCGCCTACCAGTGACTGACCTCGTCTGCTGCCCGTCCCATTCACTGACGCCTATAAAAAGCGCCAGTCTTCTTGCCTTTGCTCCAGACTCTCCTCCACCACGATGCTGTGAACACTAACTCCAAGGCCGAGGGACTGATTACCTCATCTTTTGTATATAGTTCTACTGTCTTCCTATTATGTCCTAGAATCTGTATTGATAAAGCCACTGGATGGCGAAACGTCTACTACAATAAAGATATCCAGATGTTGCACATGTGTCTTAACTTTCATATTGTCGGTATTTTATACCTTTCTTTGCACAACTTGTCAGACACTGCAACATCATGGAATCTTGGTTCAGAGGACATCTACAAGACCTTCTTCACGGCTGCTGCAACTAACCCATCTCTTTGGGAAGGACCTACTTCCACTGGGGAATCCCGCCTACCAGTGACTGACCTCGTCTGCTGCCCGTCCCATTCACTGACGCCTATAAAAAGCGCCAGTCTTCTTGCCTTTGCTCCAGACTCTCCTCCACCACGATGCTGTGAACACTAACTCCAAGGCCGAGGGACTGATTACCTCATCTTTTGTATATAGTTCTACTGTCTTCCTATTATGTCCTAGAATCTGTATTGATAAAGCCACTGGATGGCGAAACGTCTACTACAATAAAGATATCCAGATGTTGCACATGTGTCTTAACTTTCAGGTATACTCACTGTTCTGGGATACATGGGCAACTCACGGGCAGGTATGGTCACTGTTGTGGGATTCATGGGCAGGTATAGTCACTGTTGTGGGATACATGGGCAGGTATAATCATTGTTGTGGGATACATGGGCAGGTATAGTCATTGTTGTGGGACACTTGGGCAGGTATAGTCACTGTTGTGGGATACATGGGAAGGTACAGTCACTGTTGTGGAATACATGGGCAGGTATAGTCACTGTTGTGGGATACATGGGCAGGTATAGTCACTGTTGTGGGATACATGGGAAGGTACAGTCACTATTGTGGGATACATGGGCAGGTATAGTCACTGTTGTGGGATACATGGGCAGGTATAGTCACTGTTGTGGGATACATGGGAAGGTTCAGTCACTATTGTGGGATACATGGGCA
The DNA here is from genome assembly GCF_038502225.1 of Cherax quadricarinatus. Lineage (NCBI taxonomy): Eukaryota > Metazoa > Arthropoda > Malacostraca > Decapoda > Parastacidae > Cherax > Cherax quadricarinatus. The sequence continues at coordinate 55,525,351 of NC_091293.1, forward strand.
GGCATAGTCACTGTTGTGGGATACATGGGCATGTATAGTCACTGTTCTGGGATACATGGGCAACTCATGGGCAGGTATGGTCACTGTTGTCGGATACATGGGCAGGTATAGTCACTGTTGTGGGATACATGGGAAGGTATAGTCACTGTTGTGGGATACATGTGAAGGTATAGTCACTGTTGTGGGATACATTGAAAGGTACAGTCACTGTTGTGGGATACATGGGCAGGTATAGTCACTGTTGGGGGATACATGGGAAGATACAGTCACTGTTGTAGGATACATGGGCAGGTACAGTCACTGTTGTAAGATACATGGGAAGGTATAGTCACTGTTATGGGATACATGGGCAGGTATAGTCACTGTTGTGGGATACATGGGAAAGTACAGTCACTGATGTGGGATACATGGGCATGTATAGTCACTGTTGTGGGATACATGGGAAGGAATAGTCACTGTTGTGGATACATGGGCAGGTATAGTCACTGTTGTGGGATACATGGGAAGGTACAGTCACTGTTGTGGGATACATGGGCAGGTATAGTGACTGTTGTGGGATACATGGGAAGGTATAGTCACTGTTGGGGGATACATGGGCAGGTATAGTCACTGTTGTGGGATACATGGGAAGGTACAGTCACTGTTGTGGGATACATAGGCAGGTATAGTCACTGTTGTGGGATACATGGGCAGGTATAGTCACTGTTGTGGGATACATGGGAAGGTACAGTCACTATTGTTGGATACATGGACAGGGATAGTCACTGTTGTGGGATACATGGGCAGGTATAGTCACAGTTGTGGGATACATGGGAAGGTACAGTCACTATTGCGGGATACATGGGCAGGTATAGTCACTGTTCTGGGATACATGGGCAGGTATAGTCACTGTTCTGGGATAAATGGGCAACTCATGGGCAGGTATGGTCACTGTTGTCGGATACATGGGCAGGTATAATCACTGATGTGGGATACGTGAGCAGGTATGGTCATTGTTGTGGGATACATGGGAAGGTATAGTCACTGTTGTGGGATACGTGGGCAGGTATAGTCACTGTTGTGGGATACATGGGCAGGTATAGTCATTGTTGTGGGATACATGGGAAGGTATAGTCACTGTTTTGGGATACATGGGCAACTCATGGGCGGGTATGGTCACTGTTGTCGGATACATGGACAGGTATAATCACTGTTTTGGGATACGTGGGCAGGTATAGTCACTGTTGTGGGATACATGGGCAACTCAGGGGCAGGTATGGTCACTGTTGTGGGATACATGGGCAGGTATAGTCATTGTTTTGGGATACATGAGCAACTCAGGGGCAAGTATAGTCATTGTTGTGGGATGCATGGGCAGGTATACTCACTGTTCTGGGATACATGGGCAACTCATGGGCAGGTATGGTCACTGTTGTGGGATACATGGGCAGGTATAGTCACTGTTGTGGGATACATGGGCAGGTATATTCACTGTTGTCGGATGCATGGGCAGGTATAGTCACTGTTGTCGGATACATGGGCAGGTATAGTCACTGTTGTGGGATACATGGGCAGGTATAGTCCCTGTTCTGGGATACATGGGCAACTCACGGGCAGGTATGGTCACTGTTGTGGGATACATGGGCAGGTATAGTCACTGTTGTGGGATACATGGGCAGGTATAATCATTGTTGTGGGATACATGGGCAGGTATAGTCATTGTTGTGGGACACTTGGGCAGGTATAGTCACTGTTGTGGGATACATGGGCAGGTATAGTCACTGTTGTGGGATACATGGGAAGGTACAGTCACTGTTGTGGAATACATGGGCAGGTATAGTCACTGTTGTGGGATACATGGGAAGGTACAGTCACTATTGTGGGATACATGGGCAGGTATAGTCACTGTTGTGGGATACATGGGCAGGTATAGTCACTGTTGTGGGATACATGGGAAGGTTCAGTCACTATTGTGGGATACATGGGCAGGTATAGTCACTGTTGTGGGATACATGGGCAGGTATAGTCACTGTTCTGGGATACATGGGCAACTCATGGGCAGGTATGGTCACTGTTGTCGGATACATGGGCAGGTATAATCACTGTTGTGGGATTCGTGGGCAGGTATAGTCACTGTTGTGGGATACATGGGCAGGTATAGTCATTGTTGTGGGATATATGGGAAGGTATAGTCACTGTTGTGGGATACATGGGCATGTATAATCATTGTTGTGGGATACATTTTCAACTCAGGGGCAGGTATGGTCACTGTTGTGGGATACATGGGCAGGTATAGTCATTGTTGTGGGATACATGGGCAACTCAGGGGCAGGTACACTCACTGTTGTGGGATGCATGGGCAACACATGAGCAGGTATGGTCACTGTTGTCGGATACATGGGCAGGTATAGTCACTGTTGTGGTATACATGGGCAGGTATAGTCACTGTTCTGGGATACATGGGCAACTCATGGGCAGGTATGGTCACTGTTGTGGGATACATGGGCAGGTATAGTCACTGTTGTGGGATACATGGGCAGGTATATTCACTGTTGTCGGATACATGGGCAGGTATAGTCACTGTTGTCGGATACATGGGCAGGTATAGTCACTGTTGTCGGATACATGGGCAGGTATATTCACTGTTGTGGGATACATGGGCAGGTATAGTCCCTGTTCTGGGATACATTGGCAACTCATTGGCACGTATGGTCACTGTTGTGGGATACAGGGGCAGGTAGTCACTGTTGTGGGATACATGGGCAGGTATAATCATTGTTGTGGGATACATGGGCAGGTATAGCCATTGTTGTGGGATACTTGGGCAACTCATGGGCAGGTATGGTAACTACTGTGGGATACATGGGCAGTTATAGTCAGTATTTTGGGATACATTGGCAATTATGGTAACTACTGTGGGATACATGGGCAGTTATGGTAACTACTGTGGATAATTTGCAGGGGCGGCTTCAGAATTTCTGTGCTGGGGAGTTCTGGGTGGCCATGTTTTAGGACGAAACATTAGAAACACTGAGTCTGCAGAGTGAACACGCTCACTTTTGCTTAGTGTTTTACATATTAATGTAAGTGGTAATATTTTCTAAAGATCCTTTTGTTCACAATTTAAATGAGAGTGAGAAAACAGCTGTCCAGACCAGAGAATAAGACAATAATTACATGACGTTAATTCAGTTTGTAAGTCAACAAAATTCTGATATTCACTTTGGCTGTTTTAATATAATTATAATATATAGATATAACACAATATATTCGTTCTATTCCCAAGTGAAAAGTTCAGAATAACTGATTAGTTACAGCAGTGAGAATATTCGGCTGTTATTTATGGTTGGAAGTTATAACAGCGATGATATGTTCAACATTCAGACTCTTGGTTCTTCTCAAATTAATATATATAGCTGTAATATCACTTGTTTTGTGTCTAAAGTAAATTTTTTTTTCAGTCTGAGGCAGGAAAAAATACGTTCACCTGCTCCTTAATTAGTTTTCGAAATGAGTAGACTAATATTTGAGTGAGAGGATATCAGAAGGACCTGCCAAATATGATCCGGTAGGCCTATTACATTGTTCTTACATTCTTATGTCCTTGTATTCTTATATGAGGTCACAGGAGCCCAAGAATAAGTAGAATAACTGATAATCTTCGTCACAGAAGGAGGTTTGGGTGAGCTGAAGGAAATTATGCGAATCTAAACCGCCGAGCCTCCCTCTCCTTGGCACCGCCATTGGATGAGGCCAGGAATGATCACTCCTGTAGGATACGGCAGTTTTGTGTGTCTATTTTGTGAAGGCACGCTTCTTAGATCCCCGGGCTTGCCTCTTAGGTCCCCGGGTTTGCTTCTTAGGTCTCAGCGTCTGCTTATTAGATCCTCGGGTGTTACTAGATCCCCGGGTCTCCGTCTTTGGTTCCCGGTTTGATTTTTAGGTCTCAGAGTCTGCTTATTAGATCCTCGGGTCTTATTAGATTCCCGGGTCTGCGTCTTTGGTCCTCGGGTTTGCTTCAGTTTCTTGACTTGTTTGATCCGCTGTGGATTCCATAATAGTGTTTTATATTCCTATGCATGCTGACTTGCACTATATACAGTGTAATGAATGACTCCATGATCTGATAATTAATCTCAGACGTGCACATGCTGCAGCAGTTATTTGGCTGATGTGCAACTCAGGCGATATGCTCGGTACGTTGCTCACCCCGAGGCCCTTCTTGAGTGAGGTTTGTAACCTTTGCCCCTCTTTCCTCGAGCCTGTACTTCATTCATGTTCTTCTATGCCCATCTTCAGTCTTCACTTTGCACTCGCTGGTGTTAAATTCCAGACCTGCAACCTGGGTATGTGTTTCTGGGTGTGCGCATGAGTGTACTCACCTATTTGTGGTTGCAGGGGTCGAGTCCTAGCTCCTGGCCCCGCCTCTTCACCGGTTGCTACTAGGCCCTCTCTCTCCCCGCTCCATGAGCTTTATCAAACCTCGTCTTAAAACTGTGTATGGTTCCTGCCTCCACTACGTCATTTTCTAGGCTATTCCACTGCCTTACAACTTTATGACTGAAGAAATACTTCCTACTATCTCTCTGACTCATTTGTGTCTTCAACTTCCAATTGTGGCCTCTTGTTTCTGTGTCCCCTCCCTGGAACATCCTGTCCTTGTCCACCTTGTCTATTCCACGCAGTATTTTATATGTCGTTATCATGTCTCCCCTGACCCTCCTGTCCTCCAGTGTCGTCAGGCCGATTTCCCTTAATCTTTCTTCATAAGACATTCCCCTTAGCTCTGGAACTAACCTTGTTGCAAACCTTTGTACTTTCTCTAGTTTCTTGACGTGCTTTATCAAGTGCGGGTTCCAAACAGGTGCTGCATACTCCAGTATGGGCCTGACATACACGGTGTACAGTGTCTTGAATGATTCCTTACTAAGGTATCGGAATGCTGTTCTCAGGTTTGCCAGGCGCCCATATGCTGCAGCAGTTATCTGATTGATGTGTGCTTCCGGAGACATGCTCGGTGTTATACTCACCCCAAGATCTTTCTCCTTGAGTGAGGTTTGCAGTCTTTGGCCACCTAGCCTATACTCTGTCTGTGGTCTTCTGTGCCCTTCCCCTATCTTCATGACTTTGCATTTGGCAGGATTAAATTCGAGAAGCCATTTGCTGGACCAGGTGTCCAGTCTGTCCAGGTCTCTTTGAAGTCCTGCCTGGTCCTCATCAGATTTAATTCTCCTCATTAACTTCACATCATCTGCAAACAGGGACACTTCTGAGTCTAACCCTTCCGTCATGTCGTTCACATATACCAAAAATAGCACTGGTCCTAGGACCGACCCCTGTGGTGTGTGTGTGTGTGTATGTGTGTACTCACCTAACTGTGGTTGCAGATGTCGATTCATAGCTCCTGGCCCCACCTTTTCACTGGTCGCAACTAGGTCCACTCCATGCTCCATGAGCTTTGTCGTACTTCGTCTTAAAGTTATGTATAGATCCTGCCTCCACAACTTGACTTTCCAGCTTGTTCCACTTCCTGACAGCTATATGACTGAAGAAATACTTTCTAACATCCTTGTGACTCATGAGTTTTCAACTTCCAGTTGTGACCTCATATTATTGTGTCCCATATCTGAAACATTCTCTTCCTATCCACCTTGCCATTATCATGTTCATCCCTATCCCTCTTGACCTCCAGTGTCGTCAGGTTGAATTCCCTTAACCTCTCCTCGTAGGACATACCCTATAACTCCGGGACTAGTCTGGTTGCAAACCTTTGCACTTTGTCTAATTTCCTGACGTATTTAACCAGGTATAGGGCCCCCTACTGACGTACACGATGTACATTGTCGTGAATGAGTCCCTGTTTACATGTTGAAACGCTATTCTCAGGTTTGCCAGGTGCCCGTATGTAGAGGCAGTTATTAAAAAAAAATTAAATTAAAATCGAAATCAAAATTTTTATTTTTTTGTGTGTAGTATGCAAACTGTAGTTTACATCTAATAAATTATTGTTAAGCACAAAGAAAGCCACTAGTATGCATAAACATTTTTGTTGATGTGCGCCTCAGGAGATATGCTCGGTATGATAATCACCCCAAGATCCTTTTCCCTGAGTGAGTTTTGCAGCCTTTGACCTCTTAGGCTGTACTAAATCTGCGGTTTTCTTAGTTCTTCCCCAAGCTTCATAACTTTGCACTTGCTGGGATTAAACTCCAGGAGCCATTTGTCAGTCCAGGCTTGCAGCCTCTCCAGATCCTCCCCTCATCCTCGTCTGCTTTTGTTCTCCTCATTAGCCTCATAATTTCCTCGAACAGGGACACCTTTGAATCTATCCCTTCCGTCATGTCATTCACATGCTCAAGAAATAGCACCGGACCTACGACTGACCCTTGTGGAACCCCCCCTTGACACATGCACCTACTCTGACACCTCGTCACGTTCCAACACAATCTGCTTCCTGTCAGGTATTCCCTGATCCACTGCAGTCTACCCATCTCTCTCTCTCCTGTCTTACTTTTGCAGAGCTCCAGTAGGTTTGTAACGTAGGATTTTCCTTCTCTGATGCCGTGCTGGTTGTCATGTATGAGTCTGTTCGTTTCTAGGTGCTCCACCATTCTTCTCTTGATAATCTTCTCGATGACTTTACATACATGTCAATGACACTGCTAGCTTACCGGTCCACTCCTTTAAAAATTATGGTCATAGTTATAACCATTTTTGCACTCTCTTCTTATGTTTATCAGGCATCCACATGCTGCAGCAGCTATTTGACTGATGTGTGCTTCAGGAGATGTGCTCGGTATTATGCTAACCCCAAGGTTCTTTTTCTTAAGTAAGGTCTGGAGTCTTTGGCCCCCAAGCCTGTACTCTGTCTGCAGTCTTCTTTTGCCCTTCCCCGATCTTCATGACTTTGCACTTGGTATGTTCAACTCCAGGAGCCAGTTGCTGGACCAGGCTTGCAGCCTGTCCAGATCCCTTTGTAGTCCTGCCAGATCCTTACCCAACCAAATTCTCTTCATTAGCTCACATCGTTTTCAAACAGAGATATATCTGAGGTTATTCCTTTCGTCATGTCATTCTCATATACCAGAAACAGTACGGATCCTAGGACTGACCCTGTGGAACCCCGCTCGTCACAGGCACCCACTCAACACTTCATCACGTACCATGACTCGTTGTTCCATCCGTCAGGTATTCTCTGATCCACTGCAGTGTCTTTTATATTATGCATGCCTGATCCTTTAGCTTTTGCACTAATCTGTTGAGTGGAACTCTGTTGAAAGCCTTTTTGCAGTCCAAGAAAACGCAGTCTACCCACCCCTCTCTGACTTGTCTTACTTCCATAACCTTGTCATAAATCTCCAGTAGGTGGTTTGAGACATAGGATTTTCCTTCCCTGAAACAGTGCTGGTTGTCGTGCAAAAGCTTGTTATTTGTAGTTGCTCCACTATTCTTCTCCTGATAATTTTTTCATAGACTTTGCATACTTTACATATCAGTGACACTGGTCTGTAGTTTAATGCCTCGTGTCTGTCTCCTTTCTTAAAAATTGGGACTACATTTGCCGCCTTCCACACCTCAGGTGTGGATGTGTTGAAGATCTTTGTTAGTGGCACACACAGCGTCTCTGCTCCCTCTGTGTGTGCGTGTACTCACCTAGTTGTACTCACCTAGTTGTGGTTGCAAGGGTCGAGTCATAGTTCCTGGCCCCGTCTCTTCACTGGCCGCTGCTGGGTCACTCTCCCTGTACCATGAGCTTTATCATACCTCTGCCTCCACTACACCGCTACCCAAACTGTTCCACTTCCTGACTACTCTGTAACCGAAGAAATACTTCCTAACCTAACTGTGATTCATCTTTTTCTTCAACTTCCAACTGTCCCCTTGTTGCTGTGTCCCATCTCTGGAACATTCTGTCTCTGTCCACCTTGTCAATTCCTCTCAGTATTTTATATGTCGTTATCATGTCCTCCCTATCTCTACTGTCCTCCATTGTCGTCAGGTCGATTTCCTTTAACCTCTCCTCGTAGGACATACACCTTAGCTCTGATACTAGTCTTGTTGCAAACCTTTGCACTTTCTCTAGTTTCTTTACGTGCTTGGCTAGATGTGGGTTCCAAACTGGTGCCGCATACTCCTATATGGTCCTAACGTACACAGTGTACAGGGTCTTTAACGATTCCTTATTAAGATGGCGGAATGCTGTTCTTAGGTTTGCTAAGCGCCCATATGCTACGGCAGTTATTTGGTTGATGTGAGCCTCAGATGTGCCTGATGTTATACTCACCCCAAAACCTTTTCCCTGAGTGAGGTTTGTAGTCTCTGGCCCCCTAGACTACACTCCATCTGCGGTATTCTTTGCTCTTCCCCAATCTTCGTGACTTTGCATTTGGTGGGGTTGAACTCCAGGTGCCAATCATCTGCAAACAGGGACATTTCGGAGTCTATTCCTCCCGTCAAGTCGTTCACAAATACCAAAAACAGCTGTCCTAGAACTGACCCCTGTGGAACCCCACTCGTCACAGGCGCTCACTCTGACACTTCGCCTCGTACCATGACTCGCTGTTGTCTTCCTAACAGGTTTTCCCTGATCCATTGTAGCGCCTTCCTTGTTATACCTGCCTGGTCCTCCAGCTTTTGCAGTATTTTCTTGTGTGGAACTGTGTCAAACGCTTTCTTACAGTCCTTACAATTCTTACAGTTCTTACAGTGTGTGTGTATGTGTGTGTGTGTGTGTGTGTGTGTGTGTGTGTGTGTGTGTGTGTGTGTGTGTGTGTGTGTGTGCGTGTGTGTGTGTGTGTGTGTGTGTGTGTGTGTGTGTTTGTTTGTGTGTGTGTGTGTGTGTGTGTGTGTGTGTGTGTGTGTGTGTGTGTGTGTTTGTGTGTGTGTGTGTGTGTACTCACCTAGTTGCACTCACCTAGTTGAGGTTGCAGGGGTCGACTCCAAGCTCCTGGCTCCGCCTCTTCACTGGTCGCTACTAGGTCACTCTCCCTGATCCGTGAGCTTTATCATACCTCTGCTTAAAGCTATGTATGGATCCTGCCACCACTACATTGCTTTCCAAACTATTCCACTTCCTGACTACTCTGTGGCTGAAGAAATACTTCCTAACATCCATGTGATTCATCTGTGTCTTCAACTCAAAACTGTGTCCCCTTGTTGCTGTGTCCCATCTCTGGAACATTCTGTCTTTGTCCACCTTGTCAATTCCTCTCAGTATTTTGTATGTCGTTATCATGTCCCCCCCTATCTCTCCTGTCCTCCAGTATCGTCAGGTTGATTTCCCTTAACCTCTCCTCGTAGGACATACCGCTTAGCTCTGGAACTAGTCTTGTTGCAAACCTTTGCACTTTCTCTAGTTTTTTTACGTGCTTGGCTAGGTGTGGGTTCCAAACTGGTGCCGCATACTCCAATATGGGCCTAACTTACACGGTGTACAGGGTCCTGAACGATTCCTTATTAAGATGTCGGCATGCTGTTCTGAGGTTTGCTAGGCGCCCATATGCTGCAGCAGTTATTTGGTTGATGTGCGCTTCAGGAGATGTGCCTGGTGTTATACTCACCCCACGATCTTTTTTCTTGAGTGAGGTTTGTAGTCTCTGGCCCCCCTAGACTGTACTCCGTCTGCGGTCTTCTTTGCCCTTCCCCAATCTTCATGACTTTGCACTTGGTGGGGTTGAACTCCAGGAGTCAATTGCTGGACCAGGTCTGCAGCCTGTGCAGATCGATTTGTAGTTCTGCCTGGTCTTCGATTGAATGAATTCTTCTCATCAACTTCACGTCATCTGCAAACAGGGACACTTCGGAGTCTATTCATTCCGTCATGTCGTTCACACCAGAAACAGCACTGGTCCTAGGACTGACCCCTGTGGGACCCCGCTGGTCACAGGTGCCCACTCTGCCACCTCGCCACATACCATGACTCGCTGCTGTCTTCCTGACAAGTATTCCCTGATTCATTGTAGTGCCTTCCTTGTTATCCCTGCTTGATCCTCCAGTTTTTGCACTAATCTCTTGTGTGGAACTGTGTCAAACGCCTTCTTCCAGTCCAAGAAAATGCAATCCACCCTGTTCTCTCTCTCATATCTTACTGCTGTCACCATGTCATAGAACTCCAGTAGGTTTGTGACACAGGATTTCCCGTCCCTGAAACCATGTTGGCTGCTGTTGTTGAGATCATTCCTTTCTAGGTGTTCCACCACTCTTCTCCTGATAATCTTCTCCATGACTTTGCATACTATACATGTCAGTGACACTGGTCTGTAGTTTAGTGCTTTATGTCTGTCTCCTTTTTTAAAGATTGGGACTACATTTGCTGTCTTCCATGCCTCAGGCAATCTCCCTGTTTCGATAGATGTATTGATATTGCTGTTAGGGGTACACATAGTGCCTCTGCTCCCTCTCTCAGGACCCATGGAGAGATGTTATCTGGCCCCATTGCTTTTGAGGTATCTAGCTCACTCAGAAGCCTCTTCACTTCTTCCTCGGTTGTTCGTACTGTGTCCAGCACATGGTGGTGTTCCCAACCTCTCCGTCTTTCTGGAGCCCCTTCTGTCTCCTCTGTGAACACTTCTTTAAATCTATTGTTGAGTTCCTCACATACTTCACGGTTATTTCATGTTGTCTCTCCTCCTTCCTTCCTTAGCCTGATTACCTGGTCCTTGACTGTTGTTTTCCTCCTGATGTGGCTGTATAACAGCTTCGAGTCAGATTTGGCTTTCGCTGCTATGTCGTTTTCATATTGTCGTTGGGCCTCCCTTTTTATCTGTGCATATTCATTTCGGCTCTACGACTGCTCTCCTTATTCTCTTGGGGCCATTGCCATCTATATTTCTTCCATTTCCTAGCACACTTGGTTTTTGCCTCCCTGCACCTTTGGGTGAACCATGGGC
>NC_091293.1:55538718-55541218 GCF_038502225.1 Cherax quadricarinatus
TCTCCCCCTTCCTCTTGTTCACCCTCAGTGTCCACCACCACTCTTCCCCCTCTCCCCTTCCTCTTGTTCACCCTCAGTGTCCACCACCACTCTTCCCCCTCTCCCCCTTCCTCTTGTTCACCCTCAGTGTTCACCACCACTCTTCCCCCCTCTCCCCCTTCCTCTTGTTCACCCTCAGTGTCCACCACCACTCTTCCCCCTCTCCCCCTTCCTCTTGTTCACCCTCAGTGTCCACCACCACTCTTCCTCCTCTCCCCCTTCCTCTTGTTCACCCTCAGTGTCCACCACCACTCTTCCCCCTCTCCCCCTTCCTCTTGTTCACCCTCATTGTCCACCACCACTCTTCCCCCTCTCCCCCTTCCTCTTGTTCACCCTCAGTGTTCACCACCACTCTTCCCCCTTTCCCCCTTCCTCTTGTTCACCCTCAGTGTCCACCACCACTCTTCCCCCTCTCTCCCCCTTCCTCTTGTTCACCCTCAGTGTCCACCACCACTCTTCCCCCCTCTCCCCCTTCCTCTTGTTCACCCTCAGTGTCCACCACCACTCTTCCCCCTCTCCCCCTTCCTCTTGTTCACCCTCAGTGTCCACCACCACTCTTCCCCCTCTCCCCCTGCCTCTTGTTCACCCTCAGTTTGCACCACCACTCTTCCCCCTCTCCCCCTTCCTCTTGTTCACCCCTCAGTGTCCACCACCACTCTTCCCCCTCTCCCCCTTCCTCTTGTTCACCCTCAGTGTCCACCACCACTCTTCCCCCTCTCCCCCTTCCTCTTGTTCAACCTCAGTTTTCACCACCACTCTTCCCCCTCTCCCCCTTCCTCTTGTTCACCCTCAGTGTTCACCACCACTCTTCCCCCTCTCCCCCTTCCTCTTGTTCACCCTCAGTGTTCACCACCACTCTTCCCCCTCTCCCCCTTCCTCTTGTTCACCCTCAGTGTCCACCACCACGCTTCCCCCTCTCCCCTTTCCTCTTGTTCACCCTCAGTGTCCACCACCACTCTTCCCCCTCTCCCCCTTCCTCTTGTTCACCCTCAGTGTTCACCACCACTCTTCCCCCTCTCCCCCTTCCTCTTGTTCACCCTCAGTGTTCACCACCACTCTTCCCCCTCTCCCCCTTCCTCTTGTTCACCCTCAGTGTTCACCACCACTCTTCCCCCTCTCCCCCCTTCCTCTTGTTCACCCTCAGTGTCCACCACCACGCTTCCCCCTCTCCCCCTTCCTCTTGTTCACCCTCAGTGTCCACCACCACTCTTCCCCCTCTCCCCCTTCCTCTTGTTCACCCTCAGTGTCCACCACCACTCTTCCCCCTCTCCCCCTTCCTCTTGTTCACCCTCAGTGTTCACCACCACTCTTCCCCCTCTCCCCCTTCCTCTTGTTCACCCTCAGTGTCCACCACCACTCTTCCCCCTCTCCCCCTTCCTCTTGTTCACCCTCAGTGTTCACCACCACTCTTCCCCCTCTCCCCTTCCTCTTGTTCACCCTCAGTGTCCACCACCACTCTTCCCCCTCTCCCCCTTCCTCTTGTTCACCCTCAGTGTTCACCACCACTCTTCCCCCTCTCCCCCTTCCTCTTGTTCACCCTCAGTGTCCACCACCACTCTTCCCCCTCTCCCCCTTCCTCTTGTTCACCCTCAGTGTCCACCACCACTCTTCCCCCTCTCCCCCTTCCTCTTGTTCACCCTCAGTGTCCACCACCACTCTTCCCCCTCTCCCCATTTCTCTTGTTCACCCTCAGTGTCCACCACCACTCTTCCCCCTCTCCCCCATCCTCTTGTTCACCCTCAGTGTCCACCACCACTCTTCCCCCTCTCCCCCTTCCTCTTGTTCACCCTCAGTGTCCACCACCACTCTTCCCCCTCTCCCCCTTCCTCTTGTTCACCCTCAGTGTCCACCACCACTCTTCCCCCTCTCCCCCTTCCTCTTGTTCACCCTCAGTGTCCACCACCACTCTTCCCCCTCTCCTCCTTCCTCTTGTTCACCCTCAGTGTCCACCACCACTCTTCCCCCTCTCCCCCTTCCTCTTGTTCACCCTCAGTGTCCCACCACCACTCTTCCCCCTCTCCCCCTTCCTCTTGTTCACCCTCAGTGTCCACCACCACTCTTCCCCCTCTCCACCTTCCTCTTGTTCTCCCTCAGTGTCCCACCACCACTCTTCCCCCTCTCCCCCTTCCTCTTGTTCACCCTCAGTGTCCACCACCACCTCTTCCCCCTCTCCCCCTTCCTCTTGTTCACCCTCAGTGTCCACCACCACTCTTCCCCCTCTCCCCCTTCCTCTTGTTCACCCTCAGTGTCCACCACCACTCTTCTCCCTCTCCCCCTTCCTCTGTTCACCCTCAGTGTCCACAACCACACTTCCCCCTCTCCCCCTTCCTCTTGTTCACCCTCAGTGTCCACCACCACTCTTCCCCCTCTCCCCCTTCCTCTTGTTCACCTTCAGTGTCCACCACCACTCTTCCCCTCTCCCCCTTCCTCTTGTTCACCCTCAGTGTCCACCACCACTCTT
>NC_091293.1:55543718-55628718 GCF_038502225.1 Cherax quadricarinatus
ACCTTTACTCCCACCTTCCCTCCCACCTTCCCTCCCACCTTCCCCTCCCACCTTCGCTCCCACCTTCCCTTCCACCTTCCCTCCCACCTTCCCTCTCACCTTCCCTCCCACCTTCCCTCCCACCTTTCCTCCCACCTTCCCTCCCACCTTCCCTCCCACCTTCCCTCCCACCTTCCCTCCCACCTTCCCTCCCACCTTTCCTCCCACCATCCCTTCCTTCTCACCTTTCCTCCCACCATCCTTCCCTCTCACTTTTCCTCCCACCATCCCTTCCCTCTCACCTTTCCTCCCACCTTTCCTCCCACCATCCCTTCTTTCTCACCTTTCCTCCCACCATCCTTCCCTCTCACTTTTCCTCCCGCCATCCCTTCCCTCTCACCTTTCCTCCCACCATCCCTTCCCTCTCACCATTCCTCCCACCTTCCCTCCCACCTTTCCTCCCACCTTCCCTCCCACCTACCCTCCCACCTTCCCTCCACCTTCCCTCCCACCTTCCCTCCCACCTTTCCTCCACCTTCCCTCTCACCTTTCCTGCCACCATCCCTTCCCTCCCACCTTTCCTCCCACCCTCCCATCGTACTCTACGACCCTCAGAAACTTTGCACAGTTAAACTATCGCGTCGTGCCGCGGCGCTAAGTTAATGTATGGCCAACTTTGTCTGTGTCCGGTCTCAACTTTGTGCACACCTCTCCCCTCTCTTCAACCTCTCCTCTGCCCTCTCCTTTACTTCCCCTCTCCTATATCATTAATATCCTCTCCTCTCTACCTCTCCCCTCCTCTTTCGTCTATCTCTCCTCTCAACTCTCCCTCTTTTTTTTTTTTTACACAGGGTTTGACAAGGTTAAGGATCCCTAACTTTAATACCTCTCCTCTCCCATCTCTTCTAGCTCTCCTCTATCTCGGGCCGCGGGGGCGTTGACCCCCGAAACCCCTCTCCAGGTAAACTCCAAGGTAAACACATCTTATGGACTGCTAACAAGCCGAACTCCACAAAGCTGAGAAGGAACCAAGCCATCGTAAAGTGTTTAAAAGCAGCTCTAATTATGAGTGGAGACAGTATTCCTCAGAGCATATGGGCTTTCAGTTTAGTCTTCTTCCCCCCTCCCTCCCCTTATACCAAGAATAGGAGAAAATATCAGGTTATTTATCTCAGTTCGCCTATCACATTTCTGAGTAGCAGACACACCTGCAGTAGCCCTACAAACCATTCCTTAATTTTGTGCACAAGTCATTCACCACCTTGAGGTGACGTCAAGGTTGGCAGAACGCTGCGGTATGGTGTGTGTGTGTGTGTGTGTGTGTGTGTGTGTGTGTCTGCGTGTGTGTGTGTCTGCGTGTGTGTGTGTACTCACCTATTTTTGGTTGCAGGTGTCGAGTCATAGCTCCTGGCCCCGCCTCTTCGCTGATTGCTACTAGGTCCTCTCTCTCCCTGTCCCATGAGCTTTATCATACCTCGCCTTAAAACTATATATGGTTCCCGCCTCCACTACGTCACTTTCTAGGCTATTCCACGGCCTGACTACTCTATGACTGAAGAAATACTTCCTAACATCCCTTTGATTCATCTGAGTCTTCAACTTCCAATTGTGACCTCTTGTGTCTGTGTCCCTTCTCTGGAACATTCCGTCTTTGTCCACCTTGTCTATTCCGCGCAGTATTTTATATGTCGTTATCATGTCTCCCCTGACCCTCCTGTCCTCCAGTGTCGTCAGGCCGATTTCCCTCAACCTTTCTTCGTAGGACAATCCCCTTAGCTCTGGGACTAGTCTTGTTGCAAACCTTTGCACTTTCTCTAATTTCTTGACGTGCTTGACTAGGTGTGGATTCCAAACTGGTGCTGCATACTCCAGTATGGGCCTGACGTAAATGGTATACAGAGTCTTGAACGAATCCTTACTGAGGTATCGGAACGCTATCCGTAGGTTTGCCAGGCGCCCGTATGCTGCAGCAGTTATCTGATTGATGTGCGCCTCAGGAGATATGCTCGGTGTTATACTCACCCCCAGATCTTTTTCCTGAGTGAGGTTTGCAGTCTTTGGCCATCTAAACTATATTGTGTCTGCGGTCTTCTTTGCCCTTCCCCAATCTTCATGACTTTGCATTTGGCAGGGTTAAACTCAAGGAGCCAGTTGCTGGACCAGGCTTGTAGCCTGTCCAGGTCTCTTTGTAGTCCTGCCTGATCCTCATCCGATTTGATTCTTCTCATTAACTTCACATCATCTGCAAACAAGAACACTTCTGAGTCTATCCCTTCCGTTATGTCATTCACATATACCAAGAACAGCACAGGTCCTAGGACTGACCCCTGTGGAACCCCGCTTGTCACAGGCGCCCACTCTGACACTTCGTCACGTACCATGACTCGTTGTTGCCTCCCTGTCAGGTATTCTCTGATCCATTGCAGTGCCTTTCCTGTTATGTGTGCCTGATCCTCTAGCTTTTGCAGTAACCTCTTGTGAGGAACTGTGTCGAAGGCCTTCTTGCAGTCCAAAAAAATGCAGTCGATCCACCCCTCTCTCTCTTGTCTTACTTCTGTCACCTTGTCATAAAACTCCAGTAGGTTTGTGACACAGGATTTTCCTTCCCTGAAACCGTGCTGGTTGTCAATTATACACTTGTTTCTTTCAGGTGCTCCACCACTCTCCTCCTGATGATCTTCTCCATGACCTTGCATACTATACACGTTAGTGATACAGGTCTGTAGTTTAGTGCCTCATGTCTGTCTCCCTTTTTAAAAATTGGGACTACATTTGCCATCTTCCATACCTCAGGGAGTTGCCCAGTTTCAATTGATGTGTTGAAGATCTTTGTTAATGGCACACACAGTATCTCTGCTCCCTCTTTAAGGACCCATGGAGAGATGTTGTCTGGTCCCACCGCCTTTGAGGTGTCAAGTTCGCATAGCAGCTTCTTCACCTCCTCCTTGGTTATATGTACCTCATCCAGCACTTGCTGGTGTACCCCCCTGTTCTGATTTCCTGGAGTCCTACTGGTTTCCACTGTAAATACTTCTTTAAATCTCGTGTTGAGCTCCTGACATACCTCTCGGTCGTTTCTTGTGAACTCCCCATCACCCTTCCTCAGTCTGATTACCTGGTCCTTGACTGTTGTTTTCCTCCTGATGTGGCTATACAACAGCTTCGGGTCAGACTTGACTTTCGATGCTATGTCATTTTCATATTGTCGCTGAGCCTCCCTTCTTATCTGTGCATATTCGTTTCTGGCTCTTCGGCTAATCTCTTTATTTTCCTGAGTTCTCTGTCTTCTGTACCTTTTCCATTCTCTAGTACACCTAGTTTTTGCCTCCCTACACCTTTGGGTGAACCAAGGACTCGTTCTGTTCTTCCCATTATTTCTGTTTCCCTTGGGAACAAACCTCTCCTCTGCCTCCTTGCATTTTGTTGCCACATAGTCCATCATTTCTTGTACTGGTTTTCCTGTCAGTTCCCTCTCCCACTGAATGTCTTGCAGGAAGTTCCTCATGCCTGAGTAGTTCCCCCTTTTGTAGTTTGGTTTTTCCCACCCTATTCCTGCTACTCTCTCCACTTGGAGCTCAACTATGTAGTCGAAGCACAGAACCACATGATCACTAGCTCCCAGGGGCCTTTCATACATGATATCCTCGATGTCCGAACTACTCAAGGTGAATACAAGGTCCAGTCTTGCTGCTTCATCCTCTCCTCTCTCTCTGGTAGTGTCTCTAACATGTTGATGCATGAGGTTTTCCAGTACCACATCCATCATCTTGGCTCTCCATGTTTCGGGACCCCCATGGGGCTCCAGGTTTTCCCAGTCAATCTCCTTGTGATTGAAATCACCCATAACTAGTAACTTTGCTCCCCCCATGTGTGCTCTCCTGGCCACCTCGGCTAGTGTGTCGACCATTGCTCTGTTGCTCTCATCGTATTCTTCTCTTGGCCTCCTGCAGTTCTGTGGTGGGTTGTACATTACTGCAATTATCACCTTATGTCCCTCAGACTGGATTGTTCCTACTAAGTAGTCCCTTTCGCCCGTGCCATCCATTCCTTCCATTTTCTCAAAACCCCACTGGTTTTTAATGAGCAGTGCAACTCCTCCTCCCCCTCTCCTCCCTCTGTCTTTCCTGAGGATTTGATATCCGGATGGAAAGATTGAATCTGTTATTATTCTGGTGAGTTTTGTTTCTGTGAGTGCTATTATGTCTGGGGATGTCTCCTTGATTCTTTCATGCCACTCCTCATACTTATTTGTTATTCCATCTGCATTTGTATACCACACCTTCAACTTCTTTTCTAAGACTGTGGTCTGGGAGGTATATTGGGGTTGGGGAAGTGGGAGACCTGATAAGGAACTATGGGTGGTTGCTGTGGGGGTGGAGTTTGTAATGCAGTGGGTGGGGGCATTGGATATGGCATTGGATATGGCATGGGTGTTTTGGTTTAGAGTGTTTGGTTGCACTGGGGTTGACCTGGTTGGGGGGCTTCTATAGGAAGTTGTGAGGGAGGCTGTATTTGATCTTCCTGGGTCTGGGATCTCCTGTCTGTCTCCTCCATCCCCTCTCTTTCCTCCTTTCGCCTTTGTACCATCTCTCTCAGTTTCTGCCTTTCTTCTTGTGTTCTGTCGCGGTCGAGATACACCTTCCTGTATGCCGGCATGTCCCTTAATCGTGCTTTCTCCTGCAGGATCCTGTTCCGAGTCGATTCTGCCTTGAAGGTCACTTTCACTGGCCAGGTTCTTTTTTTTGCAAACCCCCCTATTCTCCGAAAATTTTCCAGCTGGGTCATGTCGTCTTCTCCTATTGCTTTTATGATGCTTTCAATTGCTTTTTTTTTCCCTTGTTTTCTTGCTTCATATGTTTCCCCTTCAGCTTCCTGGAGCCCATACACAAAGACTGACCTCTCCCTTTCATTCTCCCACTGCATATCCTTGTGTATCCACTCATTCAATTTAATTTCCTCCATTGCAGCTTTCCTTTCTTCAGTTTCACTAGCTAATGTACTTGGGCTCAGTGGCCTGTCATTTTCCCTTCTCGGCTTTCCCTGGGCTCTGCTGTGGTCTGTTAGGGCCTCCACATATAGCTTAGCTCTTTCATTTACTACAGTCTCCTCTGATAGAGCTTCTACATGCAGTTTTGCTCCTTCTTTCCCTACAGTCCCCTTATTTGTGACTGAGGTAGCAGTCTCTGATGTCAATCCCAAAATGTTCTTTAGTTCTTTAGGCTGTTTCAGATTTTTCAGTTCCTCTTCTAAACTCTGTATCCTAGCCTCTGCTGCTTTGACTTGCACCTCCCACTTCCTGCTTTCCATATCTATCCTCTCTTCCATTCTCATGCTAAGTTCTTCTAGTTTCTTTTCCCATTCATGTTCCCTTTTTATGAGCTCTGCTGCCCAATCTTCCTTTGCAGATTCCTCCTCCTGTCCCTTGGTTTTCCTTCCTGCTCTCTGGCAACCCATTTTTGTTTTATTTTGATTGCCTCAGAGTGGGAAACCTATGTAATTCTGTGTGTTAGGTTAGTAGTGTGTTTGTCAGAGTGTGGGGGGGGGGGGGTAGGTAGAGGAGGAACTGTGGCTATGTGGGAGAGGGGTGGGGAGGGGGATTTAGGGGGGAATATGGGGAGTGGGAAGGAGGGAGAAGCAAGTGGGTGAATGGGAGAGGGAGAGGGGGGAGGAGGGAGAGGTGGGGAGGGGGAGGGTGAAAGAGGGAGGGGTGGGATCAGGGGAAGGAGTGAGAGGTTGGTGGGGGAGGGGGGAGTGTATGTGTGAGTCTGTATATGTGTGTGTGTGTGTGTGTGTGTGTGTGTGTGTGTGTGTGTGTGTGTGTGTAATTATGTGTGGAATTATGTGTGGGTTAATTATGTGTCTGAAAAGTAGGTGAATTGTACGTTGGAGTGTAATGTGGAGTCTCAGTGGTCGCTTGCCTGACCACAACCTCTTGTGACCTGACCCCCACCCTCCTGGGGCTTGACCCGCACCTACTTACAATGTTGCCCTTTATGCTTGTCCTGCCACCTAGCTTTTAGTAACTTACTCGCCTTGTTCAATGGATTACCAATTGCTATTCCTTATTGAATACTTGAGTGCCTATTCTTTATCCTGCTATGAGAGTTGGACCATTCACAACCAGCTTGGCAGTTAATTGGAACCTGAAACCCCACACCCATACAACCACTCATAGGTGAATACTGTACTTGCAATGCAGCTGTAGCAGCCTGTAGATTGTCCAGCTCGATGAGACGTCCTGGCATAGATCCACCTCAATTTCTTCTCGTTATATAATGTACCCTATTCACTGTATTTCTCTCACTGGTCACACGATTGTTTCACTTTATTATCTTTCTTGGGTGACACGTGACAACGTCGCCTGCCCTGCCCGCTCTGACTGCGCCACCATGTTTTACTTTCTAGATCACTTACAAAATTGTGGCTCTCCCTACACTTATGTGGCTCAGGCAGATTATAAATCGCTTCAAGGAATTGTTCACTACCCTAGCACACTTAGCTACTCTTCAGATCACTTGGGTAGCCCTCGAAAACACTTACATTCGCGGAGCACGGAAGGCGTGGCTCACGCACGCACTGACGTGTGTGTGTGTGTCTGACGTGTGTGTGTGTGTGTGTGTGTGTGTGTGTGTCTGACGTGTGTGTGTGTGTGTGTGTTCGATATACTTCTTGAAAAAAATCAACTGGCTCTGTAGTTTCAATTAGACAGTTTCATAGACAGGAATCAAATCATTCCTGCCACTTTAAGTCCAACTTCCATCATGTATCCCTGAAGGAGCGAGACCTTTAAGAGGTTGCCTGAATTTTTTTTCTTGCTTTTTTCTTCCTCCAACTTTTGCTTGTTTCTTTCGCTCATTACTCGAGAATGTCCTATCAAATTAGCTTTAAATGTTCACTTCTTCCGAAGAGTCACTAGGGCCAGATTCCTGAAACAATTGACATGTGCAGGTGCCCTATTACTAAATTTTTTTAACCCATTCCCAGCATCTTGGAATCAGTGAATAGCTTCCACAACCCTCATTGACGTAGCTTTAAATTTGCATATTAGTTGCTTCCTAATTCGATGACGACCGACAGTGTCATTCAGGTGTTTTCAATTGACCACTTCATGAAAAAATTAGTGAATTTTCTTTATTCCATTTGAAACACGTTAAATAAATTTCTGTTTCTCTTTTCTTCACAACTTCAGTACTTAATGAGTGACGCATCTTAGACCACAATGTTATCCATTAAGTATTATTAGCGTACAGACAAGCTTGTTGATACAGTAAAATACTTTAAAAGAAATACTTGAAATCGAAGATTAAAACACATGTGCAACAGTTGGGTATCATTATTGATGAAACGTGTCGCCTACACAGTAGGCTTCTTCAGTCAAATACAGAGGCAGCAGTAGTAATGAAATAAAGATGATGTAATCGGTTCATCAACCTTGGAGAAAAAGTATTTGAGGTGGTCAGTCCCACAGCCTGGAGAAGAGTTGAGTTCCATCCATGGTCTGGAACGATGTGATATCGTTCAAATACTTTCTCTATAAGGTTGATGGACTGATTACGTCATCTTTACTTTATTATTAATGCTGCCTTTGTATTTGACTGAAGAAGCCTGATGTGTAGGCGACACGTTTCATCAGTTATGATACCCAACTGTTGCACATGAGTCTCATTCTTCGATTTCACACACACACACACACACACACACACACACACACACACACACACACACACACACACACACACACACACACACGCGCACACAAGCACACACACACACACACACACACACACACACACACGCGCGCACACAAGCACACACACACACACACACACACACACACACACACACACACACACACACACACACACACACACACACACACACACACACACACGCGCGCACACAAGCACACACACACACACACACACACACACACACACACACACACACACACACACACACACACACACACACACACACACACACACACACACACACACACACACGCGCGCGCACACAAGCACACACACACACACACACACACACACACACACACACACACACACACACACACACACACACAGCAAAGTTGCTGGTTATGGGGGATTTCAACCACAGGGAGATTGACTGGGAAACCCTGGAGCCACATGGGGGTCCCGAAACATGGAGACCCAAGTTGATGGATGTGGTACTAGAAAACCTCATGCATCAACCTGTTAAGGACACTACCAAAGAGAGAGGGAAGGATGAACTAGCAAGACTGGACCTCGTGTTCACCCTGAGCAGTTCAGACATTGAGGACATCACATATGAAAGACCCCTTGGAGCTAGTGATCACGTGGTTCTGTGCATTGAATACATAGTAGAGCTACAAGTGGAGAGGGTAACAGGAGTTGAATGGGAAAATCCAACCTGTAAAAGAGGGGACTACACAGGTTTGAGGAACTTCCTGCAGGAGATTCAGTGGGACAGAGAATTGGCAGGAAAGTCAGTAAAGAAACTAGAGAAAGTGCAAAGGTTTGCAACAAGATTAGTCCCACAGCTAAGGGGTATGTCCTACGAGGAGAGGTTAGTGGAAATCGACCTGACAACACTGGAGGACAGTAGAGATAGGGAGGACATGATAACGACATATAAAATACTGAGAGGAATTGACGAGGTGGACAGAGATAGAATGTTCCAGAGATGGGACACAGCAACAAGGGGACACAGTTGGAAGTTGAAGAGTTAAATGAATCACAGAGATGTTAGGAAGCATTTCTTCAGTCACAGAGTAGTCAGGAAGTGGAATAGTTTGGGAAGCGATGAAGTGGAGGCAGGATCCATTCATAGCTTTAAGAAGAGGTTTGATAAAGCTCACGGTTCAGGGACAGTGACCCAGTAGCGACCAGTGAAGAGGCGGGGCCAGGAGCTGTGACTCGACCCCTGCAACCACAACTAGGTGAGTACACACACACACTCATGCACACACACACACACACAAACACACACACACACACACACACACACACACACACACACACACACACACACACACACACACACACACACACACACACACACACACACACACACACATACACACACTCCGAAGTGTCCCTGTTTGCAGATGACGTGAAGTTGATGAGAATAATTCATTGATCGAAGACCAGGCAGAACTACAAAGGGATCTGGACAGGCTGCAGACCTGGTCCAGCAATTGGCTCCTGGAGTTCAACCCCACCAAGTGCAAAGTCATGAAGATTGGGGAAGGGAAAAGAAGACCGCAGATGGAGTATAGTCTAAGGGGCCAGAGACTACAAATCCCAGGAAAAAAGATCTTGGGGTGAGTGTAACACCAGGCACATCTCCTGAGGCGCACACCAACCAAATAACTGCTGCAGCATATGGGCGCCTAGCAAACCTCAGAACAGCATTCCGACATCTTAATAAGGAATCGTTCAGGACCCTGTACACCGTGTACGTTAGGCCCATATTGGAGTATGCGGCACCAGTTTGAAACCCACACCTAGCCAAGCACGTAAAGAAACTAGAGAGAGTGCAAAGGTTTGCAGTAAGACTAATCCCAGAGCTAAGGGGTATGTCCTACGAAGAGAGGTTAAGGGAAATCAACCTGACGACACTGGAGGACAGGAGAGATAGGGGGGACATGATAACGACATACAAAATACTGAGAGGAATTGACAAGGTGGACAAAGACAGGATGTTCCAGAGATGGGACACAGCAACAAGGGGACACAGTTGGAAGTTGAAGACACAGATGAATCACAGGGATGTTAGCAAGTATTTCTTCAGCCACAGAGTAGTCAGGAAGTGGAATAGTTTGGGAAGCGATGTAGTGGAGGCAGGATCCATACATAGCTTTAAGCAGAGGTATGATAAAGCTCAAGGTTCGGGGAGAGTGACCTAGTAGCGACCAGTGAAGAGGCGGGGCCAGGAGCTAGAACTCGACCCCCTACAATCTCAACTAGGTGAGTACAACTAGGTGAGTACACACACACACACACATACACGTTCAACCCCCCACTCCACACACATATACTCAAACCCCCACCCCTCACACACACACACTCAACCCCCAACGCGCACACACATACTCAACCCCCTAACCCACACTGAAGCCCCACCCCACAAACACACACACACAACCCCCTCCCCACAAACATGCACACATTTAACCCCCACCCCACAAACACACACACTCAACCACCCCACACATACACTCATCCCCCACTCCACACACATTCAACCCGCACCCCACACACACTCAACCCCCTCTCACACTCAACCCCCACAAACACATTCAGTCCCCCACACACTCTCAAAACCCCATACGCACACGCGCGCGCGCATGCACGCATACACACAATCATATACAACAGACCTCGTGTTTAATCGACATGTGCCTAGGACAAAATGGTAACAGTTGTCTTAATCTTCAACAATACTTAATTTTCAACAATACTTGGAATCGCTGGAATCTATGTCATACCTGGAGAATGGCTCATTTGATCGCCTTCAAACTTTGACCACTGGTGTGTTGCTTGGGTACAAGGTTCGTGCTGGTATTGGGTAACCCAAGTCCTAATTTCCCAGTTGCGTTGGATAATGATTTTTATTATATTCAATAACAGAAGAATACTTCTGATAGGCTTCAAAATATTAATGGTGATGTTTACCGCAAGATTGATGACGTCCCATGAGTATAGTCTGAGTGAAAAATTAAAATTTTACTGAAATTGATAAAAATAAAGCTTGGGATTCTTGGAATCAGATTAATTGTTTAAGCAAATCTTTTCTGATTGCTTCAAACTTTCGCGGTTGTTTGGTTGTACTGGAAGAAAGTTTGGCGTTCACTTTGAGTTGTGTAAATTTCAGTATGTAAATTATATTATATATTTATGCTCAAATAATAACCAGAGAATGCATCTTCTGATCGGCTTCAAACCCTAAGTCGTGATGAATCTTAATTGGAACTATTTATGTATTGATTTTGAACGAGTGGGATGCCAATTTGCCATATTTAAACAAATTTTGCCAAATATAATTTTCCTTTAAAAAGAAAAATTTTTTAGTGCTCAATCAAAATTCACAAGTTTAGACTCGTAGAGTTTCACAACACTTCTCAGCACAATTTTATATTTCTTTCACCAAACTTTTTGTTTATAACTCTAAGAAACCTTAAAAATTTCAACATTATCGTAGTGAATTTAGGGCAAAATTTACTGGTTTATTTGTATTCATTGTTGACAAATGTACAATAATACTTGGGCTATTACCAGAGTTGTATATTTTCATGTATATTTTTATGTATGTAAGTATGTATGTAGTATATATGAATGCAAGTTTGTATGTATGTATGTATGTATGTATGTATGTATGTATGTAAGTATTTATATATGTTCATTTATTTGGAAAGTTTGTGATTATTTGCAGTGATATAACAGGTAATTAATTTAATAAGAGATATGACTACCCTTTGCTCTTATAAGCATTAATATAAACATTAATATACGCTTTGGTATAATATCGTCCTATGTTGAACCATTTTGCAAGTTCTCCGTCGTGATATCAGGGCCTAATAACAGCACCAATTAGCTTTTCCATAGATGAATAGTCCTGTTTCGAGCTCCTGGGTTTAGTTATTGCCCACGGATTCAAAATTGGGTTGAGGTCACTTGAGTTTCCAGACCAATTTAGAAAGCTTCACCCACTCTTTTCGAAGAATGTCAGTATTTTTTTGGAAGTGTGGAATGGAGCAAGATCCTGCTAGAAAATGCCTTCTCCATCAAGAAAGTCTCTATCCACAATGGGAAGCAAATGATTTGCCAGGATTGCCTTGTATTTGTCTGTTCGTGGTTCCTCAATAATAACGAGCCGTTAAGGACCTTCAACAGTAAAACTACCCAAAAAACATCTTCTTAGGCGGGTGTTTTGATGCTTGTTGAATGTGTCCATTCCGATGAGGTTCGCCTTGGCTCTGTCTCACTACCACTGATCTGTTCACAAGTACTTCAAAATGGGCCTCATCTGGAAATATAACTTTTCTCCATTCATCTGTCGTCCATCCCTTATGATCGAGTGCTCACTGTAGCCGTTTTTTCTTCATAGCACCAGTCAGTAGTTTTTTTCTTTACTGGCTTTCTGCAGTTCTGCCAACTTCAAGGAGCCTTCGTTGAACACATGAACAATCAGCATTTATACCAGCTGAAGCTAAATCTCTCTGTAGATCTCCGCTGGTTTTCTTGGGATCCTTCACAGTATTTCTTATGATAACCTTGTCAACGTGAGGTTTTGTTTTGCGTTTTCTTCTGCATCTTCCTCGACGCAGCGCTCCACATTCACCAGTCTCGTTAACTTTCTTCGGAATCCGACCAACAGTTGATTCTGCTAGGCTTAAATTTTCGGCGATCTGTCTGATACTCAAATCAGCATGTGTTCTAAGAGCTACAGTACTTGCACACTTACTCTGTGCAACATCCATCATGTATTACAGTAGTAATCTTGAACTGAAGGGAAGAATTTGGCGAAACTACATTCACTCATGGAGCACACTTGCAGGAATAGCCTTACTGAACATCAGCTGTTGTAGCACTGACGAGAGTCACCGGGTAACACCACAGCTGGATGGTTGCCAGAAGTCAGTAGCAAACTCATCTGAAAAGAAAAGAACCCAAACTACATTAATTAAACTGTAGACTAAGATATATTATGATATATTTACAAAATTTACTCCTGTTCCAATAATTTTCACACTTCTGTATGTATGTATATATCCATGTATGTTTGAATGTATGTATGTATCCATGTATGTTTGAATGTATGTACAATACTCTTCATGGCATTATGCTGGGTGAACGCCCCGGCATAATGCTGAGATGAAAATCAAAGGCCTACCATAAAGGGGGGTCTTTTCTCGTCAGTGCATTCTGCTGGGTAGCAGCCATTACCATGACATTACGGCCTTCCGGTACACTTCACAGTGACTTCTCATTGGTCACGTGGCTACCGTGGTGAGAGGAAGTGTTGCACTTTTGTCTCTAATCCAACTCATCTTTTGTGAAGTGCTCCCTTTGGTTTTGAAGCTATAAATCTTTGATTATGGGTAAAAGAAATTCTTTAACACCTGAAACTATAGCTCAACTCATAGGGTGTTACAAAGCTGGGCACAAGACGAAAGAAATAGTGAAGAATGTTAGTGTGTGTGAGCGTTCAGTGAGGAACTGGGTGCAGTGTTTCAAGGCTGGTGGCGGTGTTGAGTTACTGTCTGCCGAACCTCGGCCTGGCCCCTCAGGGAAGACTTCTGTTTGTACCTTAACTGTGTTAAAGATGCAGTTAGAGAGTAACTACAATGAGAAGTCAGTGTGAAGTGTGGCGGAAGACCGTGACGTCATGCTAACATCTGCTACCCAGCAGACTGCTCTGACGAAAAAAGACCCCCCTCTATGACAGACCTTTTGATTTTCATCAGTGACGAGCACTGTATTTATGTATGTAAGTAGATGTATTTGTATGTATTTAGGTACACCATTTGTATCTCAGTAGAGATGACAATCTGCTATGCTTGAGGAAGAAGTAAAAGAAAGGAAGATAATAAAAGAGAGAAAATAAAAGAGAAACAAAGTAAAGGGAGAAAGAGAGAGAGAGAGAGAGAGAGAGAGAGAGAGAGGAGATCTTAACACCCACTTAAACTATATTTTATTCTTTTCACACTCACACATTGGCACTGATAACCTGGATAATTTAAACATTGCAGACCTGGGAATTCATCCTCCATCACTGTAATAAAAATAATGAGAATAATTTAATTTGATCTCATTTCTTAACACATTTTACAGAAATCCAGGAAAAAAATGTGAAAATCAATTTGCAAAATCAAAATTAAATATTCAGGAGATTCATAGTTTAAGCCGATCATTCCTACATTGCAAAATATATTGCATATGCATATTAATTGAGCCCGAATTTACTGATATGAATATGAGACGAAAATACAGTGTAAAATTTAAGGTGGCCTTTCAAAGGCATTGAAGAATGTTTTAATGTTTACCATGAAAACTTGGTTGATATGTCTTCTCTTCTTAAGACTTTTAATATCAAAGTTGTATTTAAAAATCTTGATACAGTAAAAAAACTTTTGATAAAGAATTTCCCCCAAAATGCTGATGGATGTGTCTATAAGATTCCTTGTAAAATTTGCGATAAAGTTTATTACGGTCAAACTGGTAAAAATCTCGAACTAAGATTAAAACAACATAAATATAGCATTAGAACTGGACAAGATTCCAATGCTCTATTTATTCATGTAAGAGATTTTAACCATCCAATTGATTTTCAAAAAGTTGAGAAAGTAGTATCAAGTAAGTCCATGGTCGACAGGAATATAATTGAATCTTGTTTCATAAAAAACAGTTTTGACAATAATATGAATATTTCCTTTGGTTTATATAAATTAGATCCATTAATAATTAATAGAATTTGGGAAAAATGTAATAATACATTGGACAAATAATAAATCTTAATTCTTGGGTAGAATAGTTTGTTTGTGGGTTGTGTGAAGGTCCTGTCTAGTTTGGCCAGCGGGTCTGCTGCAGTGGTCTCTTTCTTATGAGTCGCACGTCAGGTGTTGCTTTGTTGTGGGATGTGATAGTGAGGTGTGGTCTAGACCCTTTATATGCCTTCCTTTGATGCATTACTTTTATTGTTCCTTGATAATGTGAGTAATCACGAAAGCGCTTGGAATTTCTCTATTCTTTCACAGTGGTTGTTTTGCATATTCTAAAATCACCTGTTTACTGTGATCTTATATATATATATATATATATATATATATATATATATATATATATATATATATATATATATATATATATATATATATATATATATATATATATATATATATATATATATATATATATCTATATATATATATATATATATATATATATATATATATATATACATTAACAAGTCGGCCGTCTCCCACAGAGGCAGGGTGACCCAGAAAGAAAGAAAATCCCCAAAAAGAAAATATTTTCATCATTCAACACTTTCACCTCACTCACACATAATCACTGTTTTTGCAGAGGTGCTCAGAACACAACAGTTTAGAAGCATATGAATATAAAGATACACAACATATCCCTCCAAACTGCTAATATCCTGAACCCCTTCTTTAGAGAGCAGTCATTGTACTTCCCATTTCCAGGACTCAAGTTCGGCTATATAAAAATAACCGGTTTCCCTGAATCCCTTCACTAAATCTTACCCTGCTCACACTCCAACAGATCGTCAAGTCCCAAATACCATTCGTCTTCATTCACTCCTATCGAACACGCTCATGCACGCCTGCGGAAAATCAAAGCCCCTCGCCCACAAAACCTCCCTTACTACTTCCTTCCAACCTTTTCGAGGACAACCCCTACCCCGCCTTCCTTCCCCTACAGATTTAAATGCTCTCCATGTCATTCTACTTTGATCCACTCTCTCTAAATGACCAAACCACCTTAACAACCCCTCTTCAGCCCTCTGACTAATACTTTTATTAACTCCACACCTTCTCCTAATTTCCACACTCCGAATTTTCTGCATAATATTTACACCACACATTGCCCTTAGACTGGACATCTCCACTGCCTCCAACCGCCTCCTCGCTGCTACATTCACAACCCAAGCTTCACACCCATGCAAGAGTGTTGGTTCTACTATACTTTCATACATTCCCTTCTTTGCCTCCATAGATAACGTTTTTTGTCTCCACATATACCTCAATACACCACTCACTTTTTTCATTCATCAATTCTATGATTAACCTCATCCTTCATAAATCCATCCGCCGACACGTCAACTCCCAAGTATCTGAAAACATTCACTTCTTCCATACTCCTCCTCCCCAATTTGATATCCGATTTTTCTTCATCTGAATCATTTGATACCGTCATCGCCTAACTCTTTTCTATGTTCACTTTCAACTTTCTACCTTTACACACACTCCCAAACTCATCCACTAACCTTTGGAATTTTTCTATAGAATCTCCCATAAGCACAGTATCATCAGCAAAAAGCAACTGTGTCAATTCCCATTTTGTATTTGATTCCCCATAATTTAATCCCACCCCTCTCCCGAACACCCTAGCATTTACTTCTTTTACAACCCCATCTATAAATATATTAAACAACCATGGTGACATTACACATCCCTGTCTAAGACCTACTTTTACCGGGAAGTAGTCTCCCTCTCTTCTACACACCCTCACCTGAGCCTCACTATCCTCATGAAAACTCTTTACAACATTTAGTAACTTACCACCTATTCCATATACTTGCAACATCTGCCACATTGCTCCCCTATCCACTCTATCATATGCCTTTTCTAAATCCATAAATGCAATATAAACTTCCCTACCTTTATCTAAATACTGTTCACATATATGCTTCAATGTAAACACTTGATCTACACATCCCCTACCCACTCTGAAACCTCCTTGCTCATCTGCAATCCTACATTGTCTTACCACTAATTCTTTCAATTATAACCCTACCGTACACTTTTCCTGGTATACTCAGTAAACATTCCTCTATAATTTTTGCAATCTCTTTTGTCCCCTTTCCCTTTATATAAAGGGACTATACATGCTCTCCGCCAATCCCTAGGTACCTTCCCCTCTTTCATACATTTATTAAACAAAAATACCAACCACTACAACACTATATCCTCCCCTGCTTTTAACATTTCTGTCATGATCTAGTCAGTTCCAGCTGCTTTACCCCCTTTCATTCTACGTAATGCCTCACGCACCTCCCCCACACTCACATCCTGTTCTTCTTCACTCCTAAAAGATGGCATACCTCCCTGGCCAGTGCATGAAATTACCGCATCCCTTTCTTCGTCGACATTTAAAAGTTCCTCAAAATATTCTCGCCATCTACCCCAAACCTCCCTCTCCCCATCTACTAACTGCCTACTCTGTTTTTAACTGACAAATCCATTCGTTCTCTAGGCTTTCTTAACTTGTTTAACTCACTCCAAATTTTTTTCTTATTTTCATTAAAATTTCTTTACAGTGCCTCTCCCACTCTACCATCTGCTCTCCTTTTGCACACTCTCACCACTCTCTTTATCTTTCTTTTACTCTCCATATACTCTACTCTTCTTATAACACTTCTGCTTTGTAA
The DNA here is from genome assembly GCF_038502225.1 of Cherax quadricarinatus. Taxonomy (NCBI): domain Eukaryota; kingdom Metazoa; phylum Arthropoda; class Malacostraca; order Decapoda; family Parastacidae; genus Cherax; species Cherax quadricarinatus. Next base: position 55,560,873 of record NC_091293.1, read on the forward strand.
AAACCTCTCATAAGCTAACTTTTTCTCTTTTATCACACCCTTTACTTCATCATTCCACCAATCACTCCTCTTTCCTCCTGCACCCACCCTCCTATAACCACAAACTTCTGCCTCACATTCTATTACTGCATTTTTAAAACTATTCCAACCCTCTTCAACCCCCCCCCCCCACTACTTATACCTGCACCAGCCCACCTTTCTGCCAATAGTTGCTTATATTTCACCCGAACTTTCTCCTCCCTTAGTTTATACACTTTTACCTCCTTCTTGCTTGCTGTTGCCATTTTCCTCTTTTCCCATCTACGTCTTACTCTAACTGTAGCTATAACTAAATAATGATCCGATATATCAGTTGCCTCTCTATAAACGTGTACATCCTGGAGCCTACCCATCAACCACTTATCCACCAATACATAATCTAACAAACTACTTTCATTATGTGCTATATCATACCTTGTATATTTATTTATCCTCTTCTTCATAAAATATGTATTACTTATTACCAAACCTCTTTCTACACATAGCTCAATTAAAGGCTCCCCATTTTCATTTACCCCTGGCACCCCAAATTTACCTACTACTACCTCTACAACCTTTTTACCCACTTTAGCATTGAAATCCCCAACCACCATTACTCTCACACTTGATTCGAAACTCTCCACGCATTCACTCAACATTTCCCAAAATCTCTCTCTCCTCTACACTTCATTCTTCTCCAGGTGCATATAAGCTTACTATGACCCACTTTTCACATCCAATCTTTATTTTACTCCACATAATCCTTGAATTAATACATTTATACTCCCTCTTTTCCTGCCATAACTTATCCTTCAACATTATTGCTACTCCTTCTTTAGCTCTAACTCTATTTGAAACCCTTGACCTAATCCCATTTATTCCTCTCCACTGAAACTCTCCCACCCCCTTCAGCTGAAGGGGATCGGAGAGTTTCAGTGGAGAGGAATAAATGGGTTCTCCCCTGAGCTGTTTGAATATTTTCTTCTCCTACCATTCCCTATATTTTATATTCTATGGGAACATTTATTAATAAACAGAATACATTTACAGAAAACACAAACATCAATACAATATATATATATATATATATATATATATATATATATATATATATATATATATATATATATATATATATATATATATATATATATATATATATATATATATATATATATATATATATATATATATATATATATATATATATATATATATATATATATATATATATATATATATATATATATACGGCTAAGACAACAGTACGTAAGTGTTCGTAATAAAGCTAATAGTATTCTTAGCTTGAGAATAATAAGTATAAAAAAATAGAAGTCCTCAGGATATACTACAACGTCATATATCTTTGGTTAAACCTCATTTAGATTATGCTGCTCAGTTCTGGTCTTCATATTACAGGATGGACATAAATGCGCTTGAAAATAATCAGAGAAGGATGACGAATGTTGGTTCCGTGTTTAAGAAACTTCTACTGCAAGAATAAGCTGAACTTGTACTCTGTGGAATGGACTGGTGCTATGGAAAAGACTGGTGCTATGGAATGGACTGGTGCTATGGAATGGACTGGTGCTATGGAATGGAGTGGTGCTATGGAAAGGAGTGGTGCTATGGAATGGACTGGTGCTATGGAATGGACTGGTGCTATGGAACGGACTGGTGCTATGGAATGGTCTGGTGCTAGGGAATGGACTGGTGCTTTGGAATGGACTAGTGCTTTGGAATGGACTGGTGTTATGGAATTGAGTGGTGCTATGGAAAGGAGTGGTACTATGGAATGGACTGGTGCTATGGAATGGACTGGTGCTATGGAATGGACTGGTGCTATGGAATGGACTGGTGCTATGGAATGGAGTGGTGCTATGGAATGGTCTGGTGCTAGGGAATGGACTGGTGCTTTGGAATGGACTAGTGCTTTGGAATGGACTGGTGTTATGGAATTGAGTGGTGCTATGGAATGGAGTGGTACTATGGAATGGAGTGGTGCTATGGAAAGGAGTGGTACTATGGAATGGAGTGGTGCTATGGAAAGGAGTGGTACTATGGAATGGACTGGTGCTATGGAATGGACTGGTGCTATGGAATGGACTGGTGCTATGGAATGGTCTGGTGCTAGGGAATGGACTGGTGCTTTGGAATGGAGTGGTGCTATGGAAAGGAGTGGTACTATGGAATGGACTGGTGCTATGGAATGGACTGGTGCTATGGAATGGACTGGTGCTATGGAATGGTCTGGTGCTAGGGAATGGACTGGTGCTTTGGAATGGACTAGTGCTTTGGAATGGACTGGTGTTATGGAATTGAGTGGTGCTATGGAATGGACTGGTGCTATGGAATGGACTGGTGCTATGGAATGGACTGGTGCTATGGAATGGACTGGTGCTATGGAATGGACTGGTGCTATGGAATGGAGTGGTGCTATGAAAAGGAGTGGTGCTATGGAATGGACTGGTGCTATTGAATGGACTGGTGCTATGGAATGAACTGGTGCTATGGAATGGACTAGTGCTGTGGAATGGACTGGTGCTAGGGAATGGACTGGTGCTATTGAATGGATTGCTGCTATGGAATGGACTGGTGCTATGGAATGGACTGGTTCTGTGGAATGGACGTGTGTTATGGAATGGAGTGGTGCTATGGAATGGACTGGTGCTTTGGAATGGACTGGTGCTATGGAATGGACTGGTACTATGGAATGGACTGGTGCTATGGAAAGAACTGGTGCTATGGAATGGACTGGTGCTATGGAATGGACTGGTGCTATGTAATGGACTGGTGCTATGGAATTGAGTGGTGCTATGGAATGGACTGGTGCTATGGAATGGACTGGTGCTATGGAATGGACTGGTGCTATGGAATGGAGTGGTGCTATGGAATTTACTGGTCCTATGGAATGGAGTGGTGCTATGGAAAGAAATGGTGCTATGAATGGACTGGTGCTATGGAATGGACTGGTGCTATGGAATGGACTGGTGCTATGGAATAGACTGGTGCTATGGAATGGACTGGTGATATGGAATGGACTGGTACTATGGAATGGACTGGTGCTATGGAATGAAGTAGTGCTATGGAAAGGAGTGGTGCTATGGAATGGACTGTTGCTATGGAATGCAGTGGTGCTATGGAATGGACTGGTGCAATGGAATGGACTAGTGCTGTTGAATGGACTGATGCTAGGGAATGGACTGGTGCTATGGAATGGACTGGTGCTATGGAATGGACTGGTGCTATGGAATGGACTGGTGCTATGGAATGGACTGGTGCTGTGGAATGGACTGGTGCTAGGGAATGGACTGGTGCTATGGAATGGACTGGTGCTATGGAATGGACTGGTGCTATGGAATGGACTGGTGCTATGGAATGGACTGGTGCTTTGGAATGGACTGGTGCTATGGAATGGACTGGTGCTATGGAATGGACTGGTGCTAGGGAATGGACTGGTGCTATGGAATTGACTGGTGCTGTGGAATGGAGTGGTGCTATGGAATGGACTGGTGCTATAGAATGAACTGGTGCTATGGAATAAACTGGTGCTTTGGAATGGACTGGTGCTAGGGAATGGACTGGTGCTATGGAATGGACTGGTGCTGTGGAATGGAGTGGTGCTATGGAATGGACTGGTGCTATAGAATGAACTGGTGCTATGAATGGAGGGGTGTTATGGAATGGACTGGTGCTATGGAATGGAGTGGTGCTATAGAATGGACTGGTGCTATGGAATGGACTGGTGCTATGGAATGGACTGGTGCTATGGAATGGAGTGGTGCTATGGAATGGAGTGGTGCTATGGAATGGACTGGGGCTATAGAATGGACTGGTGCTATGGAATGGACTGGTGCTATGGAATGGAGTGGTGCTATGGAATGGAGTGGTGCTATGGAATGGAGTGGTGCTATTGAATGGACTGGGGATATAGAATGGACTGGTGCTATGGAATGGACTGGTGCTAGGGAATGGACAGGTATTATGGAAGATATGTCTGAAATATATAAATGGAAAAATATCTAACCAACACAAGTCTCGAAGAAATCAATTCAAGTTACGTGAATTTAGATTGAGAAAGGATACTTGGACATACTGGCTTGGTAAAAGAGTTGCAGATGAGGAGAAGAAACTCCCAGTTAGAGCCATTGATGCAAGGACTTTTGTTACATGAGTGAATGTGAACTGAATCTGCTTAGCATTGGCCAGTAGGCCTGCTGCAGTGTTCCTTCGTTCTTACGTTCCTACAGATGACTAGTCATCAGTTGTATCCCACACTTCTTTAAGTCTCCTACTGAACATTATGTTACCTCCCACCATTTCTATCACTCAAAAAATTTGTGGCAGGTCAAAAGTAACCTCGCAACAGAACTGTTTTTGGGACTGTTTTGATGTGACTGAACTCTTAACTTCTGTGAATATTACTGACAAATTTCCAGTGTCTAAATTGATAAAAGGCATGAAGTTACGTGTCTGGCTTCATGTTGATTATTTTCCGTTTATGACTGCATTTAACTTTTTCAACCAGGAACTTAGGCATCACTCAGATTTTCAGTCATCTATAGCTTTCCATATTTTACACTATGGCTAATATTTTTTTTTTAAATTACGGCCAAAACCGGCGTGAGATGTAATTTGATTACGCATTAACATATTATTCTGGATAAATGCCTTTAAATTTCTTTCAATGTTAGGCTTTTATCTAATTATTTCCAGTTTTCCTATATATTTATCCTAATGTTCCTAAAGTTCCATGACTTGGAGGACATAACTTGGGTACTAAGTAATCTTGGTATTGTACGTGGCTAATACTACATGACAACACTCTCTTCTTGAAATTAATAATGGTTATAATAATAACCATAATTTTTAAGTGGGTGTACCGGTAAGACAGCGGAAGGCCTCGGTCAGATGACCGAAAGCTCCAGTAGCGAGTCATCAAATGGCTAAGACCCGCATCAGGAAACACATGTCCTGTTTCCTGACAAACTTTACCTAACTTCTTGAGGGCATCGTCACATGGTATAGACCGTGCAGGCCATGAAGTACCGCCTGCACTCCATTACCAGCGCAATCTCAGCTGCATTAAACTGTATAACACACTGAGCTAACATCATCATCCAACGTGTCGGCTCGTGGCAAAGCAATCTGAAGACGATGTGTGACGAACTGCCGAGTAACAAAGCCAGTCTTGTACGGAGCTCAGGCAGATAGTATGTTTGCAGCGTCAAGAAACACTTGTCCTGTGTCCTGACAAACTTAAACTATCTTAATCTCCATTAAGCCTGGTTTTATCAACGTTGTAATTATAAAACAAGAAACTTAGATTACTTATCGTTACATTAGCCAGATACAGAAATAAGACACTACATTTTTGTAATTAATTAGTGTACTGCTTTGCATTATCTATTTGAAGTATAAGTTTGTAATATTTTCATTTTTTTCACTGGCCGATACTAGGTCACTCTCTCCCAGCTCCATGAGCTTTATCATACCTCTTCTTAAAGCTATATATGGAACTTGTCCCCACTACTTCAGTCTCCAGATTATTCCACTTCCTAACAACTCTAAGGCTAAAATAATACTTCCTAACATCCCTATAGCTCATCTGGGTTTTCAACTTCCAATTGTAGCCCCGTGTTCCTGTGTACCATTTCTGAAACGTTCGAGCCTTGTCCACCTTGTCAATTCCTCTCAGTATTTTATACGTCGTTATCATGTCCCCCCTATCCCTCCTATCCCCTAGTGTCATGAGGTTGAGTTCCCTTACCCTCTCCTCGTAAGACATACCCCTCAGTTCCGAGATTAATCTTGTTCCAAACTTTTGCACTTTCTCCAATTTCTTGACGTGTTTGACTAGGTGTGGGTTCCATACTTGTGCTGCATACTCCAGTGTAGGCAGCGCCCATATGCTGCAGCAGTTGTTTGATTTATGTGTACCTCAGGGGACACGTTCGTTATAATGCTCACCCCAAGATCCTTTTCTTTAAGTGACGTTTGCAGCTCTTGACCCCCTAACCTGTATTCCGTCTGCAGTCTTCTTTGTCCTTCCCCAAACTTCATGACTTTACGCTTACTGGGGTTAAACTTCAGGAGCCATTTGTTGAACCAGGCTTGTAGTCTGTCCAGATACCCTTGTAATCTTAGCTGATCCTCGCCCACTTGTATTCTCCTCATCAGTTTCACATCATCAGCGAATAGCGATACTTCTGAATCTATTCCTTTCATCATGTCATTCACGTATACAAGAAACAGCCCCGGACCTAGGACAGACCCTTGTGGAACCCCACTCGACACATGCGCCCACTGCGACACTTCATCACGTACCAACACTTGTTGTTTCCTTCTTGTCAGGTATTCCCTGATCCATTGCAGTACTTTCCCTACTATTCCTGCCTGCTCTTCTAATTTTTGTACCAATCTGTTATGTGGTACTGTGTCAAAAGCCTTCTTGCAGTCCAAAAAGATGTAATCTAATCATCCCTCTCTCTCCTTTCTTACTTTTGTTACGTAATCGTAGAACTCAAGTAGATTTGTGACACATGATTTCGCATCTCTGAAACAGTGCTGATTGTCATGTATGAGCAGTAACAGCCTGGATGATCAGGCCCTGATCCACCGCGAGGCCTGGTCGTGGACTGGGCCGAGGGGGCGTTGACAACTTCCATATGTACTCCAGATATGGCTGTAATGTTGCTGTAATTGTGTTTTTCTTGTTCTTTATTGTCCTCATCAGAGGTGTCTACTCCTTGTGAGTGCAAACAGAGGCTCTTCATTCCTTAAACAAGTTGATGTTGTTTATTACGGGTTAGCTGATGTACTGACATCATCTAGAGGGCTAAGAGCTAGAGCTGACAACTACACATGTCTTACAGGAGTCAAGTGCAGGAACTGATATCTATTTACATATGGTTTAGAGAACCAATTGCTATATTTAACAACTGCATATAGGTAAGAGAGCCAAGAGCTAGACCTGACAGTTACTGACTTAATAGTTAGAGTAACAATGCAACGAAGCTGTCAGCTGAAGTCACAGTTGTGAGTCCGGTACCACAGCTGCTGCCAGTTTGGTTGTTCATTTCATGCAACCTAATCAGCTACTTCATCCTCCTTCTTCACCTCCTCCAATTCTTCCTCCTTTACTTCCTCCTCCTTCTCCTTCACCTCCTTCACCTACTAATTTTTATTTCTCACTTCCTCCTATGGAACGGAGGAAAAGAGGGGCAAGCAAGAGTAGTGGCACATCCATTAATGATTAAAACAAAGTAATGAATATTGGTCATTCGTATTATGCATGAATATGAAACATATTTAAGTCTCATACCTCACATATGTATATGTGCGTAAATACACCGTAACTATGGCTATTTATTTATCAAATTATTTTCCTTGTAAGCACAAGGTGGTAGGACATGGATCAGGTGGCTTGTGAGCACAAGGTCATGGATCAGGTGGTTTGTGAGCACAAGGTGGTAGGTGATGGTTCAGAGCTATGTGAGAACAGTATGGAAGTGCTGGTGTCTCACTGCTTGGCACATCTTAGATTTGCTGTTCTGTCTTTTATTATTCTTCGGGAAGTTAAGGTGTTCTGGGGTGTCAACCTGGTGGTAGATTCATCGTCCCAGCAAGTAGATTGCTTCAAGTGTTATCCAGTCTTCGTTTCCTCCTGGTAGATCGCTCGTCATCCTTGAACTGTGGAACTCATCCTTGTGAAGGTGACGCATCACACTTGTGAAGGTGACGCATCACACTTGTGAAGGTGTCACATCACACTTTATGTGATCCGTGACGCGAGGCATCACCGATCACATAAAGAATAAAAAAGCACAACACCGTGACTGGAATAATACACAAATAACCCGCAAATTAGAGAATAAAACTTATGACAACGTTTTGTTCGGGTAGAGTTCGTTCATAATATACAGTATGAGCTTCTTGACTGTCTGGTCTTACTTTGATGACATACATGTCATATATGACATATCGTATATAGCATAATAAATGTAGGTCCTCCATTATTACGCTGTCAGTCAGGTTAGTAATCAAGACGAAGTGACGAGCTTTGTTCTGGACTCTTTTGAGTTTGTGTGTGTTGGTTTTTGTTGCTAACGACAGGGAACACATAGTTATGCAAGAATTAGGCGTATCTTCATCTTGTAAAGATGCAACTTGAAATAAGTCGGTACATACCCGAATCTTTACAGTTGAAAGAAACAAAGTTTTGCCAAATTAACTTTATCACTGCCGTATTTGGTGGAGACGAACAGTTTATCAGCGTCGTAACCCATGATCTTGTTGGTACTCTTGATGGTGATAGATGAGTCGCTGATGGTAATTCTTCCATTGTTCTCAATCGTCGTATGGGTAACATTCAGTGGTGGAAATTTGTATTGTGTTAGTCTTGGTGGTAATACTCCACTACTCCCAATTAACACTCCTGATCAGTTCTTCGTTCATTTTGTTTTCAGTCACTTTCTCATGTCTACGGTTGCTGTTGTTACATACCTGGGGTGGAGGACACGACATGGATTAAGTTGTGAGCAAAATATGTTATGATTTTGTTTGATGTTCAGGTAGGGGAAGGTCGTTGACATAGATGGTGAATAGTACAGGACTCAGGTAGGAGCTTCGAGGCACTCCAGCACAATGGCTTCATGATGATGCATCATGGAGCCATTGTGCCAGAGATCGTCAAAGGCCATACTTACGGTCCCTAACACACATCCTACCACTTTCCCATACACACCTGTCACACACCCTCACATCCAGCACATCCCACCTGCCCATCACACCCCAAATCATCTGTCATACTCTCGCCCACCCACCGCACTCCACCAGCCCACATCCTTCACCCATCACACTTCCACTTGCCTATCAACAGGAGTGAGAGGTCACCATGGCAACCTCAGGTACACTGAAACTTGTGCTGGTGTAATTACTTTCTCTGGTGCTTGTGTCACTACTAGCAACAGCAGGAACAGGAGTAGGAGAGAGAAGGACGGAATGATAGAGGAGGATGAATAAGAGCAACAGAGACAGAGAAATAAAGGATAAGGGAGGTTGAGGATGAACAGTAAGAGAGAGAGAGAGAGAGAGAGAGAGAGAGAGAGAGAGGGGGGGGAGGGGGTAAGTGAAGTATGGTGCAAGGAAGAATGGTTGCAGAGATAGAGAAGGAAGGAAGGAAGGATGAAAAGGAAGAGGAATTTCTGAGAGAAAGGAGTAAGATGGAGAATGGGGAAAGAGAAATGAATAGGAATAAAATGGAAAATGTGGAAAGATACATATTTAGGAGGGCCTGTGAGAAAAATAAGAATGTAAGAAAGAGAAAGAGAGAGAGATGGGAAACAGAACGGAAAAAAAGAGGGAAAGAAAAGTTTGTGTTAGTCCTCTCTTCCATTTTCTTACCCACTTCTTCTGTTTTTGCTCTCTCTTCCATTTTCTTTCTCTTGAATCCGCTTTCTCCTCATCTGTCCTCCTGCTTCCATGAATCCTTCTCAGTATGCTCTCAGGTCTCTACCACCTTCCCTTAACATTCCGCCTCCATCATCCTTCCTATACACCATCCTCCTCATTCAGCTCCATACACCCTTCCTTCACCCTATATAATATAAATATCATTTCAACTCAGAGTGGAGACCTTGACCAGATCTTCACCGTCGCTGTACTGACGTCTTACACAAATCCTGACAGTTTTTCTTTTTACCTTCTGTGTGAAACTAGTTCGTAGTGACGTAATACGACAGAAAATGATCTCTGTAAGATGGAATATGACAGGTAACCCGTCCGGCATGATGGAACTGGACAAAAGAAAAATTCATGTGTGATAGATTATGACAGAAAGCCCTTCTTGTGCGAAAGAATATTACGGGAAATTATTTTAGTATGATGTAATCTGACCAAAAAATATCCTTCCAGTGGGATGGAATAGGAAAGGAAATCCATCCTATGTGAGGGAATGTAATCGAAAACGAATCCTGGAGTTTGGCGGCAACACCATCATAAAAAATGAAAAATAAGAAAAAACTCAGCATTTGTGAAGAAATATATACTAGTGAATCATTGTAATGTGATATAAGAAGGGATGTTTCCTTTGTTGATGACTGTGAGAGGAAACCTACTGGTTAGGTAAGAATGTGACAGGAAACCTACTGGTTAGGTAAGAATGTGACAGGAAACCTACTGGTTAGGTAAGAATGTGACAGGAAACCTACTGGTTAGGTAAGAATGTGACAGGAAACCTACTGGTTAGGTAAGAATGTGACAGGAAACCTACTGGTTAGGTAAGAATGTGACAGGAAACCTACTGGTTAGGTAAGAATGTGACAGGAAACCTACTGGTTAGGTAAGAATGTGACAGGAAACCTGCTGGTTAGGTAAGACTGTGACAGGAAACCTGCTGGTTAGGTAAGACTGTGACAGGAAACCTGCTGGTTAGGTAAGACTGTGACAGGAAACCTGCTGGTTAGGTAAGACTGTGACAGGAAACCTGCTGGTTAGGTAAGACTGTGACAGGAAACCTACTGGTTAGGTAAGACTGTGACAGGAAACCTGCTGGTTAGGTAAGACTGTGACAGGAAACCTACTGGTTAGGTAAGACTGTGACAGGAAACCTGCTGGTTAGGTAAGACTGTGACAGGAAACCTGCTGGTTAGGTAAGACTGTGACAGGAAACCTGCTGGTTAGGTAAGACTGTGACAGGAAACCTGCTGGTTAGGTAAGACTGTGACAGGAAACCTACTGGTTAGGTAAGACTGTGACAGGAAACCTACTGGTTAGGTAAGACTGTGACAGGAAACCTACTGGTTAGGTAAGACTGTGACAGGAAACCTACTGGTTAGGTAAGACTGTGACAGCAAACCTACTGGTTAGGTAAGCCTGTGACAGGAAACCTACTGGTTAGGTAAGACTGTGACAGGAAACCTACTGGTTAGGTAAGCCTGTGACAGGAAACCTACTGGTTAGGTAAGACTGTGACAGGAAACCTGCTGGTTAGGTAAGACTGTGACAGGAAACCTACTGGTTAAGTAAGATGTGACAGGAAACCTCTCCGCTCTGATGGAATATTAGACAAAAAAGCCTTCCTATGAAACGGAAAAAAAGAAGCAAATCCTCTGTGATCAATGAGATCGATATTTGACTTAATTTTCACATTGTAACTGTCATGAAGAATATTCTCACATTGTAACTGTCATGAAGAATATTTTCACATTGTAACTGTCATGAAGAATATTTTCACATTGTAACTGTCATGAAGAATATTCTCACATTGTAACTGTCATGAAGAATATTCTCACATTGTAACTGTCATGAAGAATATTTTCACATTGTAACTGTCATGAAGAATATTCTCACATTGTAACTGTCATGAAGAATATTGTCACATTGTAACTGTCATGAAGAATATTGTCACATTGTAACTGTCATGAAGAATATTGTCACATTGTAACTGTCATGAAGAATATTGTCACATTGTAACTGTCATGAAGAATATTGTCACATTGTAACTGTCATGAAGAATATTTTCACATTGTAACTGTCATGAAGAATATTGTCACATTGTAACTGTCATGAAGAATATTTTCACATTGTAACTGTCATGAAGAATATTGTCACATTGTAACTGTCATGAAGAATATTCTCACATTGTAACTGTCATGAAGAATATTGTCACATTGTAACTGTCATGAAGAATATTGTCACATTGTAACTGTCATGAAGAATATTGTCACATTGTAACTGTCATGAAGAATATTGTCACATTGTAACTGTCATGAAGAATATTGTCACATTGTAACTGTCATGAAGAATATTGTCACATTGTAACTGTCATGAAGAATATTCTCACATTGTAACTGTCATGAAGAATATTGTCACATTGTAACTGTCATGAAGAATATTGTCACATTGTAACTGTAATGAAGAATATTCTCACATTGTAACTGTCATGAAGAATATTGTCACATTGTAACTGTCATGAAGAATATTCTCACATTGTAACTGTCATGAAGAATATTCTCACATTGTAACTGTCATGAAGAATATTCTCACATTGTAACTGTCATGAAGAATATTGTCACATTGTAACTGTCATGAAGAATGTCTTCTATAATTTTCACATAATTAATTCTTAATAAGATTTATTGAAACTCGAATTATATTATTTTCTCCCTCACATTTTCCTTGGTTTATTTTCTCGCTTCCTGCCATCTCTCCCTTCCTCCTTCCCTCCCTCCCTTCTCTCCATCTCTTCCTTCCTCCTTCCCTCCCTTCTCTCCATCTCTCCCTTCCTCCTTCCCTCCCTTCTCTCCATCTCTCCCTTCCTCCTTCCCTCCCTTCTCTCTTTCTTCCTCGCTCCTTTCTCCCCCTTTGTCCCATTCTCCTCTCTCTCCCGTCTTATCTCCCTCCCCTTCCTTCTCTCCCTCCCTAAATTCTCTCCCTCCTTCATTTTTCTCCCTCCCTCAGTTCTCTCCCTCCTTTAGTTCTCTCCCTCCCACAGTTCTCTCCTTCACTCCATCCATCCCCACATCTTCCTTCAAATCCCCAACAAGTGCTCATCTTATAATTGCCATGTAGTAAGTTAGGGTCGCTCTGAGTGCTCTGATATCACCTGGGAAAGTAAGGAAGGAGAGTAGAACGAGAAGAGAGGGAAAAGGAAGCGAGGACATATTATGGGAGGAGAAGAAAATGGTGGGATAGGGGAAGGGGTTTTGAGAGGGGAAAAAAGAGGAGGGTGATGAGGAAAATATGGGAGATAAAGAAAGGAGACGGGAGAGAAGGAGGAGGAATTGTAGAGGGGAGGGGCAAGGAAAAAATGATATGGGTGGAATTGGGGAGGCAAGAGGAAGGGAAGGGTAAGAAATGGCAAGATTTGGGAGTAGAGAGAAGAACGGTGGGGAGAAGAGTTGAATGATGGGAACGATAGGAAAGGAGTTAGGAGGGAAGGGAGAGGCAAGGGAAACCAGATACTGGCGGCTTCAGCAACATCTCATCAGGCTGTTATTGGACCATACACAGCCTTCAGACACTCCTGAAATTCTAAGTTATTTTGTGCATGGTTAGGTGGTGACAGTTACCCAGCTAAGCATGAAATTATCTTAAGTTAGATCATTTCAGAACCCGCAGACAGTTTCAGTTGAACTGGTGTTCTGTGGTCAGGTGTACTTCAGCACTCCATAATGTTCTGTGGTCAGGTGTACTTCAGCACTCCATAATGTTCTGTGGTCAGGTGTACTTCAGCACTCCATAATGTTCTGTGGTCAGGTGTACTTCAGCACTCCATAATGTTCTGTGGTCAGGTGTACTTCAGCACTCCATAATGTTCTGTGGTCAGGTGTACTTCAGCACTCCATAATGTTCTGTGGTCAGGTGTACTTCAGCACTCCATAATGTTGCGTGATTCCTAATACAGAGCTTCCAGTCTGCAAACATGCATGTACTTTCATATATCTTCCTAGTTATATCTCAAATAAATGTAATAATTTTTTTGTAATTGTTGAAATCAGGCAGAAATCAGTGAACTCTAATAGGTGCAACAACACCTTTCCTATTTTGTAAAAAAAAAATGAAGTAGAAAGTGTTTTTCCTGGTTCAGGTACAAGAATAACATCAGATCAACACCCACTGCACGTCTCACAACAACATTTCCTTCACACAACTTCACAAAAGTATTAAATCAGAGGAACAAGTCATTTTACTCCCTGCCTTTCCTGCCATCTTAATTCTCCTGCCTCCTTGAGTTGTTGTTCGGCTGCTTTATCAATATTTGACGTCTTCTCCTACCAACTTCGTCCAATGTCTTGAGCAAACACTTGTATTTTGCCTCTACTTTGCAAAGGTTAGGTGGCTCGGGAGTCTTAAAAATAATTTGTAACTTGTGTGGTAGTTGTTGTGGTGTTGATAGTGATGGTGGTGGATGTGATGGTGGTATTGGTGGTGGTGGTGGTGGTGGTGGTGGTAATGGTGGTGGTGGTGGTGGTGGTAATGGTGGTGATGGTGGTGTTAATGGTGGTGATGATGGTGGTGGTGATGGTGGTGGTGATGGTGGTTGTGGTGGTGGTGGTGATGGTAGTGGTTATGGTGGTGGTGGTGGTCGTGGTTGTGGTGGTGATGGTGGTGGTGATTGTGGTTGTGATGGTGGTGATAATGGTGGAGATGGTGGTAGTGGTGATGGTGGTGGTGGTGGTGGTGGTAATGGTGGTGATTGTGATGATGGTGATGGTGGTGGTGGTGATGGTGGTTGTGATGGTGATGGTGGTCATGGTGGTGATGGTGATGGTGGTGGTGGTGGTAATGGTGGCGGTGGTGATGGTGGTGATGGTGGTGGTGGTGGTGGTGATGGTGGTGGTGGTGGTGGTGGTGGCGGAGGTGGTGGTGGTGGTGGTGGTGGTGTAAGGTGGCAGCGGTGGTGATGGTGGTGGTGGTGGTGGTGGTAATGGTGGTGGTGGTGGTGGTGGTGTTGGTGGTGGTGTTGGTGGTGGTGGTGGTGGTGGTGGTGGTGGTAATGGTGGAGATGGTGGTGGTGGTGATGGTGGTGGTGGTGGTGGTGGTAATGGTGGTGGTGGTGGTGGTGATGGTGGTGGTGGTGGTGGTGGTAGTGGTGGAGATGGTGGTGGTGGTGGTGGTGGTGGTGGTGGTGGTGATGGTGATGGTGGTGGTGGTGATTGCATCCTCAGAAAAGTATGCAATAAATATTTGTGTATACGTATTACTTTTCCAATATTTTACACTGCTGTGTTTTTCGTTAATAGCTAAAACGAAAATTTCGTGCTTTATATTATTATTTGTTCTATGTTATTAGCTTATGTATGTAGGTGGGATGTAACAAGTACACATCTCATTGTGCTCCTTCATGGAGAGTTTAGATTGGCTGCTAGCACTCTGCAAACTACCTGCCCACTTGTTTCGCAGTGGGCAGGTAGCTGGTACGAGTCACCTGAGGATGTCTGCTGGAGCTAGCTCTCTCTCTCTCTCTCTCTCTCTCTCTCTCTCTCTCTCTCTCTCTCTCTCTCTCTCTCTCTCTCTCTCTCTCTCTCTCTCTCTCTCTCTCTCTCTCTCTCTCTCTCTCTCTCTCTCTCTCTCTCTCTCTCTCTCTCTCTCTCTCTCTCTCTCTCTCTCTCTCTCTCTCTCTCTCTCTCTCTCTCTCTCTCTCTCTCTCTCTCTCTCTCTCTCTCTCTCTCTCTCTCTCTCTCTCTCTCTCTCTCTCTCTCTCTCTCTCTCTCTCTCTCTCTGTGTGTGTTAATGGTGGTGGTAACACCTCCATCTCTGCTCTTTCTAGGAGAACGCTGTTCTTCTCATCTCGTGTTATTTGGACTCTGTTTATGGTAGAGTGTGTCTCAGTTGGTGAACCAGAACAAACATCTCGTAACTCTGTGCAACTCTGTTCACAGAACATTATTTAGACTTAATGATATCTGAAGTTATTAGATGTTGTGTGTCGCGAGACAATCTCTGTATCTCTGGTCCAGATTTCAACTCTCGACTTACATTTCTTCTGGCATCTACACACTGTCGTAGTCGGGATATTGGAATTGCTTAACTCAGTTTCAATAATAAGGGAGTTTTATATATTTGTTGAGGATCTGATGAAGGTCCACAGTTAGGCTCGTTTTGGTCGTCTTGATTTCTTACTTGATGCTGTGCTGTTCACTGCTGCTTCCAGCATTATCGATGTATGGCGAATGGGTCGTCATATTGTTCAAGGTAGCTGTTTGATTGCCTCGATGAGCCAGAAATTAGCTTATATAGGGACTTGTTGCTGTCAGTTACACTCTAAGCCTCAGCCGTGTCAATCCAAGCACATACCGAGCACTTACAAACACATACATTTGCACACCTATATTACTCCTGTACTTATTGGAACACCTCGTCATAGCAACGTAACAGATGGCACATAATCCTGAAAATATTATAGTGTACTGGATATTATCTGGAGTGCCCATAGCACTATATATATGTGAAGTACAGTATAAGTATGATGTATAAGTTCAACTTCAATAATTGTATAGAAAATTATCTCTAATTATTCAAGTTACATTAACAGTATTAATTACCACCTCGACACTGTATAAATTATCACCTAGACGCTGTATTAATTACCACCTAGACACTGCATTAATTACCACCTACACATTGTATTAATTACTACCTAGACGCTGCATTAATTACCACCTACACATTGTATTAATTACTACCTAGACGCTGCATTAATTACCACCTACACATTGTATTAATTACTACCTAGACGCTGCATTAATTACCACCTACACATTGTATTAATTACTACCTAGACGCTGCATTAATTACCACCTACACATTGTATTAATTACTACCTAGACGCTGCATTAATTACCACCTACACATTGTATTAATTACTACCTAGACGCTGCATTAATTACCGCCTAGACACTGTATTAATTACCACCTAGACACTGTATTAATTACCACCTAGACACTGCATTAATTACCACCTACACACTGTATTAATTACCACCTAGACACTGTATTAATTACCATCTAGACACTGCATTAAGTACCACCTACACACTGTATTAATTACCACCTAGACACTGTATTAATTACCACCTAGACACTGTATTAATTACCACCTAGACACTGCATTAATTACCACCTACACACTGTATTAATTACCATCTAGACACTGCATTTATTACCACCTACACACTGTATTAATTACCACCTAGACGCTGCATTAATTACCACCTAGACACTGTATTAATTACCACCTAGACACTGTATTAATTAGCACCTACACACTGTATTAATTACCATTTAGACACTGCATTAATTACCACCTACACACTGTATTAATTACCACCTAGACACTGTATTAATTACCACCTACACACTGTATTAATTACCATCTAGACACTGCATTAATTACCACCTACACACTGTATTAATTACCACCTACACACTGTATTAATTACCACCTAGACACTGTATTAATTATCACCTAGACGCTGTATTTATTACCGCCTAGACACTGTATTAATTACCACCTAGACACTGTATTAATTACCACCTAGACACTGCATTAATTACCACCTACACACTGTATTAATTACCACCTAGACACTGTATTAATTACCACCTAGACACTGTATTAATTATCACCTAGACGCTGTATTTATTACCGCCTACACACTGTATTAATTACCACCTAGACACTGTATTAATTACCACCTAGACAATGCATTAATTACCAACTAGATACTGTATTAATTATCATCTACACGCTGCATTAATTACTACCTAGACACTGTATTAATTACCACCTAAACACTGTATTAATTACCACCTAGACACTATATTAATTACCACCTAAACACTGTATTAATTACCATCTAGACATTGTATTAATTACCACCTAGACACTGTATTAATTATCACCTAGACGCTGTATTAATTACTACCTAGACACTGTATTAATTACCACCTAGACACTGTATTAATTACCACCTAGACACTGTATTAATTACCACCTATACACTGTATTAATTACCACATAGACTCTTGCATTAATTACCACCTAGATACTGTATTAATTACCACCTAGACGCTGTATTAATTACCAGCTAGACACTGTATTAATTACCACATAGACACTGTATTAATTACCACCTAGACACTGTATTAATTATCACCTAGACGCTGTATTAATTACCACCTAGACACTGTATTAATACCACACTGACACTGCATTAATTATCACCTAGACGCTGTATTAATTACCACCTAGACACTGTATTAATTACCACCTAGACACTGTATTAATTACCACCTAGACACTGTATTAATTACCACCTAGACACTGTATTAATTACCACCTAGACACTATATTAATTATCACCTAGACACTGTATTAATTACCACCTAGACACTATTAATTATCACCTAGACGCTGTATTAATTACCACCAAGACACTGTATTAATTATCACCTAGACACTGTATTAATTACCACCTAGACACTGTATTAATTATCACCTAGACACTGTATTAATTATCACCTAGACACTGTATTAATTACCACCTAGACACTGTATTAATTACCACCTAGACACTGTATTAATTACCACCTAGACACTGTATTAATTACCACCTAGACACTGTATTAATTATCACCTAGACTCTGTATTAATTATCACCTAGACACTGTATTAATTACCACCTAGACACTGTATTAATTACCACCTAGACACTGTATTAATTATCACCTAGACGCTGTATTAATTACCACCAAGACACTGTATTAATTACCACCTAGACACTGTATTAATTATCACCTAGACACTGTATTAATTATCACCTAGACACTGTATTAATTACCACCTAGGCACTGTATTAATTACCACATAGACACTGTATTAATTACCACCTAGACACTGTATTAATTACCACCTAGGCACTGTATTAATTACCACCTAGGCACTGTATTAATTACCACATAGACACTGTATTAATTACCACCTAGACACTGTATTAATTACCACCTAGACACTGTATTAATTATCACCTAGACACTGTATTTATTACCACCTAGACACTGTATTAATTACCACCCAGACACTGTATTAATTACCACCTAGACACTGTATTAATTACCACATAGACACTGTACTAATTACCACCTAGACGCTGTATTAATTACCAATTAGACACTATTAACTACCACCTAGACACTGTATTAATTACCACCTAGACACTGTATTAATTATCACCTAGACGCTGTATTTATTACCACCTAGACACTGTATTAATTACCACCTAGACACTGTATTAATTACCACCTAGACACTGTATTAATTACCGCATAGACACTGTATTAATTACCACCAAGACACTGTATTAACTACCACCTAGACACTGTATTAATTATCACCTAGACACTGTATTAATTACCACATAGGCACTGTATTAATTACCACCTAGACACTGTATTAATTACCACCTAGACACTGTATTAATTACCACCTAGACACTGTATTAATTACCACTTAGACACTGTATTAATTACCACCTAGACACTGTATTAATTATCACCAAGACGCTGTATTTATTACCACCTAGACACTGTATTAATTACCACCTAGACACTGTATTAATTACCACCTAGACACTGTATTAATTACCACATTGACACTTTATTAATTACCACCTAGACGCTGTATTAATTACCACCTAGACACTATTAACTACCACCTAGACGCTGTATTAATTACCACCTAAACACTGTATTAATTACCACCTAGACACTGTATTAATTACCAGCTAGACACTGTATTAATTACCACCTAAACACTGTATTAATTACCACCTAGACACTGTATTAATTACCAGCTAGACACTGTATTAATTACCACCTAAACACTATATTAATTACCACCTAAACACTGTATTAATTTCCAGCTAGACACTGTATTAATTACCACCTAGACGCTGTATTAATTACCACCTAAATACTGTATTAATTACCACCTAGACACTGTATTAATTACCTCCTAGACACTGTATTAATTACCACCTAAACACTGTATTAATTACCACCTAGACATTGTATTAATTACCACCTAGACGCCTTTGTTATTTAAGATCTCAAGCTTTTTTGGTTGGTTTGTGTTCATTAAATTGAAATCCATACGCGCCACTGAGAAGCCACATGATTTTACAGGATAACTGAGCTGTTCCTAAACCAGAAACATGTTAGATACCGGAGGGGCATCAATAAGTTGGCCTTTTAGTATTCTCTGGGGGTATCTTCACTGAATAGATGTCGCATTTTGTAACAATGGTGATGTTGGTGGTGATGGTGGGGGTAGAGGTGATGGTGGTGGTGATGGAGGTGATAGTGATGGTAGAGATGGTGTTGGTGATAGTGGTCGTAGAGTTAATGGTGGGGGTTGTGGTACTGATGGTGGAGATAGTGATGGTGGTGGTGGTGGTTGAAGTGATGGTGGTGGTAGAAGTGTTGGTGGTGGTGGAGGTGATGGTGGTTGTTGAAGTGATGGTGGTGGTAGATGTGATGGTAGTGGTAGAGGTGATGGTGGTAGAGATGGTGGTGGTGGTTATAAAATGCGACATTTATTATCATAAACATATACCAGGGAATAGTAAGTCAACTTAGTTATCCCGCTCTAGCATCAACACTGTTCCCGGTTAAGTAAAAGTTAGTAAGAATTCAAGACCAATTATCCAATACTTCTCATAACGCTTTTATTGAGTGGCTTATACCTGGTTGAAATCATATGAACAAATAAAGTTTGAGAACTTAATAGCAAAAGGGTGGGTTTTAGGGTACTTTCCCCGGCCCTCACCGGCATAGGAGGTCATCCAGACAAAATCGTCTTCAAGTAGAACTTCTAAAGGGATACGAGATGGTTTCCCCACCCCTCCCCTCAGAATCTGTAGAGGTCGTCCTCGAAGGGGTATCGGGCTGGTTTCCTCACACAGGCTCTTGCCTGCAGAGGAGGTCGTCCTCGAAGGGAATTCATGCAGGTTTCCCTACCCCGGCCCTTGCAAACTGAATAGGTTGTCCTTGAATAGTTTCCGGGCTGGTTTCTCACCCCGGCCCTCGCCGGCAGAGGAGGTCATACAGACAAAATCGTCTTCAAGTAAGACTTCGAGGGATAGAAAAGATATGAACAGGGACTGTGAGGGAAAAACTGGATCCTAGCCCGAGCCTTCTCCATGTTGTGACCCTGCATGAGAAGGAAAAAACGAAAGTGTAGGTGAGAGGAGAGGTGGAGGATAATGTGAGTGCAAGTTAGGCGGAGATTGATAAGGAAGGTGAGAAGAAAGTTTGTATTTAGCAAAACTGGATAAATTAACAATGTGCTGCTAACTTATTCTGCATGATAGTTACACGGAGGTAACAAGAGGGAAGGTGAAGGGTGAGAGTGGGGAGCGAGGCGAGATGGGAAAGATAAGAGTCGGGAGGAGATGGAGAGCGAAAATAGACTTGAGAAGATAGGTATAAAGAGAAAGGGAGAAAGTGAAAAGACAGTTGAGGAGTGAGAGCAGGTGTGAGGAAAGAGAGAGAGAGTGAGAGCTTGTAAAATCACTTGTCATATAATGACGACACGTTCTTGTTGCCACTGGTCGACCTGCTACGGTGACAATATGGCTTCAGGAAAGGTTACTCTGCTGCTGATCTGTTGTTAAACCTCTTCACTAAGTGGCACCAGTCACTGGATGAATCCAAAGTCAGCTGTGTGGTAGCACTGGACATTGCTGGTGCTTTCGACCGCGTGTGGCACCAGAGCCTCTTAGCTCTCTCTGTCTGTCTGTCTGTCTGTCTCTCTCTCTCTCTCTCTCTCTCTCTCTCTCTCTCTCTCTCTCTCTCTCTAGGATCAGCCTTAACTAATAACTAGGAACTATGATGTAGGAGCTATGAGCTAGGAAATAGGTACGCAGGTACTGGGGAAGGGTTAGTCGTCCCGCCCTGCGTGTACCTCAGTAATGTAGTTTATTTTCCATTCTCCTTCCATCAGAGCAGACCACTTAGGGCTCAATATGGTTATCGCGATCATCCCATTCTGCATCCTCTCTCTCTCTCTCTCTCTCTCTCTCTCTCTCTCTCTCTCTCTCTCTCTCTCTCTCTCTCTCTCTCTCTCTCTCTCTGACTTACCAGTTAAAGATTTTTACAGGGTTAGTCTAAGAGTTTCTACCTTATTTATATGTTAAGACTTACTATCTACCTCATCTCTAACATTATCTATAGACAAAAAAACAAACATGTTAGGTAAAAGAACACAAGTGCAGCTAATGTGACATTTTATAGTGACAACGCTTCGCTCTCCAGGAGCTTTGTCAAGCCGTTTCCAAAAATACATGGACACAGAGGTTATATATAGGCTTAGAGAGAGGTGTAGTAGTTGTAATACTATTGGAGGTAGTAGTAGTAGTAGTAGTAGTAGTAGTAGTAGTAGTAGTAGTAGTAGTAGTAGTAGTAGTAGTAGTGATACATGTGACAGAAAAAAGTCGATTTGTACATGAGTAAAAGGTTATTAAAGCTATAGCTTGGGTAGCATAAAAATAGGTTGGGCACATATTTCTGGGTGTATTCGAGAAGGTCTGTTTCAGTGTTCCTTCTCTTTTATGTTCTTATGTAGTATCAGCAGCAACTATGTGATGGCAGTGTTTATTTTTTTGAGGAGGATTCTTGCTAATACTTCAGAGATGATAAAGTTGCCTTTATTTTGCTTAATTGTGTTAGAAACGGCGAATAATGATGATTCAAGGCATTTACGTCTGCGAGAATTAGGTTCTTTGTTCATTAGTCGGGCATCGCTGTATTTCATAAGGTGACTGGCGGAATTCCGGTGTTGTACGCAGGAGTTATTCAACGTATCGTTCCTACATGCATTGTGTTCATTAAGGCATGTTTCGAGGTTCCTTGATGTTTCACCTACATATATCTTGTCACACCCTCCACAAGGTATAGTGTAAACTCCTGCACTAACTTGTTCATGATGCTTCGATTTTGTCCTGGTTAGATCCTTTATGGAGGTGCTGGATGCGATGGCGATTCTTGTGTTAGTTTGTGCAAGTACCTTAGAAACATCCAGTGCAATCTGGCTATTGGGAAGGACTATAACTTTGTTAGGAGTGGTGTTGCTGTGTAGAGAATTAATGAACTGAAAGGCTTTTTTTTCTTGCAGTCTTTGATGAAAAAGGAAGGAAAATGTAAGTCAGTGAAGGTCCGGTGTATTTATGTACATTCCTCGTCAAGAAACTCAGGACTACAAATTCGGAACGCTCTTAGAAAAAATCCGATGATGATGCCTCTTATGGTCTTAGTATCTTGACAGGAATAGAAGTGTGTGTTATCTGCTTTGTGAATGAAGACGTCTAGAAAAGGTAGCTTGTCATCAGACTCTTCTTCGAGTGTAAAGTGGATAGCTGGTTCAACCGCGTTGAACCAAGAAGCCCTGACTTCTTTGGATAAATTATGATCGCTCACAAAATTGTTGCCATCTTGAGTCACTACATTTGGTTCCTGGTTAACTCCAGCCAGTTCAAACTTGGAATCTAAGTTAGTGGTTTCTGCTTCCAAGGGAAATATATCTTCACAGGATGTTGGTACTGGAATAGTGAGATTCTCCTTCCTCCACCCTCCAGTCTCGCCTACTCTCCTTCCACCCTCCCCGCCCACTATATTACGTCTTCCTTCACCATGCTACACTACCCTCATCCCTCTGCAGGTGTTCCTCTACTTTCTATACTTCACCAGCTATACCTTTATCCTTCCTTCCTCACATCCTCCTCTTTCCTCACCCCCTCCTCACTTTCACTTTCTCTCACCCTCCCCTTCCCTCCTGCTTTTACATCTTGCTCAACTACAGAAGCAGCAGCAGAATGAGACAACCTATACTTGCAGATATCACTGTGACAACAGAGAGACAGGTTCCTAAATCAGGCAGCGACAACAGAGAGACAGGTTCCTGACTCAGGCAGCGACAACGAACAGAAAGACACACGGCACTAAGCACACAACCGTTAACAGAGGGGAAAATAACTAAAAAAAAAAATAGAGAGAACAGCTGTAAAAGAATGATATAAACAATAGCAACAATGACAGCTTCAAAAATGTTCACAAAATGTAGAGTTTTAGGCACAAGAGGTCCAGAGACGAGAGACATTGCTGCCTGTGTGTTAGTGTTTGTCTTAACACTCGTTGTACTTGTTACTTTCGTTCTTATTCTTGCTATCGGTTTTGTTTTATTATTATTGTTGTTATTCTTACTGCTAGTGTTGCTGTAGTTTGTGTTTTTATTTGTATTGTTGGTGTTGGTGTTACATGTGTTGCCGCTTTTCTTTTTATTGCCAATATTTCTTATACGTGTTGATGTTGTTCTTGTTTTTATTGTTGCTGCTGCTGTTGGTCGTGGCTTTGCAGCTGGTGCTAGTCTCAGCTGTTGCTGTAATCTGCTGCTCTTATTAATTCTGCTTCTTCCGGTGCTGCTGCTGTGCGCAGCATCGTTACTCTGGCACTGACCTTCATCCAGTGGTATTATTATGCAACGAAGTTATAAATGGCGGAAATAAGGCTCAGTTAACAGTGAATAAAAACTTCAAGAGTTACGTGAAAAATTATTCCACACGAAACTCCCATAAAAAATATTTGTAATATGAATATAAAAAACAGATGTTACTAAATAAACAATAACAAGAATATAGCCAGAGATAAAATAGCTCAAAACGTGAAGTGTCTAGTGAGAATCCAGGACATGTGTTGCCTAACACCCGCCGCCACTGTCGTGCAGTGGTAAGTTCCGAGACTAATTTCATTCTCCTGCTGTTGAGATACCAGCCACTCGAGCGATACACAAACGATGTGAGACTTGTTGTAAAGTTCTAGAGCGTCGAGCCTTGAGCTTGCTTCCTGGGAAGCTAATTAATGTCTTGGGTTCAATTCTCGGCCAGATGCATTATTGTTATTTACTTATAACCGCTTGTTCCCGTGATTTCATTGATAATGGAGCTGTGACAAAGTATCAGTAGCGGCCATTTTTACGTTATCGGTAACGTTAAAAAATCGATACCAACCGATACTTTTTAAAGTAATATATATATATATATATATATATATATATATATATATATATATATATATATATATATATATATATATATATATATATATATATATAGATATATATATATATATATATATATATATATATATATATTTATATATATATATATATATACATATAGTGTGTGTGTGTGTGTGGAAAAGTGAAAAATAATTCAGGCGATACTGTGAGTTTTCACTTCATGTACTGTACAGTCTAGAAAAACTTTGGAGTGAACATTGTCAGCAGAAACTCTGCAAATGGTTGAACGTTTGGTGAGAGCAATGTTGGTGTAGCCAGGGGGGGAGGGAGGGAGGGAGGGAGGGGGAGGGAGGGAGGGGGGAGGGAGGGAGGGAGGGAGGGAGGGAGGGGGGAGGGAGGGAGGGAGGGAGGAGGGAGGGAGGGAGGGAGGGAGGGAGGGGGAGGGAGGGAGGGAGGGAGGGAGGGGGGAGGGAGGGAGGGAGGGAGGAGGGAGGGAGGGAGGGAGGAGGGAGGGAGGGAGGGGGGAGGGAGGGAGGGAGGGAGGGAGGGAGGGAGGAGGGAGGGAGGGAGGGGGGAGGGAGGGAGGGAGGAGGGAGGGGGGGAGGGAGGAGGGAGGGAGGGAGGGAGGGAGGAGGGAGGGAGGGAGGGGGGGAGGGAGGAGGGAGGGAGGGAGGCAGGGAGGGATGGGGGAGGGAGGGAGGGAGGGGAGGGAGGGAGGGAGGGAGGGAGGGAGGGAGGAGGGAGGGGGGGAGGGAGGAGGGAGGGAGGGATGGGGGAGGGAGGGAGGGAGGGAGGGGAGGGAGGGAGGGAGGGAGGGAGGGGGGAGGGAGGGAGGGGGGAGGGAGGGAGGGAGGGAGGGAGGAGGGAGGGAGGGAGGGAGGGGGGAGGGAGGGAGGGGGGAGGGAGGGAGGGGGGAGGGGGGAGGGAGGGAGGGAGGGAGGGAGGAGGGAGGGAGGGAGGGAGGGGGAGGGAGGGAGGGAGGAGGGAGGGAGGGGGAGGGAGGGAGGGGGGAGGGAGGGAGGGGGAGGGAGGGAGGGGGGAGGGAGGGAGGGAGGGAGGAGGGAGGGAGGGAGGGAGGGGGGAGGGAGGGAGGGGGGAGGGAGGGAGGGAGGGAGGGGAGGGAGGGAGGGAGGGAGGGTGGGAGGGGAGGGAGGGGGGAGGGAGGGAGGGAGGGGAGGGAGGGGGGAGGGAGGGAGGGAGGGAGGGAGGGGGGGGGAGGGGGGGGGGGGAGGGAGGGAGGTAGGGAGGGGAGGGAGGGAGGGAGGGAGGGAGGGTGGGAGGGGAGGGAGGGGGGAGGGAGGGAGGGAGGGGAGGGAGGGGGGAGGGAGGGAGGGAGGGAGGGAGGGAGGGAGGGAGGGAGGGAGGGGGGAGGGAGGGAGGGAGGGAGGGGAGGGAGGGAGGGAGGGAGGGATGGTCGTGTGAAAATATTTATGTACCAAGAGGACGATATCTTCCTTAAAACTTTTTCTTTATTCGAAACATTCTGAGTAAAGAGTTTCGATATGAATTTTCCGATGTTGATGGTATCAATGTTGATAGTATCAGTGTTAAGGGTATCAATGTTGATTGCATCAATGTTGATGGTATCACTGTTGATAGCATCAATATTGATGGTATCAATGTTGATGGTATCACTGTTGATAGTATCAATATTGATGGTATCAATGTTGATGGTATCAATGTTGATGGTATCAATGTTGACGGCATCAATGCTGATGGTATCAGTGTTAATGGTATCAATGTTGACGGTATCAATGTTGATAGTATCAATGTTGATGGTATCAATGCTGATGGCATCAGTGTTAATGGTATCAATGTTGACGGTATCAATGTTGATGGTATCACTGTTGATGGTATCAATGTTGATGGTATCAATGTTGACGGCATCAATGCTGATGGTATCAGTGTTAATGGTATCAATGTTGACGGTATCAATGTTGATGGTATCAATGTTGACGGCATCAATGCTGATGGCATCAGTGTTAATGGTATCAATGTTGACGGTATCAATGTTGATGGTATCACTGTTGATGGTATCAATGTTAAGGGTATCAATGTTGATTGTATCAATGTTGATGGTATCACTGTTGATAGTATCAATATTGATGGTATCAATGTTGATGGTATCACTGTTGATAGTATCAATGCTGATGGTATCAATGTTGATGGTATCACTGTTGATAGTATCAATATTGATGGTATCAATGTTGATGGTATCACTGTTGATGGTATCAATGTTGATGGTATCAATGTTGATGGTATCAGTGCTGCTGGTATCAATGTTGATGGTGTCAATTTTGATGGTATCAATGTTGATGGTATCAATGTTGATGATATCAATGCTGATGGTATCAATGTTGACGGTATCATGTTGTTGGTAACAATGTTGATGGTATCACTGTTGATGGTATCAATGAATGGGTAGACATATTTCTAAACAAAATACATAGACTATATAACAAATATTGTCCCATTAAACCTAAACAGATCACTAATAAAATACTAAATTGCCCATGACTTAATAACACCATCCTTCGATCCATCAATATTAATGATCAGTATGAAAAACAATATAAAAGGGACTTAATAACTAAAGAATTTATCAAAAACTACACGTCAGTCCTCACCAAATTAATCAGAGAGTGCAAGCAACTATACTGTTCTACTAGATTCACTGAAACAAGAGATATAAAAAAGACCTGGAAGACACTCTTAGATCCTGGGCACCACAAACTGAACAGAACTAGTAATATTGTTCTAACTAACCCAAACGAATTGAAACTCCAGTCTATTGATACAGCTTCTTCTCAACCATGGGATCAAATCTCGTCAGTAAAATTCCAGTTATCAGTGCCCGAGCTAATGATTATCTAGACGGAAACTTCCCAGCATCCCTCTATTTTACACCAACAGATCCCACTGAGGTTACCATGATTATTAACTTACTAAAAAATAAATCAGGGAATGTAACCAAGTACCACCACTACTGTACAAACGAGCGGCTCAGATTCTTTCACCTACCGTTACATTACTCTTTAACAAATCACTAGAAGCCAACACTTTCCCGGCATCACTCAAAATAGCAAGGATTACACCAATACCCGAAGGTGGTGACCCAACTGATGTAAACAATTATAGACCCATATAGGCCTTTACTTTCCAAAATCTTCGAGCTCATACTCCTTTATAACACCACAAAGCATCCTCAACCTCTGCCAGTTTGGTTTCAGGAGAAACAAAAGCACAAATGACGCAATAATAAAAATGCTAGACCTACTTTACACAGCACTTAAAAAAAACGAATACCGCTTGGACTCTTTATTGACCATTTGATACACTATTTCACAGCTTCCTAGTCATTTTTGTACAAGAGGCCACGCACTTGCATATATCAAGTCGTACCTTACTAACAGAAACCAATACGTCTTCATCAAGGACACAACCTCCTCAACAAGACCCCTGGACTCTGGTGTACCACAGGGAAGCGTTCTTGGTCCCCTCCTTTTTCTTTTATACATCAACGACTTTCCAAGCGTATCACTACAGCTTTCGCCTATTCTCTTTGCCGACGACACGACTTTTGTCATCTCCTACCCTAATCTTGCCTCACTCAATATTATTGTTAATGAAGAGCTCGCAAAAATAGCAACCTGGATGACTGTCAATAAACTTACACTGAATATAGACAAAACCTTTTACTTTATGTTTGGGAGTAAAGCAAGTGAGGTCCAGCTAAACATTATACTTAACAACATCTTTATTGCTAAACATAATGAGAGAAAATTCCTGGGTCTTCACCTTGACAGCAACCTGAAATTCAACACCCATATCCCAAACATAACAAATAAAGTATCTATAACAGTTAGCATCCTCTTAAGATACGTTACTATGTACCACAAACGGCACTACTTACAATATATACTATTCCCTGATCTTCCCCTACTTCACCTATGCTATTTGTGCCTGGGGATCCACAACGACAACTCACCTAAAGCCAATAAAACCCCAATAAAAAGCTGCAGTGCGAATGACCACACAATCCACAGCTACATAACCCCATCCCCCCCCCCCACTTTTCAAAGACCTAAACCTACTCACTATACAAAACATTCGCTCGTACTCCTGTGCCACCTACATTTACAGACATGAAGAGTTTTCTTGACAGTTGCAAAAGGACCCATAGACAATACTAGGAACAAAAATCTCTGTGACATTCCCCGTGTCAGGCTAAATCTTTCAAAAATTCAATATACATAAAAGGACCCAAAATCTGGAATTCTCTGCCAGAAATCTTCAGAACCACTGACTCAGCTGCATTTTTAAAACTGCAGTTAAAAAACACCTTATCTCCTTAACCTATCCCAGCCAATCATAAATAAATATGCAAAAACTATACATGCATTTGTTCAATATCAAATACTTAGTTAAAACGTTATAATCAATATATACTTACTCTCAATATCTGTAATCCTCTCAAATGTTAATCAAATGTTGTGTCCGCCTTAGGTTAATAGTCAGTAATTCAGTAATTCTTCTCTACCAAACTTATTAAAGCCATATAGCATAAACTAATAGAATTTTCAATTTTCTTGTATTCACTGTAACTCACTTAATGACCATATATACAATTACTGTATTGTTATTGTCTTATTAATCTTAAGTTAGTTTTAAGTTTGCCTGAAATGCTCTGCATATAAAGGGGCTTTTGGCATGTACACCCAGTTGTTATACTCCTTTGTACAAACATGTATCATGCTAAAATATAATTATTATTATTATTAAGTGTTTAGACACAGGAGAGGCCAGGCTACTGCCTCTGTCCTGCTGCTCTCGGAGCCTCTTTGATATTCCTAGCTTGTTAAAATGTGAATATTTGTCAAAGCGTTTCATGTCATTCCCCAGGCAGCTAGATACATTTATCAGAGCACTGCCGCAAGAAATTGTCTGCATGTTGCAGCGACCAGAGTGTGACCCTGATGTGAACCCGGGACCAGGTGAAGCATAGATGCCTGGTACCACCTGTGGTCGTACTGTGTGGCAGTGTCTGGAAACAAGTATGCGTAATTTGCTGCCCTCATTGTGGGTTCAGCATTGTTCCAACTCTCGCCTTCTGGAGACTCAAACAACGCTTAAGAAAACAGTGTTAGAAGACCTCTAGTCTCATCTCCCGTAGCGTCTTGTGGCTGGTCTATAGCTGCCAGAGTGTAGAGTGAAACAGTGTCAGTAAGAGGAAAGTAGCGGACAGAGGATACAGCCTCCACCACTCAGTATGCCAAATGGCTCGCAAGAATTTAATGCTTCACATAGTTTGAAAAAAATTGCTGCACCGCCACGAGCTCTCTAAAGCCTCCACAGTATATTTATTAAGTTGTCATGTAGCCTTCATTGTAATTATCATTACTGATATAATTATTTTTATCTTATTACTATTATTTTTTTATTATTATAATTATTGTTATTATTAATGTGCCTGTTTACGGACAATATTAATCATGTGGGGCTAAATTAAACACCAAATTCATTACAATATTAGGTGCATCTGCAACGTAATTGTTCATATTTTTCAGAGTTATAACTTATTTCCTGGTTGAATGGTTCAGAGAACCGACATGTTGATAAATTAGACACATGTGCAACTCTTGGGTATCTTTATTGAGGAAACGTTTCGCCACACAGTGGCTTCATCAGTCCATACAAAGGAGAATCTTGAAGATTCTTCAAGAATCTTCAAGATTCTCCTTTGTATGGACTGATGAAGCCACTGTGTGGCGAAACGTTTCCTCAATAAAGATACCCAAGAGTTGCACATGTGTCTAATTTATCAACTTATTTCCTAGCACAATGGTGAACAATTTTCTGTAAATTTCCAGTAATGTCTGCTATTATAATGTTAATGCAAAATAGCTGTATTATTCAAGTTAGAGATTTTTCAAAGCATAGAGTCCAAAGGCTATTTAGACAAGACTTCTGGATAGTGTGAACACAGATCACAGCCAGTGTTCACACACCTGGGAGGTGTGAGCACAGGTCACAACCAGTGTTCACACATCTGGGAGGTGTGAGCACAGGTCACAACCAGTGTTCACACATCTGGAAAGTGTGAGCAAAGGTCACAGCCAGTGTTCACACGCATGGAAGGTGTGAGCACAGGTCACAACCAGTGTTCACACACCTGGAAGGTGTGAGCACAGGTCACAACCAGTGTTCACACACCTGGAAGGTGTGAGCACAGGTCACAACCAGTGTCCACACGCATGGAAGGAGTGAGCACAGGTCACAACTAGTGTTCACACACCTGGGAGGAGTGAGCACAGGTCACAACCAGTGTCCACACGCATGGAAGGAGTGAGCACAGGTCACAGCCAGTGTTCACACACCTGGAAGATGTATCCACAGGTCACAGCCAGTGTTCACTGAGATTTCTATATCCATCCCACTCAGTCTTAGGGATAAATATCCACAGCCATACCATAACATCCAAACCCATACTATAGCATCCACTACCATGTAACATCGACAACCATACCATAACTTCCACAACCATACCATAACATCCAAACCCATACTATAACTTCCACTACCATATAACATCCACAACCCTACCATAACATCCAAACCCATACTATAACATCCACTAACATATAACATCCACAATCGTACCTTAACATCCAAACCCATACTATAACATCCACTACCATATAACATTCACAACCATACCATAACATCTAAACCCATACTATAACATCCACTACCATATAATATCCACAACCATACCATAACATCCACCACCATATCATAACATCCACGACCGTAATATAACATTCACAATCATACCATAACATCCAAACCAATACCATAACATCCACGGCCATATCATAACACCCACGACCATATCATAACATCCGCGACCATACCATAACATCCACTACCATATCATAACATCCACTACCATACCATAACATCCACTACCATATCATATCTTCCACTACCATACCATAACATCCACGACCATACCATAACATCCACTACCATATCATAACATCCACTACCATACCATAACATCCACTACCATATCATAGCATCCACGACCATGCCATAACATCCACAACCATATCATAACATCCACTACCATACCATAACATCCACTACCACATCATAACATCCTCGACCATACCATAACATCCACTACTATATCAAAGCATCCACGACCATACCGTAACATCCACAACCACACCATAACATCCACGACCATACCATGGCATCTACGACCATACCATAACATCCACTACCATACCATAACATCCACTACCATACCATAACATCCTCGACCATACCATAACATCCACGACCATACCATGACATCCACTTCCATACCATAACATCCACTACCATATCTAACATCCACGACCATACCATACATCCTCGACCATACCATAACATCCACGACCATACCATAACATCCACTACCATACCATACATCTACGACCATACCATACATCCACGACCACTTCGCATACATGAACCTCAAACTTTGTTAATACTCACTCAGAGCACTCACACAAACTTCAGCAATGCTCGGTCAGGGGCCTCACACAAACTTCACAATGCTCAGTCAGGGGCCTCACACAAACTTCAGCAATGCTCAGTCAGGGACTTCACACAAACTTCAGCAATGCTCAGTCAGGGACCTTACACAAACTTCAGCAATGCTCAGTCAGGGGCCTCACACAAACTTCAGCAATGCTCAGTCAGGGGCCTCACACAAACTTCAGCAATGTTCAGTCAGGGGCCTCACACAAACTTCAGTAATGCTCAGTCAGGGACCTCACACAAACTTCAGCAATGCTCAGTCAGGGACCTCATATAATGAGATTGTTTGGTAGTATGGTAGCGGGGAGTAAATGATAACTTCTTCTTCGGAGGCTTCTTTGTTTATTGTTAAGTCGTGGTGGGTACACAGGCTTGTGTGTTTGTGCCCATGGCCCGAGAGGGCCATCCCACGAGAGAGAGCTGGGAGTACTTGTGTCTTGCTGCTAGGCCACTGTGTGAGTGAGAGCGTGGCAAGGGCCGGCAGGCTGGCGTGCCCACCAAGAGGCCTGGCTACAGAGGGCAGCATCTGAGTGGCGCGAAATATGAACTAAGCTGGCAGACAGCATGGGCTGTCTGTGCAGACAGTACAGGCTGTCTACATACGCTCGGCCACCTACCGCGCGTCGTCCCGACACGACAATACTGGTGGTAAAAGAAACTCGGTCTCTCTCTCGTAGGAACAGGGCACAGAACACAAAATAAAAACATATATATACATATGAACATGGAAAAAAACTTCCTACAGGGAGGGAAGAAAAAAACATGTGGGGTGTGCTAAACATCATGGTCATAGGCAGTGAGCGTCGAAGGGCATCACTGCATGCCTTCCTGCGTCTGGACAGATACTACAACACAGGAGACATCGCTGCGGCTGAGCTGTGACGTAACAGGTTACGGTCTCCTCTGGAACGGTGAAGCAGTCATCGTAGGAGTCACTGCAGGTTTTCACTCAACCTGGGGCACGACATGCTGGTGCCCTCGAGTGAGGCGTCAACAAAACTCGGCAACTGGGCAGGACTTCTGGCAAACGACTCAGGAGGACACTTCTCAACTGGTACTGTCGCTGGGCTGTCACTGCCGGCGAGCGTGGAGCGAGTTGTGGAGCGAATCGTGGCAGAGACGACTGGGCAAAACATCTGGGAGTCGTAACATCATACACCAGACTGCAGTGAGCGAGCTAGCAGTCAAAGTGACATCTTCTTTGTGCAGGCTGCTCACTGAAGCTTGTGACACGAGGCTGACACAGCGCCTGCCGACAGTGGCTAACTGCGGCTTGGCGAGTATCATTCTCTCGGCAGTTGGAGTTATAGCAGAGGTTAGTCTAAGCGTCCCCAGACTTGTTTCTCTACATATAACTGCACTTTGAAGGTCTGGAGGTGAAGTGAAACAAATCTCGATGGGAATCGTAGCAGGTACGATTCTGCAGAACATCACGAGCGACGAGCATAAAAGCTTTCTGTACAAGAGGGCTTGGTCACTCGGGGGTTGAGTAAATCAGCTGTCAAATGCACTGGTCACACGGGTGACTTAGCACAGTGGTGCTACTCAGGTCTGGCTCAGACCTCACTGGACACACGGAAACTACACACCCGCGGTACATGCAGTACAACATGGCTTAAACTAGCAAATGATGCCTTTCTGTGCATAAAACTAAGACATACTAAAATGTGAGAACACTGGCTGAGAGGAATTAATTAACACGACATATATCTTCTCTCAATCTTCTCGACAATACTGAAATAATTACTAGAAACACTCGATGTGACATCATGTGATGTCGCGAGGTGACGTCAGCAGCACTGTGACGTCAGCAAACATCTCGAGGTGACGTCAGGCAGACATCGTGAGGTGACGTCAGCAGACATCGTGACGTCATGAAGTCGGGCAGCATCGTGGGTGACGTCAATGTGATGCGGGCAGCAGACCACAGCATGAGGCCTGGGACATCTGGTAACTCACGTGGCTGGTAGATCCACGTGACATCGCCCACACCCAACGTGGCGTCGTGATCCACGTGGTGTCGTGATCTATGTGGCATGCTGACCCACGTAGCTTCGAGTGGCCTCGGGCACTCGGATACACAGCTCTGGCAATGAATTCACACGAAAAACAGCAGAAAACACAGCAGAGGGAGTGAGTAGTGGTGAGTGGTGTATGGTAGGCTGGTGAGGTGTGAGAGTACAGCAGGGTGAGGCAAGGAACGGCCACTTCCTCGCCTTCTCTCCCACCCACAAACACGTGGAGAAGCTCACACTGGACGCAGACATCACTACAAAACTCACCTCTGGCTTGCTGAAACAGCTGTGCTGAGCTGAACAACAACAGCAACATACAAGTGATGCTGAACACGTGACTTGAGAAACAGCGTGGGACGCTTTAGCGTGGGGTCACTTACAATTCTCGGAGAATTTCGGCAAATTTCGGCTAGATCCTGCTTGTACCTGTGTCTGGATGCTCAAATGTGCAGACACAACATCAGGATAACTCGTTGAGAGACGGATGCTTGTTGTATGGGATGATGAAGTGAATATGACTTCATATCTCTTCCTTCCTCTCTCTGGGCAAACAACTGCTGCGACCACCGCTGATACCATTTATAACGGGATTATTTGGTAGGCTGTAAGCGAGCGGTTAATGATAAACATCTTCGGCAGCTTCTTTGTTTATTGAAAGGTCGTGGTGGGTACACAGGCTTGTGTGTTTGTGCCCATGGCCTGGGCAGGGCCATCCCACTAGAGAGAGCTGGGAGTACTTGTGTCTGGCTGCTAGGCCGCTGTGTGAGTGAGAGCATGGCAAGGGCCGGCAGGCTGGCGTGCCCACCAAGAGGCCTGGCTACAGAGAGCAGCATCTGAGTGGTGCAAAATATGAACTAAGCTGGCAGACAGCATGGGCTGTCTGTGCAGACAGTACAGGCTGTCTACACTCACACAAACTTCAACAATGCTCAGTCAGGGACCTCACACAAACTTCAGCAATGCTCAGTCAGGGGCCTCACACAAACTTCAGCAATGCTGAGGCAGGGACCTCACACAAACTTCAGCAATGTTCAGTCAGGGGCCTCACACAAACTTCAGTAATGCTCAGTCAGGGACCTCACACAAACTTCAGCAATGCTCAGAGGCCTCACACAAACTTCAGCAATGCTCAGTCAGGGGCCTCACACAAACGTCAGCAATGCTCAGTCAGAGGCCTCACACAAACTTTAGCAATGCTCAGCCAGGGGCCTCACACAAACCTCAGCAATGCTCATTCAGGGGCCTCACACAAATTTCAGCAATGCTCAGTCAGGGGCCTCACACAAACTTCAGCAATGCTCAGACAGGGGCCTCACACAAACTTCAGCAATGCTCAGTCAGGGGCCTCACACAAACTTCAGCAACACTCACACAGGGGCCCTAACACAAACTTCAGCAGCACACAGGCCCTAACACAATCTTCAGCAACACTCAGGGACCATAACACAAATTTCAACAACACTCATACAGGGGCCCTAACACAAACTTCAACAGTACACAAGGGCCCTAACACAAACTTCAACAACACTCACACAGGGGCCCTAACACAAACTTCAACAACACTCACACAGGGGCCCTAACACAAACTTCAACAGTACACATGGGCCCTAACACAAACTTCAACAACACTCACACAGGGGCCCTAACACAAACTTCAACAGTACACATGGGCCCTAACACAAACTTCAACAACACTCACACAGGGGCCCTAACACAAACTTCAACAACACTCACACAGGGGCCCTAACACAAACTTCAACAACACTCACACAGGGGCCCTAACACAAACTTCAACAACACTCACACAGGGGCCCTAACACAACTTTGGGAGCCCAGTCCCTGGACCCATTACGTACCGTGAGTACAAACTTCAACAACACTCACACAGGGGCCCTAACACAAACTTCAACAACACTCACACAGGGGCCCTAACACAAACTTCAACAACACTCACACAGGAGCCAGAACACAAACTTAAACAACACTCACAGAAAGGCCCTAGCACAAACTTCTGAACACTCACTCAGGGGCCCTAACACAAACTTCAACAACACTCACTCAGGGGCCCTAACACAAACTTCAACAACACTCACACAGGGGCCCTAACACAAACTTCAACAACACTCACACAGGGGCCCTAACACAGTTTTTTTTAGTTTAATATGTTTATTATGCACCCCATACCCATCCTGTGGGCGGTAGTCAAAAGATTACAGAGGTACATAATTGGTCCAAGGACTGGACTCCAAAGTTTTGATAGCTGAGCAAGTTACAGAGGTAATGAATTCACAATTTACAAAGGTAGTGAACTCACAATTTACAAAGGTAGTGAACTCACAATTTACAAAGGTAATGAACTCCAGGTAGGTCTAGTCACAATCATGACAAGTTACAAAGGTATTTACAGATTACAGAGGTACGTAATGGGTCCAGGGACTGGGCTCCCAAAGTTGTGATGGCTGAACTAGGTACAAGGTAATGAACTCACAAGTCACAAAGGTAATGAATCCTGTAAGAATGGTTACTTACGTTTATACATGGCTACAATCATGAACAAATTATAATGAGCAATTCACACTTCCACACCCGGTCACAACTGTAGTGAGTTATTGGTGCAAATATTGATTGTTGAGACACACACACACACATACACAAATTCATACACACACACACACACACATAAACACACACACACACACACACACACACACACACACACACACACACACACACACACACACACACACACACACATATGCACACATGTGGTAATGCTTTATTTACAGCTAGCAAAGTCAGGGTATTTCTCCAGAATGGTCTGCAATATACCACTGTGGATAAAGTACTTTGCCATTTCTTGAACATTTCTGAGCGAGTTGTTTCTAAATTCATTGATTTTATCACACTCCAGTACATAATGACGCAGGGTGTGACAATAGTCCATCTGGCAAAGTTTACATTTCGTTTGGTCTACATCTGGTGGTGGTGATTTAACCTGCCAAAGATACTTGTAACCCAGCCGGAGCCGGGCAGTAGTGACATCCAAGAGTCTGCTTATTTTGTTGGATGCACCATAGTGCATCCAACAAAGAAATACATTCAAAGAGAGCATAGGAAGGTCTCCTCTCTTTACACTGATTGGGACGTCTTTAGAGAAGAATCCATTAAAGATGGCACCATTTCATTACAGGGAAAAGGATTGTATTTAAAGGTTGGCCCGATGGTGAAAATACTTGGAAAATGGTCTGAGCTCCTCAGAAACAGAAGTCATAAAGTTGAACTTTTTCAGTAACTTGGAGAAGATCCCTTGGAGACCCAGTGCTCTCCAGGTGATCTGTTCATCTCAATTGTTGTTGGACCAGGCCAAGACATGGATGAACAATTCTGCCAAGAGGAAGCAGATACACGACTCGTGCTGCAGACTCTTCATACTCCGAGGACAGGTCGTTGAAACATTTTTGGTGAGTATGCCTGATGTTGCGATCACCTTTTCCTATCATTTTCCTCTCTGTTAAACTAAATCTGTTCGAGGTTAGGTTAGATTTCTGTCAGGTGCGACACCAGGCAGCATCAGTGCATTAATAGCATCAGAAATATTACTTAAGCTTTAGGTAGAAAACTAAGTAGTGTCCTTTCTTTTCTGCATATATTTGCCATGATTCAGCTTTTGGCCTGAGAGTCCCCTCAAAATGCATTGCACAACTGCCCTGATGATGTCATTGAAGCTGAGAGACTCTACCAGCCTCCCCCTCCCATTTCTCTTTTTTTAACACAAATCAATTTTACAGGCTAAAAGTTGTTATCCCATCTCAGTTCATTTCAAAGCTCCGTCCCTCTCTGAGGT
The DNA here is from genome assembly GCF_038502225.1 of Cherax quadricarinatus. NCBI lineage: Eukaryota > Metazoa > Arthropoda > Malacostraca > Decapoda > Parastacidae > Cherax > Cherax quadricarinatus. The sequence goes on from NC_091293.1 coordinate 55,598,917, forward strand.
ATACTGGGACATCCCCCCAGGATGTGACCCACACCAGTAGGCTAACACCCAGGTACCTACTAGCTGCTAGTCCCTTTAATGAACTAAAGATAAAAAGTCAACTCTTCAATTCACTTGAGTATTTCGTTATTCTGGTCTATGTAGTAGATAAGAGTTCTGTGTATCACCTCAGGAAGCCGTTGTTATGTCGGCGAAAGAGTAATATAGAGATGATTCCTCCTATTTGGAATATTCTGTACCATTCACTATGAGTCTCTTCCCATGATCTGCTAGCTTGAGAAACACCTTTGCTTGCATGGTTAGAGTGCATTAGAGTACCATTCCACAAGTTGCAGCGGTGTGCCAGGTGCTGGTAAAGTGCGCTTGTCGAAGACGAGGTGAGCCTCCAGGATCAGAAAAAGTTGGACCTGTAGGCTCAAAAGAAAAAAAGTGAGCCAGGAAGCTCGAAAAAAGGTGAGCCTGGAGGCTCAAAAACGTGAAGCTGGAGGATCATAGAAGGTGAGCCTAAACGTTCATAAAAGGTGAGCCCAGAGGTTCATAAAAGGTGAGCATGGAGGTTCATAAAAAGTGAACCTGGAGGATCATAAAAGGTGAGCCTGGAGGATCATAGAAGGTGAGCCTGGAGGATCATAGAAGGTAAGCCTGGAGGATCATAGAAGGTAAGCCTGGAGGATCATAGAAGGTAAGCCTGGAGGATCATAGAAGGTAAGCCTGGAGGATCATAGAAGGTATGCCTGGAGGATCATAGAAGATGAACCTGGAGGATCATAGAAGGTGAGCCTAGACGTTCATAAAAGGTGAGCCCAGAGGTTCATAAAAGGTGAGCATGGAAGTTCATAAAAAGAGAACCTGGAGGATCATAAAAGGTGAGCCTAGAGGATCATAGAAGGTGAGCCTGGAGGATTATAGAAGGTAAGCCTGGAGGATCATAGAAGGTAAGCCTGGAGGATCATAGAAGGTAAGCCTGGAGGATCATAGAAGGTGAGCCTGGAAGTTCTTAAAGGTGAGTCTATTGCTAAATCGCTATACCTTTCTTATGCTAATTTATATGCTTGACTAAGTAAGGACACAAAGCCGATGCTACACATTCGAGGAATGATTTGGCAAACGTAGTATAGAGTTTCTCGGATTGTTCAGTGTGTGTGTGTGTGTGTGTGTGTGTGTGTGTGTGTGTGTGTGTGTGTGAAAGAGAGAGAGCTGGACCTCTTCAACGATGACCAGCGTTAATGGTCATGTCCTTTCCATCAAGTAGATTTAAATATAACACTCTGAGACTGCGTCAGCATGTCTTGTTTACCTCACAGCTTCCTAAGTTATCGATGCCATAACTTAGGTGTTTTACTTGATTCTTTCCTGGCATGGCCGCCCTCCACACCATTAAGAAAGTCATTTGTAAAGCGGAAGAAGAATGAAGAGGGTGATAAAGATGGAGGAATGATAAAAGTAAGTGCAGTAAAAATAAAATTGAAGAGTATATTAAACTTAAAAAACTGAAAGAGAGAGAGAGAGAGAGAGAGAGAGAGAGAGAGAGAGAATTTGCTGGGCACACTTGCTGGTACACTTGCTAAGATCATTTGCTGAGTAAACTTGCTGAACACACTGGCTCATTAGCAGTGGCTGCAAAATTATAAGCCATAGTCCTCTCTAGAGAGATGATTGCCAATGTTATGAATGAAAAGAAGTTGGATGTCCTAGTTCTTAGCGAAACAAAGTGAGGAGAAATGAGTGAGGTGAAGCCAAGAGCACCTAAGAGAGTTAGAGCTAAGGAAGATGTAGCATTAATGTTGAAGGAACAGTTACTGAAGGAGAAGATGGAATATAAATGTATAAATTCAAGGATTATGTGATTAAAATAAAAGAGGGTCATAATAAGTGTGATGCACCTGGAGAAGAGAGAAGTGTAGAGGAGAGAGAGAGAGATTCTGGGAGATGTTAAGCCAGTGTGTAAAAACTTTTGAACCAAGTGAGAAGTAACTGTGGTAGGGGACCTACCACAAAGCCTGGGGAACGAATGGATCTGACAGTTAAAAATTGGAGAGGAGAGTTGTTAGATGGAGAGTTAGAGGTATTGTGAAGATGGAGGGAATATTTTGTTAAATGATGATGAGGATAGGGAAGCTGTGGTTTCGTGTATTGGGCAGGAAGGAATAGCATCTTGTAGGAATGAGGAACAGCTAGTTGTGAGTGTGGGGGAAGTGCGTGAAGCAGTGGGTAGAATGAAAGGAGGTAAAACAGCTGGGATTGATGGAATAAAGACAGAAATGTTAAAAGCAGGGGAAGGGATATACTTTTAGAATGGATAGTTCTTTTATTTAATAAATGTATAGAAGAGGGTAAGGTTCCTAGGGATTGGCAGAGACCATGCATAGTTCTTTTGTATAAAGGCAATGGGGACAAAACAGAGTGTAAAAATTATAGGAATTAGCCTGTTGAGAATACCTGGTAAAGTGTATGGTAGAATTATTATTGAAAGAATTAAGAGTAAGACGGAGAGCTGGATAGCAGATGAACAAGGAGGCTTTAGGAAGGATAAGGGAGGTGTAGACCAAGTGTTTACAGTGAAACAGGTTTTATGGCATTTATGGATTTGGAAAAGGCGAATGATAGGGTGGATAGGGGGGCAATGTGGCAGGTGTTGCAAATGTATGGAATAGGAGATGGGTTACTGAAAGCAGTGAAGAGTTTTTACAAGGATAGTAAGGCTCGGGTTAGAGTATGTAAAAGAGAGGGAGACTATTCCCCAGTATAAGTAGGCCTTAGACAGGGATGTGTGTTGTCATCATGGATGTTAAATATATTTATAGATGGGGTTGTAAGGGAAGTGAATGCTCAGGTGTTGGCAAGAGGAGTGAGGTTAAAAGATAAAGAATCTAACACAAAGTGGGAGTTGTCACAGCTGCTCTTTGCTGATGACACTGTGCTTTTTGCGAGATTCTGTAGAGAAGTTGCAGTGGTTGGAGGACGAGTTTGGAAGGAAATTAAAAGTGAATATAGGGAAGAGTAAGGTGATGAGAATAACAAAAAATTTAGGTAACGAAAGACTGGATATCAGATTGGAGGGAGAGAGTATGGAGGAGGTGAATGTATTCAGATAATTGGGAGTGGATGTGTCAGTAGATGAGACTATGAAAGATGAGGTGAATCATAGAAATGTTGAGGGGATAAAGGTGAGTGGTGCATTGAGGAATCTGTGGAGACAAAGAACATTATTCATGGGAGCAGAGAGGGGAATGTATGAGAGCATAGTCATACCAATGCTCTTGTATGGGTGTGAAACATGGATGATGAATGTTGCAGCAAGGAGAAGGCTGGAGGCAGTGGAGATGTCGTGTCTGAGGGCAATGTGTGGTGTGAATATAATGGCGAGAATCCATAGTTTGAAAATTATGAGAAGGTTCAAGGTTACTAAAAGTATTATCCAGAGGGCTGAGGAGGAGTTGTTGAGGTGGTTCGGACGTTTAGAGAGGATGAAACGAAATAGAATGACTTGGAGAGCATATAAGAAAGGTGGGGTAGGGGTCGGCCTAGGAAAGGTAGGAGGGAGGGGGTAAAGGAAGTTTTGTGCACGAGAGGCTTGGACTTCAAGCAAGCATGCTGAACTTGATGTGCTGTTGGAGTGTGAGCAAGGTAACATTTATGAAAGGATTCAGGAAGACCGGCAGGCCGGACTTGAGTCCTGGAGGTGGAAAGTAAAATGACTGCGCTCTGAAGGAGGGGTGGTAATGTTGCAGCTTTATAACTATAGTGTAAGCAAACCTCTGGCAAGACAGTGATGGAGTGATTAATGAAAGTTCTTCTCTCTAATCAGCATATTCATCACTCCCATGGACTCTAGCCACTCTACTGGGCAATGTACAACCCTGAGCTCTAGCCACTCTACTGGGCAATGTACAACCCTGAGCTCTAGCCACTCTACTGGGCAATGTACAACCCTGGGCTCTAGCCACTCTACTGGGCAATGTACAACCCTGGGCTCTAGCCACTCTACTGGGCAATGTACAACCCTGAGCTCTAGCCACTCTACTGGGCAATGTACAACCCTGAGCTCTAGCCACTCTACTGGGCAATGTACAACCCTGGGCTCTAGCCACTCTACTGGGCAATGTACAACCCTGGGCTCTAGCCACTCTACTGGGCAATGTACAACCCTGAGCTCTAGCCACTCTACTGGGCAATGTACAACCCTGAGCTCTAGCCACTCTACTGGGCAATGTACAACCCTGGGCTCTAGCCACTCTACTGGGCAATGTACAACCCTGGGCTCTAGCCACTCTACTGGGCAATGTACAACCCTGAGCTCTAGCCACTCTACTGGGCAATGTACAACCCTGAGCTCTAGCCACTCTACTGGGCAATGTACAACCCTGAGCTCCAGCCACTCTACTGGGCAATGTACAACCCTGGGCTCTAGCCACTCTACTGGGCAATGTACAACCCTGGGCTCTAGCCACTCTACTGGGCAATGTACAACCCTGGGCTCTAGCCACTCTACTGGGCAATATACAACCCTGAGCTCCAGCCACTCTACTGGGCAATGTACAACCCTGGGCTCTAGCCACTCTACTGGGCAATGTACAACCCTGGGTTCTAACCACTCTAATGTGCAATGCAGAACCTGGACAGCAGGAGGTAACCACGCGTCGTTGCGGCCTCCGTTGTCTTTAAGATAACATAAGATAAGATAAAATTTTCTTTCGTGGATTATCTTTTTCTTTTGCGTTCTAGAACATAAAACTGTGCCAGTGAACCCATAAAGTACATATCTACATTGCTGGAACCTCATCTGACAACTAATTATAATAGCAACCACTGTGCCAAAATAAGGAGAAAGTATGCCATAGGGCCATACTTGAGGGGAGTTAGAGAGCCACAGTGCCACGTGTGAAAAAAAAAAGAAAAAAACATAGGGTATTTTGCGAGAGGAAAGAAAGCCCAAATGAAAAATTGAGTAAAATACATAGCGAAATAGCGTATATGACAGTGGTACTGTAGTGTATAGATAAGTTACCCCAGTTAATGTGGTGAAATTAAGAGGGCAGTAATATGCCAATATTCTGAACTTCTGTGGCAAACAATTGCCAGCTGTCGCAGCATTCTAATACGCAAGTCAACACGTTGAAAAAAAAAAAAACCTTCCCACAAGCTGTTAATCTTCCCTACGTATAATCCTGTGATACCATAGAGTAAGACCTTATGGAAATACGAAAAACTAGGATTTTAATAATAGGATATTACAGTGATAGTATAGTGAAAGTGCCATGCCCATCCAGTGTTCCTGTAACGGTTGTTTGACGGTTTATGGTGCAAGTACAGGAAATTGTTTGGGTCAGTGTGAGGAACTCAGTAAGATCATTAAATTAAAATATATCTGAGTGATCAGTGAGGCATGAATCTGATACAGTGAACAAAATAAAATTAAATGCGGAGAAAATATGATACATGTCCAACCCGAGGAGGAAAACGAGATGTCACGTGACATTTTTCCGACCCCCACACTACCACTACCAGCCCCACCTCCCCACAGCTATAATGTAATCACCCCCCTTCCCCTATCCCCATAATTCACCCACTACCCACAAGCCGCAAGCCTCGGTTTCTATAAATATAACTCGCATATTACTGTCACCAGTGCAAAGCACAAAGGTAAAGTGAAAATCAGGTTGTTGTTTTTTTTCGTGTCATACAGAGTGACGTCGGATACGGGCAGAAAGTCAGTACAGCATACCTGTGGGACATGCAAAAAAATCCTTGGAAGGAACTCCAGGATCGCATGCAACCTGTGCTTTTCCATGCATATCTTCTGTGCAAGAATAAACTGTCTCAAAAAATGGTATCGAACTGGCAAGGTGTTTCTGGTTGTGCAATAAAGATACAGAACTTTGGATAGGTATCAGGAAGGTACTAAGGAGGGTAATAAATAATAAAAATAAGCAAGAAAATAAAGTTGAACTCTTGGACAATCTACCCAAGATATATAAAACATGGGAGGAAGAGATAAGAGGAGTGAACCAAAAAATACAGAATGCCCATACCACAACAGATGATTCTAAATTAAATAGTCACCCACTGAAAAAAAATACAGGGAACAAAAACGTCAGCTAGCCCAATTCCCATTCATAGTGCAAACCCAGACTCATCCCCCAGTCCTAGCGCTATTGCTCACAGCTCTGGTGCTGGCCTAGACTCAGTCCCCAGCCCCAGTGCTGACCCAGATTCAGCCCCCAGCCCCCCAGCACCGTATCATCCTTTACGGATGATACTAGGATCTGCATGAGGCTGTCATCTGCTGAGGACGCGGTTAACCTCCAAGAAGATATAAACAAAGTTTTCCAGTGGGCAACGGTAAACAATATGATGTTCAATGAGGACAAATTCCAATTACTCCGTTATGGAAAACTGGAGGAGATAATAACTAGAACAGAGTATACTACTGACTCCGGCCATACAATAGAGCGGAAAAATAATGTAAGGGACCTGGGAGTAGTAATGTCTGAGGATCTCACTTTCAAGGATCACAACAGTGCCACGATCGCACGTGCAAAGAAAATGATAGGATGGATAATGAGAACTTTCAAAACGAGAGATGCCAAGCCAATGATGATCCTTTTCAAATTACTTGTTCTCTTGGCTGGAATACTGCTGTACATTAACATCTCCATACAAAGCAGGTGAAATCGCAGATCTAGAGAGTGTACAGAGATCCTTTACTGCACGTATAAGTTCTGTCAAGCACCTTAACTACTGGGAACGCTTGGAAGCACTTGACTTGTACTCGTTGGAACGCAGGAGGGAGAGATATATCATAATCTACACTTGGAAAATCCTGGAAGGAATGGTTCCGAATCTGCACACAGAAATCACTCCCTACGATGCAAAATACCCCCAGTTAAAAGTAGGGGCGCCATTGGTACACTAAGAGAAAACACCATAAGTGTCCGGGGCCCAAGACTGTTCAACAGCCTCCCATCAAACATTAGGGGAGTTACCAATAAGCCCCTGGCTGCCTTCAAGAGAGAGCTGGACAGATACGTAAAGTCAGTGCCGGATCAGCAGGGCTGTGGCTCGTACGTTGGACTGCATGCGGCCAGCAGTAACAGCCTGTTTCATCGGGCCCTGATCCACCGGGAGGCCTGGTCATGGACCGGGCCGCGGGGGCGTTGATCCCCGGAATAACCTCCAGGTAAACTCCAGTGCCAGTCCAGTTACAGTTACAGTCACCACTAAAACCTTAAAAATACAACCATCATTGCACAAGACCATAGCTCACATTACAGATGTAGTGAAAGAGTCTTCTTCTACTAGGGAAAGTGCTAGTTCCCTGGATGCAGGAGAGGGTGGCTCTGGCTTGCCTGCTGAGCATTGTAGTGCAGTCCTAGAAACTGCACAAATTGAGAACACACTTGGAGTATACCTGGAGAGGGTTTTGGGGGTCAAAGCCCCCGCTGCTAGGTCTATGACCAGACCTCATGGTGGATCAGGGCCTGATCAACCAGGCTGTTACTGTTGGCCGCACGTAAACCGACTTACGAACCACAGCCCGGTTGGTCAGGTACTGACTTTAGATGCCTGTCCAAAGCCTTCTTGAAGACAGCCAGGGCTCTATTGGTAATCCCATCCTTATGTATGCTGGGAGGCAGTTGAACAGTCTTGGGCCCATAACACTTATTTTGTCTCTTATCGTGCTAGTAGCGCCCCTGCTTTTCACTTGGGGGAGATTGCATCGTCTGCCTAGTCTTTTGCTTTCATAGGGAGTGATTTTCGTGTGTAAATTTGGCACTAATCCCTCTAGGATTTTCCAAGTGTATATAATCATGTATCTATCCCTCCCGCTAGTGTTCCAGGGAGTACAGGTTGAGGAACTTCAAACGTTCCCAATAATCTAGGTGTTTTATCGCAGTTATGTGCGCGCGTGAAGGTTCTCAGTACATTTTCTATGTCAGCAATTTCACCTGCCTTGCAAGGCACTGTTAACGTGCAGCAATATTCCAGCCTAGATAGAACAAGCGACCTGAAGAGTGCCATCATGGGCTTGGCTTCCTTAGTTTTGAAGGTTCTCATTATCCATCCTGTCATTTTTGTAGCAGATGCGATTGATACAATGTTGTGGTCCTTGAAAGTGAGATCCTCTGACATTATCGCTCCCAGGCCTTTTACATTAGTGTTTTGCTCGAGTGCGTGGTTGGAATTTGTTTTGTACTCTGATACAGTTTTAATTTCCTCCATATCGGAGTAATTGAAATTTCTCATCATTAAACTTCATATTGTTTTCTGCAGCCCATTTAAAGACTTGGTTGATGTCCACCTGGAGTTTTGCGGAATCTTCAGTAGAGGACACTGTCATACAAATTCAGGTGTCATCTGCAAAGGAAGACACGGCGCTGTGGCTTACATCCCTGTCTATGTCAGATATGAAGATGAGGAACAGGATTGGGGCGAGTACTGTGCTTTGTGGAACAGTGCTTTTCATATTAGCCGCCTCAGACTTTACTCAGTTTACTATTACTCTTTGTGTTCCATTTGTTAGGAAATTATAGATCTATCTACCAACTTTTCATGTTATTCCTTTATCATGCATTTTGTGTGCTATTACACCATTGTCAAACTTGTCGAAGGCTTTTACAAAGTCTGTATATACTACATCTGCGTTTTGTTTGTCTTCTAAAGCATCCAGGACCTTGTCATAATGGTCCAGTAGTTGGGATAGGCAGGAGCGACCTGCTCTAAACCCATGTTGCCCAGGGTTGTGTAACTGATGGGTATCTAGATAAGTGGCGATCTTGCTTCTTAGAAGCCTTTCAAAGATTTTTATAATATGGGATGTAGTTCTTTGCTAATGCTTTACTATCCCTTTATGGAGTGGGGCTATGTCTGTTGTTTTTAGCATCTGTGGGATGATCCCCGTGTCCATGTTAAAAGCGCATGACAGGGGCTTCTTGCAGTTCTTGATGAACACGGAGTTCCACAAGTTCGGGCCTGGAGAATATCACATAGGTTTGAATTTACCAAATTCTGAGTCTCACTCATGAAAAATTCACGTAGGTCTTCGACTCTTAGTCCGGTTAGCAGCTCGCTAGAAACTGAGTCATATTGGGACTTGAATAGCTCACTCATTTCCTTACTGTCATCTGTGCAGGACCCACCTCGTCTAAGTAGAGGCCCAGTACTGGATGTTTTTCTCGATTTATATTTGGCATAAGAAAAGAAATATTTAGAGTTTCTTTAAATTTCATTTATGGCTTTTAGTTCTTCTCGTGTTTCTTGTCTACTGTAAGATTCCTTTAGCTTATGCTCGACGTTTGCTATTTCTTTGAACAGCGCCTCCCTTCGAATTACAGATATATTGGCCTGTATTAGCCGCTCTTTTATTTATCGCCTTCGCCTGTATAGGGAACTCACAAAATGAGTGCTAAAGGAATAACTGGCAGAGTGGGGGAAATGATCTTCAACTTTCTAGCCAACCAAACACAAGGAATAGTGGCAAACAGAGTTTAATCAGAAGCTGCCGTAGTAAAAATCTCTGTTCCACAAGGCACGGTACTCGCCCCAATCCTCATATCAGACATAGACAGAGATGTAATCCACATCACCGTGTCATCCTTAGCAGAAGTTACTAGGATCAGTTTGAGACTGTCATCTATTGAGGACGCGGTTAACCTCCAAGAACACATAAACAAAGTTTTCCAGTGGGCAACGGAAAACAATATGATGTTCAATGAAGACAAATTCCAACTACTCCGTTACGGAAAGCTGGAGGAGATAATAATTAGAACTGAGTATACTACAAACTCTAATCATACAATAGAACGAAAAAATAATGTAAGGGACCTGGGAGTGGTAATGTCTGAGGATCTCACTTTCAAGAATCACAACAGTGCCACGATCACATCTGCGAAGAAAAGATAGAATGGTTAATAAGAACGTTCAAAACAAGAGATGCCAAGCCAGGGATGAGCCTTTTTAAATCATTTGTTCTCTCTCGGCTGAAATGCTGCTATACGTTAACATTTCCGATCAAAGCAGGTGAAATTGCAGATCTAGAGAGTGTACAGAGAACCTTTAATGCACGTATAAGTTCCATCAAACACCTTAACTACTGCAAATACTTGGAAGCACTACATTTGTACTCTGCACTCAGAAATCACTCCCTACGAAAATAAAAGACTTGGCAGGCGGTGCAAAATACGCCCAGTGAAAAGAAGGGGCGCTATTGGTACACTATGAGAAAACACAGTAAGTGTCCGGGGCCCAAGACTGTTCAACAGCCTCCCATCAGGCATAAGGGGAATTACCAATAGACCCCCTGGTTGTCTTTAAGTGGGAGCTGGACAGATAAAGTCGGTGTCGGAGCAGCCGCGCTGTGGTTCGTGTGTTGGACTACGTGCGACCAGCAATAACAGCTGGTTGATCAGGCCCTGATCCACCGGGAGGACTGGTTGTAGACAGGCCCGCGGGGGCGTTGCTCCCCAGAATGCCCTCCAGGTAGCCATTCTACTGAGCAATGTAGAACCCTGAGCTCTAGCCTAAGTTAGGAACCTTTAACTTAACTTTGTAAAATCCTGTGTATATAAAAATTTTAGAAATTTTTCAACAAAACTAGAAAAAAATGAAAAAACAATGATAATTCATGTTTCTCGAACACTTTAATTTTCACGAGTTTAATGGCGGTCAGTTCATGCCTGTACCACTTAATATCTGAGCAGACACATTGCTAATTACAGCGTTCTTATTTTCTATGACTTGCCTCCAAGGCTTTCATTTACAACCTCAGATCATCTTATCCTCTTCGCGTCAAGCTGTCAACACTGGTCAACCATTACAAAGTAAAGGTCGTGGAACAATTGACAAGTGAGGAGCGTCCTCTGCTCAGTATTTATATTGACTATTCCTGGAAACGATTTCCTGCAGGTAAGCGTCTTAATCTTTACTATTTTTTTAATGTTCTTCCTTCTTTTAAATCTCTCTTTCGTTCTTATGAGGCTGGCCAAAATTACTATTACCCTTACTTCTTTTTCTTCCTCTCTTGGTCCCGTCCCTGTCCCTCTCGTCTATGTACTATACTGGCTCTCTCACTCTTACATCTTAGTGGGACTTTGTAAATGGTCCAGGTTGGACTGAAACGTCGTCGTAAACTTCTCTCTCCTATGTGCGGATTTTTTGTGCATTTATAAAGCCTCTTTTCACTGCTTTCAAAATTTCAACGGACTGTTGTTAATGGAGTGCATAGGTGTCATTTCTTCCACTTTTAATGTATTATTTTGTTTTGATGCTGATGAGAGGCTCTTGATTCAATGAATTGGACTTATCTTGCCTTTGCTTGGATCAGTCTGAATGCCTCCCATTCCAGAGGCGCTAAATGACCTCTACTGGTTTAGTGCTTTCCCCTGATTAAAATATATCTTTAACTGATTCGTCTAATTAAATGAATGAAAATATTTTTTTTTTGGGGGGGGGGGCGATTTAGGCTATGTAGCTGCAAATTTTGTTGAATTCCGTACAGTAACTGGAGAATGCATCTTCTGGTCGGCTTTAAACTTTCAGTGTTGATGTGTTTTCCTCAAGCGATGTTTCACCTTCATTTTAAATTGTTTAAGTTTTAAGGTTCCACTTTTATTAATGAAATTCTTTTCTTTGAAGTAAATGGAAAATGTCTCTTTTGAGAAGAATTATACTACAGAGTTTGACTTTATTGGATAATCTTGGGTTAAATCTGCATAATGTAGTTTTATGTGCACATAACATCTGTGTGCCCTCAAGACTATTGCCAAAAAAAAAATTATGTATCATCAGCTTACATAAAATTTACTTAATTACATATTTACAAGCATACTTTCCTAGACCTTAAACGCTGGTCATCCTTACTTCAAGAAGAGTTTGGATTGATTTTGGCTTGTGTAGGTCCTATTTTGGCTTGTATAGGTCCTATTTTGGCTTGTGTAGGTCCTATTTTGGCTTGTGTAGGTCCTATTTTGGCTTGTATAGGTCCTATTTTGGCTTGTGTAGGTCCTATTTTGGCTTGTGTAGGTCCTATTTTGGCTTGTATAGGTCCTATTTTGGCTTGTGTAGGTCCTATTTTGCATTGTTCTTATAAGAAACTAAGTAAACCGAAATTCTGGTTTTTCTGCCATCATTCAATTGGTTTCACCTTTTACGCTAATAACTTGAAATTCAAATACTGAGCATTCTCAAACTTACTGTGCTGTTATATTTCAAGATATTGGTCTCTGAATAACAAGAGAACGTCTCCTCAACTTGGCTTCAAAGCTGATGTAGTTTTTGGATATGTGTTCTAAAGCACCATTTTATTAAAGGAATTGGGATATTAGTGTCTATATGATAATTTGCAAATACTTCTTCTGATTCACTTCAAATTTTCGGTTTTAATATTTATCTTATGCCGCACACAGCACTATTTTTCTGAAGTGCTTTGAGATAGGATTATGAGATACAGAGACACCTTTCTACACTCGCGCAGCTAACAAAAATACATCTTAAACAGGTGTATTCCAACCCTTCCACTAACCCTAACTGTATCACCACTGCTACTACTTGTTCCGGGGTACAGCCAAAGCCTCTGGCAACAAAATTCCCTAGAGAATAACCCAACCAGACAAGTAAAGTGCGAGATACGATAAAACTCCCTCACATTTAGTTTACGTTGGATTGAGTTTATCCAGGTTAGGTTAGGCTCGATTAATTTAGGCTAGATTAAGTCATAAGTTTTTCTAACGGGGTGTTGCCCGAGGGTTTTTTGTCCCATTTTTGTCCCGGTTTTTGTGCCCATTTGCTCCAGTTTCTGAACACATAGAAGCACTGCAACGTATCTATTAGACTTAAACTGAGTAAGTGATGAGTTTCACGACGGGGGAGGGGCCTGAAGCTCCCCCCCTTTCCTCCCTAGGCACCACCTCTACGGTTGATCCATAAAATACGGACCAAAGTAATCTCTCAGTGCAAATACACAGAGACATACTCCTCTCGGTATACAACTTGTAGAAGCTGATTGTTTGGTTGATACAGTTTATTGGCTGCATATCATTAAGGCTGCAGGTAACTTTTTCACTATCGAACGAACGAACGAGGACTCACAGGTAAGGACCCACTAGGGGCGAGGGGCAAGTGGGGACAGGGCGAAGAATAGACGGTGAGAGGAATTACTTGAGTCGAAGAAAGAAGAGTCAGGACTAAACCCAACTGCTAAGCCTTGAGAAACACTTACGAAGACGATGTAGAAGGCAACAGGAACTCTGCAGGTGCTGACTGCATCTTGCTGGATGGATGATAACTGCGACTTGAATGGTGATAGGTGGCTGCAGGCGGCAAGGGAGGAGCTCATCGTTGATTGGTCAGTTCATATAGATTTGGTGGTTACTTGGAGTTGTGTCGTTGTTTTACGATGTGTATTGGCTTGAGGAATACAGTTCCATTTTCAAGACGTTTAAATCGTTGTACAAGGATATCTAGATGTGTTAGCAAGTGTTGAAAGTGGGAATCTTGAGATCGTTCTTCAATGTGCTCTAGAAGAGTAGAAAGTTCCATTGTACCATTTCTGCGAGATGAATTGATGGTGAACTTGACTTTCTTTTGGATGAGGTGAGAGTGGAGTTCAGAAAACACCATATCTTGAGAATATTTTTCTGTAGTGTAGAAGTTGATTCCATTCCATCTACAGTACTTGTCAACATCTTCATCTGCATCTTCATCATGTCGGGAGTCGTAAGATTGTGTTGGTTTTTCTTTCTTGTTAAGTGGCGTTGTAGGTGGAAGTGAAGATTCGTTGTCAACTTCAGTAGACGAATTAGATGTTTCTGGTGGCAAGGATTCTGATTGGTGGGATTCATTGATGAGTGGTGGCGGTGGAGGCTGCTCATTGGACGTTGTTGGAGTGACGTCACTAGTTGGTGGTGGTAATGGAGCTACTGTAGCAGAGGTGGTGATTAAGTCCTTGGTGAATCTGAGAATTTCTTCAGAAGGTGGAGATGCTGGAAATGTAAATGATGGCATGTTATTTAATGCAAATAACTCGTTGATGGTAGAGTTAAAGGATCCAGGTACAGCCAAGTTCTGCATGTGAGCGTATAGTAGACAATAGTGGATCTTCGTTACGTCACATGTTGGAGGAGTGATGGTGGTGGTGGTGGAGGCGGGTTGAGTAGAGGCTTGAAGTAATTTTGTAGTATCAGTTTGCAACTTTGCAATTGCGGCATTCGTTGGTGTCTTGTTAGAAGATATTTTTTGCTGCATCTTGTGTTTTCTTCATAATATCCTTTCTAGTAGGACATTTTGCTGCCAGTGTATGGTGATCATTACTTTTGCAGTTTAAACACGCTGGTTGTGATGGAGCAGCAGCGGTACAGGAACTGAAGGTGTGTCCCTCACTACCACATGTAGTCCAGAACTTCTTGTCTTTTACTGGACATGCTTTGGTGGTGTGAAGATAAGAATAACAGTTCCAGCAATGTTGGATGTAGTGGTATCTCTCTGCTTCTATGTAGGTGAGACTGATGTAGTAGTAGTAAACAGCAAGACCTTCGTTCAGAGCAGTGGCAGCCATGTTCACGTCGGTAAAGGTGACCTTGAGCATAGACTATGCATTCGGGATTTTGGTAATGCTGTCGACCGTAGCCCAAGTATTTTGAGTTTCAATAGATGACTTGAGTTCAGCAATGGGTAGAGAAGTCAGAATCTTGTTTAGTTTTTTCAGGAATACTGATTTCCTTGCCTTGAGAGCAGGAGAGGATATAACAGTAAATCCTCGAGCAGTAAGAGTAGTGGTGGCTTCTGTAGTGAGTATCTTCTCTGCTTCAGCATCATCGTGACACACGACAATGAAAGCTTCTTTGATTGACAGAACAGAGTTGAATTTCACATGCAATGCTCCCTGAACGACAGTTGTAAGAGCAAGCTTCGTTGAATCATCAACGGTACCACTTTTTGGCTTGATCTTGACACGATTTGCGTAGCTCATCGTGCAAGCCAAGTCGAAGACGACGCTGGTAAAGGTTCCCGTCCCCAACGGGGATCGTAGGGAGACTGAGTAAGTAAGGAGAGCTGCTATGACCTGCCGAGGCGAGAGTCAAAAGCAGAATGTTTTTCACTATCAGGAAGAATACTCTCAGCCCTATGCGAAGTACTGAAGTAAACTCAGCATATTTATACAATCAGAAATGCATATATCCTCAATGTATATATCATGTGTACCCTGTGGGAAAAAGCAGGTAGAGAAAAGGTTCAACTGACCTGCATGATTCTAAAAGATCATTAAATGATATAAAAGAAAAACAATAACAGATGAAGAGAAAATACCAAGATCAAAACGACAAAAGTAGCAACAAGATTTTCCAGCAATACTTCAAGACTTAATCTGAATTTAAGTGTAAGAGATACGACTCATATGCGACATATTAAAAGACGTTCCCAGTTTTTAATAGTCTGTGCCAAGAGTCCACAGTAAAGGGGAAACATAAACAAAATGTATTACTTAATATGGCATTTATTTATGATATTCTCTGTTAAATTATACTTACGATATTACTTTTGCACTTTCACAAACTTAGAGATATATGAAAGCAGTGGGAGAATTAGACCGGCGGAGATTATTATTGTGATTTTTTATCTGCCTCCGCTGGAGAAGTGCTGAATAAATATTTTTAAAATGATATATAATCGGTTTCGGTTTGTAAAGGAGTCAAAATATGTGCCTTATCAGGACGCCCAAATTTTTAGGTTTGGTATTGTATATGGTGTGTATATTGTGTATTGGATGTGTTGTATATATTGTTACAATGTTCATATAATCAGCCATGATAGAGGTATATAAACAAGGAAATTATTAATTTGTAAATGTTAAATTAAATCACTACAAAAATATTTAAAATCGATCAAAAAACAAATAAAACTAAGAGGTTTGAGTCAGCAAAATTAAAACTATGAACAAATGCTAAAACAATTTTTAGCCTTAATTTCTTCTGTAATATTACCTTAATGTAAGGTTTATAATATAATCACTCAACAAGAGAAACATAAAAATGATGGGTAGTGTGGAAAATACTGTATATATTTTCCAAAAATTCAGTATTTATATGTAAATAGATGGCCATACTGTATTTAATAATATTTATGTCATAGAAAACGGAAAGCCTGCGTCGGCGCAGACGAGACTCGCCATCTTGGTTTTGATTTTGTATTAGAAACGTTGGTGAATGGGGAAGAATTTTTCGTGCTCTAGAGGTTAAAATTGTGCTGACACCTCTCAAATAGGAGGCGAAATTGATGGATATGCGTTCCTGCATAACTTGAGATATCAGATGACTGGACAAGACAGCTCCAGGAGCCTCAGATAAGCTCTCTAGATTTGTGTATAATTCTGGCCAACATTATTTTCATAGATTTAGTTAGAGTGAGGTTTTCTGAGTATGATATACATTAATCTCCAGTCAAACTGGTGAGTGATATTAAGATATATTTTCCTTCTGTTGTATAATTGTGTGTATATATATATAACCATTTATTATTTTTAATATACAGTCCACAAATTTATATATTTACCAGCATTCCTGGTGTATGTATATTTCCTTTAATTAATAGGTCCAGAGCAACTTGTGGATATGACAGTGGTAGGTATCGAAGGGGGACATTTTTTGCGACCTAAGTGTCCCAAATTCCTACTTGTCTAACTGATTAATAATAGTTATCATTGTTCATTTACTGTTAAGTTTTATAATTATACATCCAAGTAAATGCAATTTTCCACATTTAATTTGCCCATTGGTCCTTCTTGAACCGGAGGTAATTAGTGAAGTCATTAATTAGTTAATTACTTAATAATTATATGTGAAATGACAGAAGGAGGTGGATGTTAAGTTCACAAATTTACTTAATGTGCAGTGGATTATAATTATTACAATATTAATTTGGATAAGCTAAGCTCAAGGGTGGCTAAAGATTACATTAATGTGTATAAGTGTATGTGTAATTGATAAGCCAAGTGTAGCTAATTATATTAATGTGTATATTAATTTTGCAAAGCCAAAGTGGCTAGGATTTATATTAATGTATTTGTATAATATTAATTTGATAAGATAATTCTGGCCAAGATTTATATCAATGTATGTGTAATTGATAAGCCAAGTGTAACTAATATTAATGTGTATAATATTAATTTTGCTATGCCAAATTCTGGCAAGGATTTATTAGTTTGTATAATATTAATTTTGATAAGCCAAGGCTGGCTAAAGGTTTGTATTAATGTACATTTAAAATTTATATAATTTTCTTACATGTAATTGCTAAGCTCAAGTAGCTAGGATTTATTCAAAGGTAAGTTGTATCAGTGTTGTAAGTTGTAATCAGTGTTATTAATAAAGTTGAATTTAATACATTGCATCATGGCTGAAAATGAGGAAATTAATATAGAAGACAAACATATGGAATATAGAGTAAAGAAAGCATCACTACAGGCTAGAAAAGTTCATGTAACCAAGGCATATAATAAGTGCTTGGAATTAATGAATCAAGAAACTGTGAATACTGATGATTTAAAATTGTATTTAGATGCTTTAGGTAATAGATATGATTCATACAAATTATATTACAACAAATATGAAGGAGATTTGTTAGTAAACTGTGTAGATGAGACTGAAGTAGATCTTATGATTAATCAGTATTATGACTTAGAAGAAAAGATTCTTTCTTGTAAAAGTCAGGCCTTGAATAAATTAAAATGTGTAAACCAGGCAGTTAATCAGTCTGCTCCAACAAATAATATGTCTTTGCCAAAACTCCCAGAACTGTTTACCTGTGTTTAATCCTGGAGAAAATTGGGAGGAATTTTGGTCAATTTTTAAAGCAGCTGTGCATGACAGGAGTGACCTAGCCTGTGTAACTAAATTATTTTACCTCAAAGGACAGGTAAGAGGAGATGCTCACACACTCATACACGCCTTTCCCAATGTAAATGACTCTTACAAGGAAGCAGTTGACTTGTTGAAAGTCACTTATGGTAATATAGAACAAAGTAGGTTGGATCTAGTGAATATCATTATTAATTTAAAATCTCCAGATCACACTTACAAAGGTTTACAGCAGTTTAGAGTTAAACTGGAGAGCACTCTCAAAATATTAAGTAATAAATATAATCTGAAGGAATCAGACTGGTTATTGAGTGCCATGGTACAGAATAAATTAATCAATAAAACACTTGAAGGGCTCTCCAACAAATATCACAAGGGTTATTTTGGTCTGGAGGAAATAAGACTAGGTCTACAAGAATTAATTGTGCAGTTGCAGACCAGCCAACTAACTCATTTTAAAGATGCAACACATAATAATTCTGAGATATCTGTCAAGTTTCATAAAGGGAAAAATTATACCAATAGCAATAATCAAAATTCATTTCCTAAAAATAGTTACATAGGTGCATATCAAGTAGCAGGAATCAGAAATAATGATTCTCCACAAGGTAAGAAGATTAAGTACCCTCCTAAGAGTAGCCCAGTTAATAAGAAACCAGTCAGAGAAAAGAGAGATTGTCTTTTCTGCAAGGGTACTCATTTTTCTAAGAATTGCAGTGCATACAATTCATGGAATGATAAAGTTGAAAGACTGGAGGAACTTGACAGATGTATCAGGTGTTTAGGTAATCACAATGTAAAGGATTGTTATGACAAATTAAACTTCTGTTATCAATGTCACAAAGGAAGACACCATATAGTCATATGTAAAGGTCTATATGATAATGTTGATAATAATGATAATGTTGACAATCCTGACACAACAGTGGCTAATGTAAAAATTGCTGCTAATGTTAATAATGATGGTTTTGCTGAAATAGCCTTACCTGTGTTACAGGTAAAAATTGATGATAAAAGGCATAAATCAAAAAATGTAACTGCATTATTAGACCAAGGATCCCAACGTACTTTCATTAAACGTAAATGTCTTGATGGTATGAAAGTACAGATGGGAGATCCTACAACTCTAAAATTATCTGGTTTTCTCTCAGATAAAAGAGCTCAATTGTATGACACTGTTTATGTAACTGTCAGGTTGGGCAATGAGAAAAAATGTGTTAATGCAGTAATTGTAGATAGACTTCCAGAGAAAATATCTACAGTAGGGCTTAGTAAAGCTACAGAAAGACTTTCACATAATGTAAATATAGCACCTTCTGGGGTAAGTGATGATTCTGTATGCCCAATAAATATTTTGATAGGTAGTGACTATTATGCCTCCTTTGTAAAGGGTATGGTAAATAAATGTGGTGTCACCCTTTTGAAGACTGCAGGAGGACATGTAATGTATGGTAGGATTCCTCGTAATAATAATTCATGACTAGAAGAAACTACAAATACCATAACTGTGTGTCTTACTCATGAAATCGTACCCCAGTATAATTCTTCCATAGAGGATGGTGTTGAGCCAGTGCATAAATTGTGGGAATTAGACAGCATTGGAATAAATGTAAGTGAAGAAAGTCCAGACGATTCTTTTACTCAGGAGCAATACCTGAGAGATGTAAAATTTGAATCTGGACAATACTGGGTGCGACTTCCGTGGAGACTGAACCATCCAGAATTGCCCACCAATTACAGAATGGCATATGGACAATTAAAGGCTCAGCTCCGCGAACTGAGTAAGACACCAGCATTGTTAACTGCCTATAATGATATAATTGCTGAGCAGTTAATTAATAAATTTATAGAAGAGGTACCTCCTGAGCAAGCCAAAATTTATGGTCACTATTTGCCACATCACGGAGTGAAGAAGGATTCTAAGACCACTCCTCTGAGAATTGTGTTTAATTGTAGTGCCAGGAGTAACAAAAATGTACCTAGTTTAAATGACTGTTTGATGACAGGTCCGTCGTTGACTGAAAAATTAGGAGATATCTTATTAAATTTCAGGGTAAAGAATTATGCCTTTACGGCTGACATAAGTAAAGCTTTCCTAAGAGTGGGTTTACAAGAGGCTGACCGGGATTGTACCCGCTTCTTATGGCCTGAGAATCCTATTGACCCACTTAGCCCTCTGAAAACCTTTCGCTTTAGGAGCGTATTATTTGGTGCTACATCCAGTCTGTTCCTACTTCAAGCGACGATAAATGCACACCTTAAACGTAGGGGAAGTCCATTGAGTAAAGTAATGAGCAAACAATTTTATGTTGCATCATCATCATATTTTGTGTTCATTTAATGACTTATTAAACTCGAGATGGCAACGTGTTTTATCCATCATATCGAATAATATATATTCTGTCAGGGCTATCAGTACACAAGGCGATAGTGCTACTGTATTACTACTACTACTACTACTACTACTACTACTACTACTACTACTACTACTGTAGTAGTAGTACTAGAGAAGTGGTAAAAGTAGTAATAGTGTAAGAGTGGTAGCGGTAAAAATAGGAAAGTAATAGTGAAAATTTAGGAAAAAATAATGGCAGAGTGTTGCATTGCAGCCCTTCCGCTGCACTAATGACCACACACCACTCATCTCTCCCCCTGATTTCTTATTGCCAATATCTCTCCCTCTCCCTATCCTCTCTCTCTCTCTCTCTCTCTCTCTCTCTCTCTCTCTCTCTCTCTCTCTCTCTCTCTCTCTCTCTCTCTCTCTCTCTCTCTCTCTCTCTCTCTCTCTCTCTCTCTCTCTCTCTTTACACAAGGTTTGACAAGGTTAAGGATCCCTAGTTTTATTGACAAGCTATTTACAGGTTAAGGATTCCTAACTTTATTGGGAAGCTAAGAGCTGTTACCTACATCAGCTCATTTGAAAGCATTTTTACTGTTATGAGACATACAAGTAGGGAACAGGATGAAGTTGGAGCTATCTGTGGGCCAGAATTTTCATTTGATCAATTGACTTTATTTCGTTGACATCATTATGCTGTACGAATGTGTTCCATACTCGAGTCATCCTGGGTATATATGATCTCAGATGGAGTGATGTTCTGGAGAAGGGTACAGCCAGAGTGAAGTTGCTGCTTTCAGCCCGTCTTGTGGTATAAAAGCTTGTTTCACGCTGTCCTCGAAGTGGACCCAAGTGTGGTACTTTGACAATATTGGCCTTGTACATAACAGTAAGGCCACCCACATCCCTCCTATGTCGAGTCGAGTCGAGTCTTGAAGGCTCTGCTGAAATGACAGATCTATCCAGGATGGGTCCAGGCGAGAGATGAGACGTCTTGCTCTATTCTCTACTCTGTCAAGCAGTCGCAGATAAGAGGGGGGGGGCAGGCAAACCAAAAAAGTGGAGCATACTCAAGGTGTGAGCGTACTTGTGCCTCGTACAGAATCTTACAACCCCTACTGTCAAGCAGATGCGAGATACGGCGAAGTGCTGTAAGCTTCTCCAGGTACCAACACCCTCCCATTCATCCTTACTACTGCACCAGCATTACCATCATGGTGCCTAGAGACTATCATCATTTGCGTTTTCTCAGGTGCAAATGTTACTTGCCATCTATTTCCCCAAGCTGATATAGCTCTTAGCTGGTGATTGATGTAGCTTAAAGCAGCTGGCATTTCTTCTCTTGGATAAGTGAATGTCAGTGTACAGTCGTCTGCATATGCATGTGATTCTGGGATGAGATGAAGAAGGTCGTTGAAGTAGACATTCCATAACAATGATCCCAGCACGCTTCCTTGTGGAACACTTGACCTAATAGGATGTCTTGCTGATTCCGTTCTATTGAGAACTACACTTAGAGATCTACCATGAAGGTAATCACTGAGGAGACGTAGTGTAGAGCCTGCAATTCCCAGTGCTTGAAGTTTTGCTAAGAGGCCCTGGTGCCACACCCGATCGAAAGCCCCAGCAATGTCCAGTGCTACCACACAGCTGACTTTGGATTCATCCAGTGACTGGTGCCACTTAGTGGAGAGGTTTAACAACAGATCAGCAGCAGAGTAACCTTTCCTGAAACCATATTGACGATCACAAAGTAGTGAGTGGTAGTCAAAAAATTCTGTCATTTGTCTTGAGATTATTGTCCCAAGGATCTTACCAGTGATTGACAGGAGTGACACTGGTCTGTAGTTGCTGATTTCTGCTCTGCTCTTCTTTTTGTGAACAGGGACTACATTTGCCTCTTTCCATAGAGAGGGCCATTTACACTGTACTAGGCAGTGCTGAAAGATGCGAGTTAGAGGTGCTGCTAGCTGGTCTGCACATCTTCTCAGCAATCTTGGGCTCAACTTGTCTGGACCCACAGCCTTTTCTAGGTCAAGCGATTTAAGAAGGAAATGCACCTCCTCCTGCCTTTTTGTCACCACTGACAGTTTTGACACAGTTCTTGCAGCTAGCCAAGGAGGGTCCCTTGCTGGATCAGGAACTTGCATTTTGGTAGCAAAGTGTTCAGCAAAGAGGTCCGCCTTCTCTTGGCTACTAGTAAAGGTGGTCCCATCCTGTCGATTTAGAGGTGCAATGAGTTCATCAGGCAGATAACCTTGTCTGTCCTTGTGAGGGAAAAGTTCAATAGATAGGAGTAGCGAGGGAGTATATAGTAACAATAGTTTCATTGCCGGCTACTTGTTAAGGTAGGTTAAGTCAAGCTCCCGCTATTCCCGCCTTTTTTCCCCCACCCCGAAAGTGATAGTTTGATAGCCGGCTGCTTGTTAAGGTAGGGTCAGTCTAGCTCCCGCTATCCCTTCCCCTCCTTCTTCCCCCCCCCCGAAAGGTGACGTGTGGGGCTCCGGTCCAAACAGTAATCACTAGACTCACAGCTCCCAGCACTGCTGTAAGTACATGCCTGCCTTGTATTCTAGTGGATTTATTGGTTGAAAGCTTCACTTTTGACCAATAATAAACTTAGTTCTTTCAGTCTTGCTCTAAGTTGACTGTTGTAATAATCACCACATCTTTTAGGTATTGTACTTATCATGGAGAGTGATTTCTTAAGCAGTGGGTAACCTGTCTATCTTTCCAGTTTGGATGACAGAGAGGGTCACCTGCCAATCAACGAGTAGGAGATGGACTAACGTCCTGAGACTTCCCCTTTTTGGATTTAATTACCTGTGCACCTGTATGAAGTAGCAGGATATAACCCCTCATCATTGCAGTGGGAAAAAACCTGCTTTCCTGTCATCTGGACGGATTATTGACGGCTAGAAAATCTGTGAAGAACGAGCCAGTGGGTTGTCATCAACACCTGCGACCCCCCCCCATCATCGGCAACGGCTACGATTTCAACAACACGCAGTGTCACCAACACCAGACACCCAAGTTATATATTAGAGTTGAATTCAGTTATCATTTATATTTTTTCATTTTTCATTTTCTTTAATGTAGGATCAATATTTCATATTTAAGTGTTTTATATTTTATATTTTCTAAATAATAAAGTGTTTATGTTTGTCAGTTTTTATTCTTTTTCTATACATTAATTTTCCTGAGGAGGAGCCAGCCTTGATAATACTGTCTGAAGTTGTTACAGGGCTGAGTAAGCCTTCACAGTTCTTGACCAGGGACCACCAGGTTTTGGAGCCTACCCCACCTAATGCTAGCTTTCTTTTAGTGTCCACCTTCCATTTAGCAATGGCCCACTTTTGAACGTCACCCATATGCCTACAGGCTTGCCTGTGCAAGTTCCTGTTATAGGTGGTAGGATGTCTCTTATACCTTCGCCATGCTTTGTACTTAACAGTAGCAACCTCTCTACAACGAAAGCCAAACCAAGGCCAATCTGTAGGCTTCGTCACATATTGCCGGTGAGGAATGTGTTCTTGTTGTAGATTAAGGATGTGTCCAGTGAAGGCTTTCACTTGATTGTCAACATCCCCTTGGAGAAGAGCATTCCAATCGGTGGTGGCGAGCTCAGAGCAAAGGGCTGGCCAATTACCTCTTTTCCATAGCCAGGTTGTGCGTGTGGACTCCTCACCTCGTTCTGTTGGGATCTTAAGTATCGTAAAAACAGCCTTGTGGTCAGACGATCCAACGAAGCCGAGGGGTTGACAAGTGACTATACCTTCTGCCAGATCACTCACTACTGGGTCAAGGGAGGAGCCAGAGATGTGAGTAGGGAAATCATCAAAGTTTCTCATGTCAAACACTGCAAGAAAGTCATCAAAGTCCCTCTGTATAAGGTGTTGGTTGAGGTCACCAACAATTATGATATGTTGACAGTTGTGTTGTAGCAGAAGGGAGTCAATATTTTCCATTAGGAAGTTGATGGGGTCTGCATGTTGCCACTGAGGTCTGTACATTGCACATGCTAGTACAGAGGTACTAGTGTTTATGCAGATCTTGAAGAACATCATTTCAAGATGTGTAGGGGTGGCAACATCAATGTGCTGGGCATGAACACTTTTAGAGAAGCACACAGCAACACCTCTTCCTTGCCCTTGTCTGTCTCTTCTCATCCATGAGGTGTAGCCAGCAATTCTTGCAAAATTTTCTGGAGCCCTGTCATCCAAAAATGTCTCAACAACAGCTATCATGTCGGGACGTCGAGTGTTCACAAAACTATGTGTGAGCTCTCCAACATTAGTAATGAAACCTCTAATGTTGGCCGACAGGATGCTGATAGACTGGCTCGTCATGATGTGGTCAGCTTGAGGCGGTGGGTGTGTAGGGCATTTAAGGTGCCTGCCCTTGAGAGAGGTAGGGTACTGAGGCAGCTGCAGGGATGTAGGTCTGTAGTCTTGTATAAGGCACAATACCACCTGCTGGGCTGAGATAGGAGTAGCTGAGTGGGTGACGTGTGAGAGTGTTCACCAATTCAGAGATCCTGCTGGTTTGTTCTGAGAACAGGTCTCTAAACAGGTGGTCCTGTCTGTCAAGTTACTCTCTCTCTCTCTCTCTCTCTCTCTCTCTCTCTCTCTCTCTCTCTCTCTCTCTCTCTCTCTCTCTCTCTCTCTCTCTCTCTCTCTCTCTCTCTCTCTCTCTCCCTCTCTCTCTCTCTTTTACACAGGATTTGACAAGGTTAGGTTAAGGATCCCTAGCTTTATTGACAAGCTATTCAGGGGATAAGGATTTCTAACTTTATTGACTAGCTAAGAGCTGTTACCTACATCAGCTCATTTGAAAGCATTTTTCTTGTTATGAAACATACAAGTTGGAAAAAGGGTGAAGTTGGAGCCATCTGTGGGCCAGCATTTTCATATGATCAACTGATTTTAACTCGTTGACTTCATAATGCTGTACGAATGTGTTCCATACTCGAGTCATCCTGGGGATAAATGATCTCAGATGAAGTGATGTTCTGGAGAAGGGTACAGCCAGAGTGAAGTTGCTGCTTTCTGCCCGTCTTGTGGCATTAAAGCTTGTTTCACGCTGTCCTCGAAGTGGATCCAAGTGTGGTACTTTGACAATATTGGCCTTGTACATAACAGTAAGGCCACCCACATCCCTCCTGTGTTGAAGGCTCTGCTGAAATGACAGATCTATCCAGGATGGGTCCAGGCGAGAAATGAGACGTCTTGCTCTGTTCTCTACTCTGTCAAGCAGTCGCAGATGAGAGGGGGGGCCGGCAAACCAAGAAAGTGGAGCATACTTAAGGTGTTAGCGTACTTGTGCCTCGTTGTCGTACTGTGCTGGTATCTACCCAGAGTTCTTGTCAACTCTTTACACTCACTGTCATAACACTCTCAATATGCATCATCCACACAACCTTCTAATATTTCCACTTTCCTGTGTAGGGTCACTAATTGTCCAGGTAAACATTTTAATCCTTTATTATGGACACACTTGTTTCAGGAAAACACCAGAAATACCGAGAATACTGGTTACTTTCCCTTTGATTTCTTTATTTTATTATACATTTTTTTCCTTTTCTTTCCCCCCTCAGTTTATGGATTGTTTTATTATTCACTAACTCATCTATCCTTGTCTTTCACTTAACTTTCTGGCTGGGGATCAAACTTATTTGCAGTTATGTTGGCTTGTGGCAACACCGCCTACACCTGGCACTAGACCTCCTGCCTCTCTCTTCTGGCACTGATTTCACTTTCAAATTATTTTATATAAATTGTGGTCCTCACCTCCCTTTTTTAATTTAGGGCAGCTTGTATTTCACTTCTCGGGTTGTTCACTTTCGATGAACCATGCAATAACCTTGGTAGGCCAGAAAATTCATGAGGAATGTGTGTGTGTGTGTGTGTGTGTGTGTGTGTGTGTGTGTGTGTGCGTGTGTGTGTGTGTGTGTGAGTGTGTACGTGTGTGTGTGTGTGTGTGTGTGTGTGTGTGTGTGTATGTGTGTGTGTGTGTGTGTGTATGTGTGTGTGTGTGTGTGTGTGTACTCACCTATTTGTACTCACCTATTTGTGGTTGCAGGGGTCGAGTCCTAGCTCCTGGCCCCGCCTCTTCACCGGTTGCTACTAGACCCTCTCTCTCCCCGCTCCATGAGCTTTATCAAACCTCGTCTTAAAACTGTGTATGGTTCCTGCCTCCACTACGTCATTTTCTAGGCTATTCCACTGCCTTACAACTCTATGACTGAAGAAATACTTCCTACTATCTCTCTGACTCATTTGTGTCTTCAACTTCCAATTGTGGCCTCTTGTTTCTGTGTCCCCTCCCTGGAACATCCTGTCCTTGTCCACCTTGTCTATTCCACGCAGTATTTTATATGTCGTTATCATGTCTCCCCCTGACCCTCCTGTCCTCCAGTGTCGTCAGGCCGATTTCCCTTAATCTTTCTTCATAGGACATTCCCCTTAGCTCTGGAACTAACCTTGTTGCAAACCTTTGTACTTTCTCTAGTTTCTTGACGTGCTTTATCAAGTGCGGGTTCCAAACAGGTGCTGCATACTCCAGTATGGGCCTGACATACACGGTGTACAGTGTCTTGAATGATTCCTTACTAAGGTGTCGGAATGCTGTTCTCAGGTTTGCCAGGCGCCCATATGCTGCAGCAGTTATCTGATTGATGTGTGCTTCCGGAGACATGCTCGGTGTTATACTCACCCCAAGATCTTTCTCCTTGAGTGAGGTTTGCAGTCTTTGGCCACCTAGCCTATACTCTGTCTGTGGTCTTCTGTGCCCTCCCCCTATCTTCATGACTTTGCATTTGGCAGGATTAAATTCGAGAAGCCATTTGCTGGACCAGGTGTCCAGTCTGTCCAGGTCTCTTTGAAGTCCTGCCTGGTCCTCATCAGATTTAATTCTCCTCATTAACTTCACATCATCTGCAAACAGGGACACTTCTGAGTCTAACCCTTCAGTCATGTCGTTCACATATACCAAAAATAGCACTGGTCCTAGGACCGACCCCTGTGGGACCCCGCTCGTCACAGGTGCCCACTGTGATACATCATTACGTACCATGACTCGTTGTTGCCTCCCTGTCAGGTATTCTCTGATCCATTGCAGTGCCCTTCCTGTTATATGCGCCTGATGCTCTAGCTTCTGCACTAATCTCTTGTGAGGAACTGTGTCAAAGGCCTTCTTGCAGTCCAAGAAGATGCAATCAACCCACCCCTCTCTCTCTTGTCTTACTTCTGTTATTTTATCATAAAACTCCAGAAGGTTTGTGACACAGGATTTGCCTTCCGTGAATCCGTGCTGGTTGGCATTTATACTCCTGTTCCGTTCCAGGTGCTCCACCACTCTCCTCCTGATAATCTTCTCCATAATTTTGCATACTATACACGTCAATGACACAGGTCTATAGTTTAGTGCCTCTTTTCTGTCTCCTTTTTTGAAAATGGGAACTACATTTGCCGTCTTCCATACCTCAGGTAGTTGCCCAGTTTCCAGGGATGTGTTGAAGATTGTGGTAAGTGGTACGCACAACATATCTGCTCCCTCTCTAAGGACCCATGGAGAGATGTTGTCCGGTCCCATTGCCTTTGAGGTATCGATGTCCCTTAGCAGTTTCTTCACCTCCTCCTCATCTGTATGTATGTCGTCCAACACTTGTTGGTGTATTCCTTGTTGGTGTCCCCATCTGGTCTGTCCCCCCAGAGTCCTTCCTGTCTCTACTGTAAATACTTCCTTAAATCTCGTGCTGAGCTCCTCACATACCTCTTGATCGTTTCTTGTGAGTTCTCCACCTTCTTTCCTCAGCCTTATCACCTGGTCCTTGACTGTTGTCTTCCTCCTAATGTGGCTATACAGCAGTTTCGGGTCAGATTTGACTTTCGATGCTATGTCGTTTTCATACTGTCGCTGGGCCTCCCTCCTTATCTGCGCATACTCGTTTCTGGCTCTTCTACTAATCTCCTTGTTTTCCTGGGTCCTATGCCTCCTGTACCTTTTCCATTCTCTGTTGCACTTAGTTTTTGCCTCCCTACACCTTCGGGTAAACCAAGGACTCGTTTTGGTCTTCCTATTATTTCTGTTTCCCTTGGGAACAAAACTTTCCTCTGCCTCCTTGCACTTTGTTGCCACATATTCCATCATCTCGTTTACTGATTTTCCTACCATTTCTCTGTCCCACTGAACCTCCTGCAGGAAGTTTCTCATACCTGTGTAGTCCCCCCTTTTATAGTTTGGCCTGTCCCCTTCAGTTCCTGTTACCTTCTCCACTTGTAACTCTACTATATAGTCAAAACTCAGAACCACATGATCGCTAGCTCCAAGGGGCCTCTCGTAAGTGATGTCCTCGATGTCTGAACTGCTCAGGGTGAACACAAGATCCAGTCTTGCTGGCTCATCCTCCCCTCTCTCTCTGGTTGTGTCCCTGACATGTTGATGCATGAGGTTTTCAAGTACCACATCCATCA
The DNA here is from genome assembly GCF_038502225.1 of Cherax quadricarinatus. Classification (NCBI taxonomy): domain Eukaryota; kingdom Metazoa; phylum Arthropoda; class Malacostraca; order Decapoda; family Parastacidae; genus Cherax; species Cherax quadricarinatus. Next base: position 55,627,578 of record NC_091293.1, read on the forward strand.
TCTTGGCTCTCCATGTTTCGGGACCCCCATGTGGCTCCAGGTTTTCCCAGTCGATCTCCCTGTGGTTGAAATCGCCCATTACCAGTAACTTTGCTCTGCTCGAGTGAGCTCTTCTTGCCACCTCAGCCAGTGTGTCCACCATCACCCTGTTGTTTTCTTCGTACTCCTCTCTTGGCCTCCTGCAGTTCTGTGGTGGGTTATACATCACTCCAATGACTACTTTATGTTCTCCGGACTGAATTGTACCTACAATGTAGTCTCTTTCTCCAATCATGTCCATGCCTTCCATTTCCTCAAATCCCCATTGGTGTTTTATGAGCAGTGCAATCCCTCCTCCCCCTCTACTCCTTCTATCTTTCCTCAGGATCTGATATCCTGTTGGGAAGATTGTGTCTGTTATTGTCTCAGCGAGTTTTGTTTCTGTGACTGCTATGATGTCTGGGGATTTTTCACTGATTCTTTCATTCCACTCCTCATGTTTATTCGTTATTCCATCCGCGTTTGTGTACCAAACCTTTAGTTTCTTTTCTATCATTGTGGTCATGCAAGTATATTGGGGTTGGGGGAGCGAGAGCCTTGGTGGGGGCCTATATGGGGCTGTGGTGTAGGTGGGGTTTGTGTTGATGGGGGTGGGGTCAGAATGCCCGTAAGGGGCAGCTGTTGGGGTGAGGTTTGTGATATGGGGGTTGGTGGCAGAGGGAACAGTGAGTGGGTTATAGTATAGGTTGCTCAGTTGCGTTGGGAATGTCGCGGGTGGAGTCTTTTGGTGGGAGATTCTGTGGGGTGTGTTTGCCCTTCCTCCTGTGTCTGGGTCCTGCTCATTTTCATTGCTTCTCGTTCCTCCTTGCGTCTCTGTACCCTCTCTTTCAGTGTAGTCCTTTCTTCTTGTGTTCTGTCGCGGTCGAGGTATACTCTCTGGTACCCCTCTTTGTCCCTCAGTCTTGCTTTCTCTTGCAGAATCCTGGTTCGAACTGATTCTTCCTTGAAAGTTACTCTGACAGGCCGTATCCTTCCACTCGCAAACCACCCAATTCTCTGAAAATTTGTCACCTGGGTCATATTGCCCTCCCCTATTGTTTTCATGATGCCTTCAATCATTTTTTTCTCCTGTTTTATTTCTTCAAAGTTGGCCCCCTTGGCT
>NC_091293.1:55633718-55756218 GCF_038502225.1 Cherax quadricarinatus
ATGGGAACTTTTAAGTGGATGCAACATTTTTTTTTCTCTTTCTTCCTCCAATAATAGCACTCAATAATAGTACTCAATAATAGTACTCAATAATAGCACTCCATAATAGTACTCAATAATAGTACTCAATAATAGTACTCAATAATAGTACTCAATAATAGCACTCCATAATAGTACTCAATAATAGTACTCAATAATAGTACTCAATAATAGTACTCAATAATAGCATTCAATAATAGCACTCCATAATAGTACTCAATAATAGTACTCAATAATAGTACTCAATAATAGTACTCAATAATAGCATTCAATAATAGCACTCAATAATAGTACTCAATAATAGTACTCAACATAATAAAACGGTTTTTAAAATCTTGGAATCTATGACATAACTGGAGAATTACTTGTCTGATCAGCGTCAAATTTTCACAGCTTGGTCTTCCACTCCTACTTTAGTCCACATTCCTTCCAGGACAAGCATAACTACTTTAGTGTCATTTGATAACACTGTGAGACATTTAATTCCGGACCAACATGACTCACGAAATCGTAATGACACGATTGCAAACAAACCATACCACGGGCGGGGATAGAACCCGCGGTCAGAAAGTCTCAAAACTCCAGACCGTCGCGTTAGCCACTGGACCAGCTAGCCACAATAAGATTCATCCAACTAGGTATATTTCTACACCATAGGAAGGTTAGCATAGGCACCACTGTGACCACAAATGCAAGTTTTTACAGACGAATCTCCAGCTAGCGTGGCCGTGACGAACTCTAGCTCAAGTCCCCTCAAAGCCGTCAACATGACTCACGAAATCGTAATGACACGATTGCAAACAAACCATACCACGGGAGTTAGCCACTGGACGAATCTTATTGTGGCTAGCTGGTCCAGTGGCTAACGCGACGGTCTGGAGTTTTGAGACTCTCTGACCGCGGGTTCTATCCCCGCCCGTGGTATGGTCCGGACCAACAGCATGGAATAGGTGGATTATCATTCTAACAACTACTTCTCAGCAGAGATATAAACTTCAGGAGAGGTATTAATCTGATGATTACTAACGATATGTGTATCCGTGTTATGATGACACTTATGACAGTTCTCTTGGGCTTCTCTTTCGCTTTGTTGATGAGACAATTACTGGCAGCCAGTTAGAGTATATCTTTGAGATGGAAGACCAGAAGTTGTCTAGTTGAATGGGAATAAGAGAATCGTATTCTATTTTCATCAGTTTAGTTGAATCAAGCGTCTTTTATTGTTCTCATTCTCCCTCTCCAAGGGATTGTTCAGTGTAGCTGTCAAAAATGAAGTCTTCTCCGACGTTTGTTTTTTGATGTGTCGCATTCACCTCAAAAACATTTCTAAATATTTTAATATCATTTATTCCAAGTTGGCGAACTTGTGACACAAAACCAACAATAACTGCAGTTTTTATTACATAATATTGCTGCCATGAGTAATCTACTGGTCTCAGTTTCTTCTCAATCTCAGTTAACAGAGGTTACTTTACTGGACTAGCGGGTAAACCAGTGTCGTCAAAAAAAAAAACATATCTGATGGCAGATTGGGAGATGTTAAGTGAATGTATAGGAGCCTTCGAACCAAGTGAGAGAGTAATTGTGGTAGGGGACCTGAATGCTAAAGTAGGAGAAACTTTTAGAGAGGGTGTGGTAGGTAAGTTTGGGGTGCCAGGTGTAAATGATAATGGGAGCCCTTTGATTGAACTTTGTATAGAAAGGGGTTTAGTTATAGGTAATACATATTTTAAGAAAAAGAGGATAAATAAGTATACAAGATATGATGTAGGGCAAAATGACAGTAGTTTGTTGGATTATGTATTGGTAGATAAAAGACTGTTGAGTAGACTTCAGGATGTACATGTTTATAGAGGGGCCACAGATATATCAGATCACTTTCTAGTTGTAGCTACACTGAGAGTAAAAGGTAGATGGGATACAAGGAGAATAGAAGCATCAGGGAAGAGAGAGGTGAAGGTTTATAAATTAAAAGAGGAGGCAGTTAGGGAAAGATATAAACAGCTATTGGAGGATAGATGGGCTAATGAGAGCATAGGCAATGGGGTCGAAGAGGTATGGGGTAGGTTTAAAAATGTAGTGTTAGAGTCAGAAGTTTGTGGTTACAGGAAAGTGGGTGCAGGAGGGAAGAGGAGCGATTGGTGGAATGATGATGTAAAGAGAGTAGTAAGGGAGAAAAAGTTAGTGTATGAGAAGTTTTTACAAAGTAGAAGTGATGCAAGGAGGGAAGAGTATATGTAGAAAAAAGAGAGACGTTAAGAGAGTGGTGAAGCAATGTAAAAAGAGAGCAAATGAGAGAGTGGGTGAGATGTTATCAACAAATTTTGTTGAAAATAACAAAAAGTTTTGGAGTGAGATTAACAAGTTAAGGAAGCCTAGAGAACAAATGGATTTGTCAGTTAAAAATAGGAGAGGAGAGTTATTAAATGGAGAGTTAGAGGTATTGGGAAGACGGAGGGAATATTTTGAGGAATTGTTAAATGTTGATGAAGATAGGGAAGCTGTGATTTCGTGTATAGGGCAAGGAGGAATAACATCTTGTAGGAGTGAGGAAGAGCCAGTTGTAAGTGTGGGGGAAGTTCGTGAGGCAGTAGGTAAAATGAAAGGGGGTAAGGCAGCCGGGATTGATGGGATAAAGATAGAAATGTTAAAAGCAGGTGGGTATATAGTTTTGGAGTGGTTGGTGCAATTATTTAATAAATGTATGGAAGAGGGTAAGGTACCTAGAGGGATTGGCAGAGAGCATGCATAGTTCCTTTGTATAAAGGCAAAGGGGACAAAAGAGAGTGCAAAAATTATAGGGGGATAAGTCTGTTGAGTATACCTGGTAAAGTGTATGGTAGAGTTATTATTGAAAGAATTAAAAGTAAGAAGGAGAATAGGATAGCAGATGAACAAGGAGGCTTTAGGAAAGGTAGGGGGTGTGTGGACCAGGTGTTTACAGTGAAACATATAAGTGAACAGTATTTAGATAAGGCTAAAGAGGTCTTTGTGGCATTTATGGATTTGGAAAAGGCGTATGACAGGGTGGATAGGGGGGCAATGTGGCAGATGTTGCAGGTGTATGGTGTAGGAGGTAGGTTACTGAAAGCAGTGAAGAGTTTTTACGAGGATAGTGAGGCTCAAGTTAGAGTACATAGGAAAGAGGGAAATTATTTCCCAGTAAAAGTAGGACTTAGACAAGGATGTGTGATGCCACTGTGGTTGTTTAATATATTTATAGATGGGGTTGTAAGAGAAGTAAATGCGAGGGTCTTGACAAGAGGCGTGGAGTTAAAAGATAAAGAATCACACATAAAGTGGGAGTTGTCACAGTTGCTCTTTGCTGATGACACTGTGCTCTTGGGAGATTCTCAAGAGAAGTTGCAGAGATTGGTGGATGAATTTGGTAGGGTGTGCAAAAGAAGAAAATTAAAAGTGAATACAGGAAAGAGTAAGATTATGAGGATAACAAAAATATTAGGTGATGAAAGATTGGATATCAGATTGGAGGGAGAGAGTATGGAGGAGGTGAATGTATTCAGATATTTGGGAGTGGACGTGTCAGCGGATGGGTCTATGAAGGATGAGGTGAATCATAGAATTGATGAGGGGAAAAGGGTGAGTGGTGCACTTAGGAGTCTGTGGAGACAAAGAACTTTGTCCTTGGAGGCAAAGAGGGGAATGTATGAGAGTATAGTTTTACCAACACTCTTATATGGGTGTGAAGCATGGGTGATGAATGTTGCAGCGAGGAGAAGGCTGGAGGCAGTGGAGATGTCATGTCTGAGGGCAATGTGTGGTGTGAATATTATGCAGAGAATTCGTAGTTTGGAAGTTAGGAGGAGGTGCGGGATTACCAAAACTGTTGTCCAGAGGGCTGAGGAAGGGTTGTTGAGGTGGTTCGGACATGTAGAGAGAATGGAGCGAAACAGAATGACTTCAAGAGTGTATCAGTCTGTAGTGGAAGGAAGGCGTGGTAGGGGTCGGCCTAGGAAAGGTTGGAGGGAGGGGGTAAAGGAGGTTTTGTGTGCGAGGGGCTTGGACTTCCAGCAGGCGTGCGTGAGCGTGTTTGATAGGAGTGAATGGAGACGAATGGTTTTTAATACTTGACGTGCTGTTGGAGTGTGAGCAAAGTAACATTTATGAAGGGGTTCAGGGAAACCGGCAGGCCGGACTTGAGTCCTGGAGATGGGAAGTACAGTGCCTGCACTCTGAAGGAGGGGTGTTAATGTTGCAGTTTAAAAACTGTAGTGTAAAGCACCCTTCTGGCAAGACAGTGATGGAGTGAATGATGGTGAAAGTTTTTCCTTTTCGGGCCACCCTGCCTTGGTGGGAATCAGCCAGTATGTTAATAAATATATATATATATATATATATATATATATATATATATATATATATATATATATATATATATATATATATATATATATATATATATATATATATATATATATATATATATATATATATGCATATATATATATATATATATATATATATATATATATATATATATATATATATATATATATATATATATATATATATATATATATATATATATATATATATATATATATATGCAATAAGATCACAGTAAACAGGTGATTTCAGAATATGCAAAACAACCACTCTGAAAGAATAGAGAAATTCCAAGCGCTTTCGTGACTACTCACATTATCAAGGAACTATGATAGTTCCTTGATAATGTGAGTAGTCACGAAAGCGCTTGGAATTTCTCTATTCTTTCAGACTGGTTGTTTTGCATATATATATATATATATATATATATGCATATCTGCATATATATATATATATATATATATATATATATATATATATATATATATATATATATATATATATATATATATATATATGTATATATATATATATATATATATATATATATATATATATATATATATATATATATATATATATATATATATATATATATATATATATAATATAGGGAGGTACCACCTCTAGAACTGTTATAGGGACCCTCATCCTCAGAGAAAAGAATAAACTTGCTTCAGGGAAAACTCAATATTCTCCCTGAAGCTGTTTGAGAATTTTCTCCTACCACCCCCTATATTATATATATATATATATATATATATTTTATTTAAAGACAAAATACATTGACAGAACATTCACAAAACTACGATACAAAGTAAAACAACATAGGTAACTCAGAGCTACTTCTCGAATACTTCGTCCAGCTCCCCGGCGGTGGGCCGCGTGCCCAGAATGCTGCAGGCATTTCCTCTCTGGATCGCAACACTGAGTCTCTGGAAGAGGAAGCTGGTCGCCCTGTGGTCCTTTGTTTCTATGATGAGCTTTTCACCCAGCTCTATTAGGAACTTTAGAGCACACTTGCCCCATGCTCCAAGGGTTTCTGACCCTATTGGGATGAAGTTATAGCAAGGGGGATGGTCTTTATATTTGCGGATCTTCTGAGTCTCCCTGTGGCTGGCAGCTCCACCCCCTTCCACTACGGAGTATGGCAAGTAGGTGTCTGCCAATGTGGCGGCACATGTGTAGTCCCAGGCAATCTGCTTTCCATCCTTCCAAGGTAGCATAGTGGCTCCATCAGGACGCTTTAGGTAATTTATGCTGACAAATTTGTAGAACAAAATTACTGAATACCTCGAAGGTAAAGACTGAGACATCACAATCACTCTGTCACATGTGAGAAACTTCAGGAGGCTGATTAGTTGCGTGAAAATATGTCAGTATCTACACATCCCTGACTTTCTGACACACCCACCACCTCGTTACTCTCAACACCACATGTTTCCCATATCATATACCTTTAATTATTCCATGCATCGACACGTCTCTGGTTACCTGGAGGTTACCTGGAGGTTATTCCGGGGATCAACGCCCTCCCGGCCCGGTCCATGACCAGGCCTCCCGATGGATCAGGGCGGCCTGGTCGTGGACCGGGCCGCGGGGGCGTTGATCCCCGGAATAACCTCCAGGTAACCTCCAGGTAACCAGAGACGTGTCGATGCATGGAATAATTAAAGGTATATGGTATGGGAAGCATGTGGTGTTGAGAGTAACGAGATTGGGACCAGGCAGTGTCTCCTCCACCACGCCACTTTTATTGTATGAGGCTCGCCGGTACTGTCGGCCAGGGTCTTCTCCAGACGGCGACCCGGCCTCCCAGGCCAAGAGGGAGGGGGGAGATGTAGGTGAAGATGAATGAGGGAACATTGGTTTTAAGCAGTCACATACCCACATCTTTCATGATGTGTATGGGAAACAGATAAATGTTGTGTTTATTGTAAGCAAGACAGTGTGATCAACAGTGCGCAGTCCCTGTGTAGTATACAGTGACTGCCCCACAGCAGTCTCCCCGGGCTTGCCACGTGTGTAGCGAACAGTGAACCTCCCGCGCCTTCCATAACCCCTCACTCCGGGCTTCCTGATATCCCAGGTTCCCAGGAGCTTCCCCGACAGAGCCAACGCCGTGGAACTCGACCACGAGGCAACTGTCAGGTGTGCCACAGGGAGTGTGCACTCAGTCCTTCAAATCTCATCATCCGTGCACACAATGGATGTCTAAGCTCCCTCAGAGCTCCAAGTGGGAACAACCAACAGCCCCTCCCAGCAGACAGAGCTGATAGCTACCACTTCACCTCTACAGACGACCTAAAATCTACAATCAAATTAACATCCACCAGGACGCTGACACACATCTCCATAGCAGCTCTTCCTCAAGCTGCTAGCAAATTTGTTGACCTTTTGAAGAAAGTCAACGATGCCCCTGCAAAACGATGCCCCTGCAAACAGCAAATCCTGGCACAACCTACTGCTATTTGCAATGGCTGTTTGGCTGCCCTACCAATGAGGGACAAGCCCCTAGCAACATCTGCTATTAAAGCAATAAATGCATTCCCTTGAGATGTTTATTAACTTCTAATATATATTCATTGTCTTCTATTTTTTCGTTGTATTCCAATAGACTGATAATTAATTTTCAGAGTGAACTCTATTATAATTTAGTATCCTTCTTTTTTTTTTATATTGTCATAATTCTTGTGATCTATTCATTCAATCTTTATCATCTTTTATTCAATATTTTATATAATTTGTTTTATGTGTCATTTTTATATAATTTCTTATCTGCCACATTTGATTATTATTAATAATGCAATATTATTGATAAGGTAACAAAAAGACCACAATGGAGATAAGTCACTTTGTCTGACTCTTTTGGGTTATCCCAGGTTCTCTACACATGTGCTGCTGTGTATGATAATCTATGTAACTGCATTTGTGTATACCTGAATAAACTTACGTAATCACACAGCTCTGACATCTTAAGTATAAGATTTTGAAACTCAGCTGAGCAAAAGATTTTGTTACATATTTTGATGAAAAATACAATTTCATTTCCTCTCCTTGCTTCATAGATTTGTTAGAGTTTTCTTAGGGGCTGGATTTCCAAAATCCATCCCTTCCATTTTTTTCACAATACATCTTCAAGAATAAAGATTACCTTAAGAGATCTGTAATAATGGCTTCCATTCATTACTGACTGAAGTCTTTACACCAAAGACTTTATTCTCAGCAAATACAATCTGGGCACCACAAACACGAATCTACATTCTAGCATTATGCCTGACAATTTTAGCGGAATAGAAGTTTCCAATGATTGGAATAATATTTTGAATAATATCTGATATCAGGGTTACTGATTATAATAATGACAATAATATGAGACACACTCGCATCCGATAATACTGACAAAGCTGACTGTTTTAGCTATAAACAAATGTTCTGTGACTAGCTTCGGAATGAATGAAAGGACTCCCACTTGCATGACAGGTAATGTTGCAGTTAACTCTAAGGAACGACAGGCAGTACATGTGGGAACACCTCCACTGTATATTTCTTCAGAAATCCCATGTTTAACAAAAATTTAAACTCAATAACATGTCGCTCTGCCGTATTGTTAAAACGAAGCAGACTTTCCTCAACAATGAAATTGTCTGGTAGAGATGACTTGCTGTTTTTTGTTGCGATAAATGGTTTGGAAAAAGATACGTTGAAGATTGAGACACTTATACAACATATGGGAATCTTTATTAAGGAAATATTTCGCCACACAGTGGCTTCTTCAGTCCAATACAAAGCAGAGAGGGAATCAATGTGTTCAGTCCATCACTCTTGTAGAAAGTACAGTATATGGCAGGAGAAGTGGCTTATTCACTGTAGAAAGGTGAGTCGAAGCAGGAGAAGGCGGGATCACAGTGGAATCATCCACTAGTGTAAATAGGTCTTCGTCCGAAGGTTGGACGAAGACAAGGAATTCTTCAACGCTTGTCCAACCTTCGGACGAAGACCTATTTACACTAGTGGATGATTCCACTGTGATCCCGCCTCCTCCTGCTGCAACTCACCTGTCTACAGTATATAAGCAACTTCTCCGGCCATATGCTGTACTTTCCACAAGAGTGATGGACTGAACACATCGATTCCAGGCTGAGAGACTGATTACCTCAAACTCTTCCTCTCCTTACCCCTTTTTGCTTTTTATTGGATTGAAGAAGCAACTGTGTAGCGAAACGTTTCCTTAATAAAGATTCCCATATGTTGCATAAGTATCTCAATCTTCAACTTCTCGGTTTCCTAACCATTTATCACATCTGTCAGACACTGCAACATCATGGGAACTTGATACGAGGAATTCTTCAATACATGTCCAACCTTTGGACGAAGACCTACTTACACTAGTGTATGACTTGTACTTTTCTCAGTAGTGACCTGTACTTTGCTCAGTGGTGACCTGTACTTTGCTCAGTGGTGACCTGTACTTTGCTCAGTGGTGACCTGTACTTTGATCTGTGAAGACTTGTCTAGTGTGCTCTCTGTGAATCTGAACCAGGATGCCCTCCTTTGAGCATCTTTACCAGCAATTTAAGGAGGAACTGAGGGTGGCTAATCTTGAGATACAGTGACTGACTAAGGAAAACAAGAGGATTCGTAGAAATCCTCCTGTTGTGAATCCTCAAGTCAATAAAGGAACCTGGACAGTCGCAGGAAAGCATGGAACAAAGTTAAGGACCAAGAGGACAGATGAAGAGGAAGAAACAATGAAGATCCCGGAGACTGTTGTGGAAACTTCGAACCCATTCTCCGTGCTACCCGATGAATGTGTCGACTACTTGGAACGTCACGATGAATGACACCAAGGAAGGTAAAAACATTGTTCTTGTTGGGGACAGTCAGATTAGGTACATGGATAGAGCCTTCTGCTGGAGGGATAGGAATAGGATACAGAGGGTTAGCTTTCCTGGGGATGGGATGGAGGATATTGTTAGCCAGCTTGACATCATGAATGGTAATGGGATCAATCCTATTATCTGCTTCAGTGCTGGAGGCAATGCTGTAGGCAAGCGTAGAAGTGAGAATTTAGTTAGAAAGTACAGAACAGCAATAGATATAATTAGGAAGACGGGGGATGGGAACCGCCCTGTTATATGTGGCATTTTGCCAAGATGGGGTGTTGGAAATGAATGACTGTCCAGAGCAACTGGTATTAATTGTTGGCTGGACAAACACTGTAAGGATAATGCTGTGCCATTCATTGACAGCTGGGACAACTTCTACGGCAGAAATGAGATGTATACCAGGGACGGGGTTCACTTACCCAGGGCAGGTGCGGGTTTTCTTGATAGCTCAGTTGAGGATGTTGTTAGGACTTTAAACAAGGATTAGATAGAGTTATGGGTTTAGGAATGGACAATAATGAGTGTGGAAATATTGACTTAGGCTTTGATATTACGAATCTTAATAATAACAGTCATTGAGTAACCCTGGGTAATGATAATTACAGAAATTGTGTAAAAGCAAAGGTGAATTGGGAAAATGTGCAGAAGAAAAAACATATGAATGTATTTTATGCTAACACTCGAAGTACAAGAAATAAGATTAATGAATTACGTTTGGTAGCATGTACTGGGAACTTTGATGTCATTGCAATAACTGAAACATGAGATAATTTAAAGAGTCGGGATATGATTGCTGTCATATTCATGGGTTTAAGTTGTTCCATATAGATAATTATAATGGGAAAGGAGGTGGAGTTGCATTATATGTACGAGAAAATATAAATTGTTGAATAAAAACAGGTATAAAAACAGATGGATTAGTAACAGAATCTGTTTGGGTAGAGTTTCTAGAAGGTCAAGAAAAAACAATTCTAGGTGTAATATACCGACCTCCAGGCTTGGATCACGATAGAGGGAGACTTCTTTGAGACGAAATTGTTAGGGCTTCTAGACACAATAACGTAGTGATAGTAGAGGATTTTAACTTTAGTCAAATTGACTGGAATTCTTTGACTGGTAATCTGGAGTCCAATGACTTTATGTAAGTAGTTCAGGACTGTTTTCTGAAACAGTGTGTAACAGAGCCTACCAGACCTAGTCTTGTTAAATTAAGAAACCCTCGTAAATAATCTGGAGATCACTGAAGAGCTTGGCGCAAGTGATCACAAATCCATTACTTTTAATATTACCTCAGAGTACAAGAATCAGGATAATACGGTAAAAGTCCCCAATTTTCGTTCTGCCAATTATAATGGACTTAGGAAACACCTGTCTAATCTCAACTAGGGTAATCTAGCTAATGATTACGAAGGGATCTGCGTTCATGATCTTTTTCTTAATAATGTACAACGTGCTCAGAGTATATATATTCCCCACAGAGAAATTAGGTCAAGTAATAACGATTCCAGATGGGTTAACAGGAAGCTAAAGCATCTATTAGAGGAGAAAAGAGGAATTTATAGGCGCATCAAAAGAGGAGAGGTTAACCTTATTGACCAATATGTTCATTTTAAAAAAGACGTAAAAAAAGGGGAATAGAAAGGTTAAACGTGAATATGAAATTAAAGTTGCTAATGAATCGAAGACTAATCCAAAAGGGCTCTGTCAAGTTTATAAGACGAAGGTGAGGAAAAAAAATAGGACCTCTGAAAATTGGGAATGGACAGCTGACGGATAACGAACTATTTAATTATTATATTTTATCAGCTTTTACACAAGAAGACGCATATGAGATTCCAAATATTAACAATTATTCAGTTCCTGAAGAATTCAAATTAACTAATATTACTGTCACGAGGGACATGGATATCAAACAGATAGATAAAATGAAACAAAATAAGTCCCCGGGACCCGACGAGTTGTTTTCCAGCGTACTTAAAGAATGCAAGATGGAACTTAGTCAGCCATTAACGAGCGTGTTTAATGCGTCTATCCTAATTGGTGTTGTGCCAGAGATGTGGAAGATGGCTAATGTAGTTCCTATATTTAAATCAGAGGATAAGTCCATTCCATCAAATTACCGTCCAGTAAGCCTGACGTCTATAGTAGGCAAATTATTAGAATAAATTATAGTTGCCATTATTAGCAATCATCTTGAAGAGCATAATTTGATTAATGACTCACAGCATGGGTTTACGGGAGGTCATTCCTGCCTGACAAATTTACTGACGTTATTCAATAAAACATTTGAGGCAGTAAACAGTAATAGAGAATATGATATTGTTTATTTTGATTTCAGCAAAATATTCGAAAGAGTACCTCACAAAAGACTCTTAAGAAAAGTGGCAGGTAATCGTATAGGAGGTAAAATTCTAACATGATAGAGGCATGGCTTACCAATAGAAAGTCACGTCCCTCTCAGATCCAACCTTTCTCTCTTGAAAAAGTTGTCCAAGATGCCATTGTGTTGCAGTGTCTGACAGACTGAATATCAAAATGACATACAATACCCACAAGTTGGTAAGTAACACACATAGGCAACATTTAAGCATCTTTATTCCTAAACGTTTCGCCTACACAGTAGACAAAACGTTTTGAACAGAGAATGGTTGGATCTGAGAAGGACGTGACTTCTCAGTGATTACATTCTTTCTTCTACTACTCTACACCTCTCCTGCCGACAGTATATAAGTCTCCACGCTGTCGCTTATTCTTCACATTGTTTCAGACTGTGAAACATAATTCTTCTCCAGGCTGAGGGACTGACAACCTCAAATCTACATCTTCAAGGGTGATGGACTGATTACATCGTCTTCACATCTCTACTGCTCCTGCCTACTTTCTGTACTCGACTGAAGAAGCCTACTGTGTAGGCGAAACGTTTCGGAATAAAGATACCTAAATGTTGCCTATGTGTCTTACCAACTAGGGAGGTCTTATTTGGATTATGACGTTCAGTTTTGGTCTCCTTACTACAAGATGGATATCGATTCATTGGAGAACATACAGAGAAGAATGACTAAAATTATTTACTGTATAAGGAATCTCCCTTATGAAGATAGACTTAGAGCCTTGAATCTTCACTTTCTGGAAAGACGTAGAATGAGGGGAGATATCATCGAAGTGTATAAGTGGATGATGTTGGAAACGTGTTTGGCAGTGGAGCTGGTGGGAAAGACTATGTATCTCCTCTCGGCAGTGTCTTCTCTGGATATGTTAAAGATGTAATATGCCCAGCGTCTGCAGTCTCTAATAAAGTGCCGAGGATAGTGAAGTTTAGAAAATACTAGTTCAATTAGCGAGCACTCTTCCTCAAGGAACTCATTGCTGCAGATTCCATTGTCAAACATGTTTCCAACATCTTTTCCAATACCTCATTCCGAGCATCTATTTCCACTTCCACCACCATCAAGGACATTACCAGTATTAGACAGGACAAGCTTCAGTCCTCTGCAGGCATATACGTAGTCCCTTGTATTGACTGCAACAAATTATACGTGGGAGAAACATCCAGAGACCTCCAAACACATATTTCAGAACACTAGTACGCAGGCAGATCGGACGATTTAAGGAATGCCTGTGTTCAACACCGAAATTCACACAACCATTTAATCAACTACAGAAACGCAAGACTTATCGCCAGAGAAGAAAACACTCAATACCGCAGAATCCTGGAATCATCACTTATCTGTATATCCAACAACTTCAACCTAAACAATGGCTTCTATAACATAGCTGAACCCCTTGCCAAGAAACTTCTTCATCGTTATCCCACATAAAAACATAAGAATTGTGTCGGCATTTGATACCATTTATTTCCCAGGCATGACCTACTTCCACACTTATCGAATGTGATATCACATACGACTGATTACATTGGCTCAAACTTCTGTTCTTCATTCTCCTTTGTATGGACTGATGAAGCCATTGTGTGACGAAACGTTTCCTCATTAAAGATACCCAAGTGTTGCACATGTTTCTGATTTATCAAATTGTCGGTTCTCTGAGCCATTCATCTACATTTCTGTCTGACACAGCAACATCTTGGGATCTTAATACAGTGAGTTCTTCACTTGCCTAACCTTTAGGGATGTCCTACTTCCACATTTGTCAAATGTGATACCACCTACTACTGGTGTACCTCACCTGCCTACAGTATATAAGCCACTTCTTCGCACGTATGCTGTATTCTTTTCAAGATTGATGGACTAATTACATCGACTCAAGGCTGAGGTACTGATTACCTCAAACTCCTCCTGTTCTTCATTCTCCTTTGTATGGACTGATGAAGCCACTGTGTGGCAAAACGTTTCCTCATGAAAGATACCCAAGTGTTGCACATGTGTATAATTTATTAACTTGTCGATTCTCTGAACCATTCATTTACAAATGTATGAAAGTCGGGACTGGCAGAGAAGGTACGCGGTTCCTTTATATAACGACAAAGGGGATAAAAAAAAAGTGTAAGAAGTATAGAGGAATAAGTCTGTTAAGTATACTTGATAGAGTGTATCATAGAGTTATTATTGAAAGAATAAGAGTAAGACGGAGAGCAGGATCGCAGGAGGATGTACTTAACTTACCACATCTTTCATTTACTTGCAACATCTCTCACATGGCTTTCTTATTCACCCTATCATATGCATTTTCTTTGCCCTTATTGTTCACTTATTTGCTTCAGTGTAAACTCTTGGTATACTTATCCCCAACCTTCCTTAAGGGGATGTTAAAGCAGATAGCGCGGCTCAGGTTAGAGTATATAGGAGAGATGGAAATTATTTTCTAGTTAAAGTAGGCCTTAGGCAAGGATGCGTGATGTCACCGTTGTTGTTTAGCGTATTTATAGATGGGGTTGTAAGAGAAGTGAATGCTCGGGTGTTGGCAAGACGTGTGGGGGTTAAAAGGTAATCTAACACAAAGAGGGAGATGCCACAGTTGCTCTTTGCTGATAACACTGTGCTTTCGGGAGATTCTGAAGAGAAGTTGCAGTTTGGTGGATGAGTTTGGGAGGGTATGCAAAAGAAGGAAATAAAAAGGGAATATAGGAAAGAGGATAACATAAAATTTAGGTAATGAAGACTGGATATCAGATCGATAGGAGGGAATATGGAGGAAGTGAATGTGTTCAGATATTTGGGAGTGGACTTGTCAGCAAATGGGTCTATGAAAGACGAAGTGAACCATAGAAGAGACGAGGGGGAAATGGAAAGTAGTGCACTGACCAGTCTGAGGAGACAAAGAACGTTATCCATGGATGCTAAGAGGGGCATGTATGAGAATATATTGGTGTAGAGAAAATTTCTCCAGGAGGGAGGGGGTTATCAGCCCCTTTAAGCCCTCTGAGGGACTCAGCCCTCCAGAGGGGCTGATAGAGTCTAACTTTTGGTCAACACTTTAATTAGGAACACGTTTTCGTACCTGGGCAGCCAGTAAGTCACGTCATGGCTGACCAGTGTTGCAGTCATGTGTAGTTTAATGATAGATAATTGATCTCTTACCTTAGCAAGACAATTAAGGAAAATCCTGCACCCACTTTATTACCATGTTAAAGATGTACATTGAAGTCTAGGCCCAGAGAGCAAGAATCAAGCATTCTGCATTGCTTCATGGTGGAAGTTTGGCAAGCAAGGGAAATATGCTTTACTGGCACTTCTTTTGTGTGTCGAGACGCCGAGGGCACGCCATGGCAGATGGAGACGCTGTGGGCCAGATTGCTTTAAAACCTGCAAGGGGAAACATTAACGCTGGGATAACAAACAAAGAACACTGTTCTACGCGTTTATGTGAATAAAAGACAATCCACATTTGCGGTATATTACAGAGAAGTGTGCGCAGCTTCCTGTTGTGACGTTGCTGTGAATCTAAAACGATTGAAAGACAAAGTAGTGTCGTATACTAGGTGCATTAACAACTATCTTTATAGACTTACAGTGTACTGAGACACTCATTCTTCAATCAAGACAACGATATCCGAGTAAACATATAGGGTCCGATACAGATACCCAGGTAGGTCTAGTCATTAATGATACTAATTAGATCAGGTGTGCAGCAGATAGCTAGTTCATTTTTCTCTAGATTTATCACCATACACTCGGTGACAAGCAGGCTTTTGAGCCCAATACAAGTGAGTATAAAGCTCTCGTCAGTATTCAGTTGTTCAATGAAATACTGACACAACACCCCTAGGGGGAATTATACTTATAAGCACTTGTTCCCGACAGCCATGTGGTCGTAGAACAACCATCTCGTAATAAAGTTGGTAGAATTACCGACAATATGTAAAGTTGCACTTGTGTCCTTTTACTTAACAACCATCTCACATCGAAGGTGACGATCGGCAGAGGCTGCGACTGGGCAGAGACAACAACATAGCTAAGTATCCTCATTATTGATACAGAGTTACTTAGGTTGTTCTACAAGTTTACTTAACCATAATTGGTGAGATAAATTATACCACAATTAGTACCAATGCTCTTGTATGGGTGTGAAGCATTGGTGATGAATTTTGTAGCAACGAGGAGGTTGGAGGCAGTAGAGATGTCGTGTGTGAGGGCAATATGTTGTGTGAATATTATGCAAAGAATTCATAGTTTGGAGATTAGAAGGAGGTGTGTGAGTACTAAAAGTAATATCTAGAGGGTTGATGAGGTGGTCTGGACATTTAGAGAGGTTGGAGAAAAATAGGATGACTTTCAGGGTGTAAATTTATAGTGGAGCGAAAAAGGCGTATGGGTCGTCCTACGAAAGGACAGAAGGAGGTGGAAAGGGAGATTTTTATGCGAAGGGCTTGGACAGCTAACAGGCATGTATGAGTATGTTAAACAGGAGTGAGTGGAGGCAAGTGGTTTTTACGACTTGTTGTGCCGTTGGAGTGTGAGCAAGATAACATTAACAAAGGTATTTATGGAAATTGGTTAGCCGGACATGAGTCCTGGAGATGGGAAGTACAGTGTCTGCACTCTGGAGGGGTGGGGATATTTCAGCTCGGAGGGGCGCCTCTGGCAAGAAAGTGGTGGAGTGAGTGATGGTAATAGTGTTTCTTTTTTATCGGGTCATCCCGCATCAGTGTTTAAAAATATATATTGATTTGGGCCTGAAAGTTTATCAAATTTAATTTTCTTAAAAAATTTAAAATAATATTTTTTTCTTAGGGAAATGTAGAGAATTTGAAATGTAATATTAATGAGAAAGGAAGCCTGAAAAATATCGCATTTTTAGTTTTTTTAAGATATAATGATTACAGGATCATTATTTTCAGGATATTGATCTTTCTGAGATAACGAGAAAAGGTGTTTTCAGTTTAGCTTCGAAGTTGATGCTTCTTGATGGAAGGTTTGAAACAGATTTGGGCTGCATAAGTCATAATTTTCTGTTTTTATTCAAAGAATGTGGATTCTAATTTCCTTATGACGAATTGTGAACACCTTTTCTGATTCCCTTCAAATCCTCACTGCTGATGCTGAAATGCATTACAAACTTAAGCCGCACTCTGCACTATTCCAGTCGCTTGCACTGAGGTAGTGGGATGGGGTTGTGTAATATGGGTTCGTGCAGCAACTAAACTGCATGTACTTATTATTATAATGTTAAAGTATTTTCTTTGTTAGGCGAATTGTTCAGTAAATAGCTTGTTTTTCCTTGCAGTGTGGAACGAGGAAAATATTAATATATGTGTTTTTCCTTGAAGAGCAAAACGAGGAAATCGCTTCATTAATTCATGGACACATCAGCACCGACGTCAGTTGTGGTCTGTGTCGCTACCTAGTGATGTCAGCGATGAAGACGAGTGTATTGATGAAGGCGATGTTGGTGATGGTGATGGTGTTGGGTGGTGACCTGGGACAAGCAGGTGAGGAAGAGAACCTGTGTTATGGTGCTATTTTCTCTCTCTCTCTCTCTCTCTCTCTCTCTCTCTCTCTCTCTCTCTCTCTCTCTCTCTCTCTCTCTCTCTCTCTCTCTCTCTCTCTCTCTCTCTCTCTCTCTCTCTCTCTCTCTCTCTCTCTCTCTCTATCTCTCTCTCTCTCTCTCGCTTTCTTTCTTTACACAGGGTTTGACAAGGTTAAGGATCCCTAGTTTTATTGACAAGCTATTTACAGATTAAGGATTCCTAACTTTATTGACAAGCTAAGAGCTGTTACCTACATCAGCTCATTTGAAAGCATTTTTATTGTTATGAGACATACAAGTAGGGAACAGAATGAAGTTGGAGCCATCTGTGGGCCAGCATTTTCATTTGATCAACTGACTTTATCTCGTTGACATCATTATGCTGTACGAATGTGTTCCATACTCGAGTCATCCTGGGTATGTATGATCTCAGATGGAGTGATGTTCTGGAGAAGGGTACAGCCAGAGTGAAGTTGCTGCTTTCTGCCCGTCTTGTGGCATAAAAGCTTGTTTCACGCTGTCCTCGAAGTGGATCCAAGTGAGGCACTTTGACAATATTGGCCTTGTACAAAACAGTAAGGCCACCCACATCCCTCCTATGTTGAAGGCTCTGCTGAAATGACAAATCTATCCAGGATGGGTCCAGGCGAGAGATGAGACGTCTTGCTCTGTTCACTACTCTGTCAAGCAGTCGCAGATGAGAGGGGGGGGCAGGCGAACCAAGAAAGTGGAGCATACTCAAGGTGTGAGGGTACTTGTGCCTCGTACAGAATCTTGCAACCCCTACTGTCAAGCAGATGCGAGATACGGCGAAGTGCTGTAAGCTTCCTGGCTGCATTGTTTGCAAGATTTACAACATGGTTCTTCATGGTTAGTATGGAGTCAAATCTCACCCCAAGGATATCAACTTCTTCTCCAGGTGCCAACACCTTCCCATTCATCCTTACTACTGCACCAGCATTACCATCATGGTGCCTAGAGACGATCATCATTTGCGTTTTCTCAGGTGCAAATGTTACTTGCCATCTATTTCCCCAAGCTATTATAGCTCTCAGCTGGTGATTGATGTAGCTTTGAGCAGCTGGCATTTCTTCTCTTGGATAAGTGAATATCAGTGTACAGTCGTCTGCATATGCATGTGATTCTGGAATGAGATGAAGAAGGTCGTCGAAGTAGACGTTCCATAACAATGGTCCCAGCACGCTTCCTTGTGGAACACTTGCCCCAATAGGATGTCTTGCTGATTCCGTTCCATTGAGAACTACACTTAGAGATCTACCATGAAGATAATCACTGAGGAGACATAGCGTAGAGCCTGCAATTCCCAGTGCTTGAAGTTTTGCTAAGAGGCCCTGGTGCCACACCCGGTCGAAAGCGCCAGCAATGTCCAGTGCTACCACACAGCTGACTTTGAATTCATCCAGTGACTGGTGCCACTTAGTGGAAAGGTTTAACAACAGATCAGCAGCAGAGTAACCTTTCCTGAAGCCATATTGACGTTCACAAAGTAGTGAGTGGTAGTCAAAAAATTCTGTCATTTGTCTTGAGATTATTGTCCCAAGGATCTTACCAGTGATTGACAGGAGTGACACTGGTCTGTAGTTGCTGATTTCTGCTCTGCTCTTCTTTTTGTGAACAGGGACTACATTTGCCTCTTTCCATAGAGAGGGCCATTTACACTGTACTAGGCAGTGCTGAAAGATGCGAGTTAGAGGTGCTGCTAGCTGGTCTGCACATCTTCTCAGCAATCTTGGGCTCAACTTGTCTGGGCCCACAGCCTTTTCTTGGTCAAGCGATTTAAGAAGGAAATGCACCTCCTCCTGCCTTATTGTCACCACTGACAGTTTTGACACAGTTCTTGCAGCTAGCCAAGGAGGGTCCCTTGCTGGATCAGGAACTTGCATTTTGGTAGCAAAGTGTTCAGCAAAGAGGTCCGCTTTCTCTTGACTACTAGTAGAGGTGGTCCCATCCTGTCGATTTAGAGGTGGAACGAGTTCATCAGGCAGATAACCTTGTCTGTCCTTGACAAGGGATCACCAGGTTTTGGAGCCTACCCAACCTGATGCTAGCTTTCTTTTAGTGTCCACCTCCCATTTAGCAATGGCCCACTTTTGAACGTCACCCATATGCCTACAGGCTTGCCTGTGCAAGTTCCTGTTATAGGTGGTAGGATGTCTCTTATACCTTTGCCATGCTTTGTACTTAGCAGTAGCAACCTCTCTACAACGAAAGCCAAACCAAGGCCAATCTGTCGGCTTCGTCACATATTGCCGGTGAGGAATGTGTTCTTGTTGTAGATTAAGGATGTGTCCAGTGAAGGCTTTCACTTGGTTGTCAACATCCCCTTGGAGAAGAGCATTCCAATCGGTGGTGGCGAGCCCAGAGCAAAAGGCTGGCCAATTACCTCTTTCCCATAGCCAGGTTGTGCGTGTGGACTCCTCACCTCGTTCTGTTGGGATCTTAAGTGTCATAAAACAGCCTTGCGGTCAGACGATCCAACATAGCCGAGGGGTTGACAAGTGACTGCCTTCTGCCAGATCACTCACTACTGGGTCAAGGGAGGAGCCAGAGATGTGAGTAGGGAAATCAACAAAGTTTCTCATGTCAAACACTGCAAGAAGGTCATCAAAGTCCCTCTGTATAAGGTGCTGGTTGAGGTCACCAACAATTATGATATGTTGACAGTTGTGTTGTAGCAGAAGGGAGTCAATATTTTCCATTAGGAAGTTGATGGGGTCTGCATGTTGCCACTGAGGTTTGTACATTGCACATGCTAGTACAGAGGTACTAGTGTTTATGCAGAACTTGAAGAACATCATTTCAAGATGTGTAGGGGTGGCAACATCAATGTGCTGGGCATGAACACTTTTAGAGAAGCACACAGCAACACCTCTTCCTTGCCCTTGCCTGTCTCTTCTCTTCCATGAGGTGTAGCCAGCAATTCTTGCAAAATTTTCTGGAGTTCTGTCATCCAAAAATGTTTCAACAACAGCTATCGTGTCGGGACGTCGAAAGTTCACAAAACTATGTGTGAGCTCTCCAACATTAGTAATGAAACCTCTAATGTTGGCCGACAGGATGCTGATAGACTGGCTCCTCATGATGAAGTGGTCAGCTTGAGGTGGTGGGTGTGTAGGGCATGTAAGGTGCCTGCCGTTGAGAGAGGTAGGGCACTGAGGCAGCTGCAGGGATGTAGGTCTGTGGTCTTGTATAAGGCACAATACCACCTGCTGGGCTGGGATAAGAGTAGCTGAGTGGGTGACGTGTGAGAGTGTTCACCAATTCAGAGACCCTGCTGGTTTGTTCTGAGAACAGGTCTCTAAACAGGTGGTCCTGTCTGTCAGGTTCCTTTTTCTTCCGTCACTGGTACTCCTGATGTCCTTTCTTGTAGCAGTAATTGCACCTGGTATCTCGCAGGCAGTTGTTGGCAGTGTGCCCCTTCCGGTGACAGCAAGAGCACAGCCTAGGTGCCTGGGAGGGTTCTGCCGCTGAAACTGTGTTAGTGGAGGGTGAGACGGCTGTAGATGTCAGGTGTAGGAGAATTAACAGATCCAAAGCTTCCTTCGTTGCTGGGAAGAGGATTTGTTCCCTCTGTGGTGGTCAGAGGAATTGTGTTAGAATTCCCAAAGGTAGTGTTTTGAACTCTGTAAATCTGTGGGACCTTAGCGATGACAGAATTCCACCAGTTATTTACCCCTGAGTTAAGCTCAGTGTGGGACTTCCTGTCTTTGTCAATAGTGTCACCATCAGCTGAGCAGCTTACGTCACTTGATGTAGGCTTGCACTGGCCTTCTACAATAGCCTTCTATAATATCTTGAAGGTTATCTAATGAATTGAGGAGCTCATGAAATGCTT
Organism: Cherax quadricarinatus; assembly: GCF_038502225.1. Taxonomy (NCBI): domain Eukaryota; kingdom Metazoa; phylum Arthropoda; class Malacostraca; order Decapoda; family Parastacidae; genus Cherax; species Cherax quadricarinatus. The sequence continues at coordinate 55,654,776 of NC_091293.1, forward strand.
CCCTGTGATGGATTATCTTAGATGCGACTTTACAACACAGCCCAAGAGGGCAGTCTTGATCTTTGGACAGGAGTCCCTGAGGTAGTACTTCTGAACCTTCCTCCTGTAGCTCCAGGCTTGTATCCACATATACCACAGGATTATGGATATCCTTCAATTTTCTGAAATTTTCAACCTGACTGCAACAAAATTCTTCTGGAATGCAATCTGTGTGGCAGTAGTTGGAACAAGTAGGTTCCTTACATCTAAGAAGAATTTTGTCCCTTGTGGTATACCCACAAACACTGCATAACTACTGGGACAATAGCCAGATACCGTAGATATTCTTGCTATTTTGCGATGTGAAGTCATCCCAGAGGACGCTTGTAGGTTTGCAATGAAGTTCACAGGAGAGAGAGTGGGTGGTGGTATCGTGGGTGGGGTGGGGTATCGTGGGTGGGGGTGTTTATAACGGGGTGGGTAGTAAGGGCAGGCAGTGGGCCGGAAGTGGCCGGCAGTGCCCGTCTTGTGGCATAAAGGCCTCTCTCTCTCTTTTTTTTTTTTTTTTTTTTTTTTTTTTTTTTTTTTACACAGGGTTTGACAAGGTTAAGGATCCCTAGCTTTATTGACAACTATAATACAGGTTAAGGATTCCTAACCTTATTGGCAAGCTAAGAGCTGTTACCTACATCAGCTCATTTGAAAGCATTTTTATTGTTATGAGACATACAAGTAGGGAACAGGATAAAGTTGGAGCCATCTGTGGGCCAGCATTTTCATTTGATCAACTGACTTTATCTCGTTGACATCATTATGCTGTACGAATGTGTTCCATACTCGAGTCATCCTGGGTATGTATGATCTCAGATGGAGTGATGTTCTGGAGAAGGGTACAGCCAGAGTGAAGTTGCTGCTTTCTGTCCGTCTTGTGGCATAAAAGCTTGTTTCACGCTGTCCTCGAAGTGGCTCCAAGTGTGGTATTTTGACAATATTGGCCTTGTACATAACAGTAAGGCCACCCACATCCCTCCTATGTTGAAGGCTCTGCTGAAATGACAGATCTATCCAGGATGGGTCCAGGCGAGAGATGAGACGTCTTGCTCTGTTCTCTACTCTGTCAAGCAGTCGCAGATGAGAGGGGGGCCAGGCAAACCAAGAAAGTGGAGCATACTCAAGGTGTAAGCGTACTTGTGCCTCGTACAGGATCTTGCAACCCCTACTGTCAAGCAGATGCGAGATACGGCGAAGTGCTGTAAGCTTCCTGGCTGCCTTGTTTGCAAGATTTACAACATGGTTCTTCATGGTTAGTTTGGAGTCAAATTTCACCCCAAGGATATCAACTTCTTCTCCAGGTGCCAACATCCTCCCATTCATCCTTACTACTGCACCAGCATTACCATCATGGTGCCTAGAGACGATCATCATTTGCGTTTTCTCAGGTGCAAATGTTACTTGCCATCTATTTCCCCAAGGTGATATAGCTCTCAGCTGGTGATTGATGTAGCTTAGAGCAGCTGGCATTTCTTCTCTTGGATAAGTGAATGTCAGTGTACAGTCGTCTGCATATGCATGTGATTCTGGGATGAGATGAAGAAGGTCGTTGAAGTAGACATTCCATAACAATGGACCCAGCACGCTTCCTTGTGGAACGCTTGCCCCAATAGGATGCCTTGCTGATTCCGTTCCATTGAGGACTACACTTAGAGATCTACCATGAAGGTAATCACTGAGGAGACAGCGTAGAGCCTGCAATTCCCAGTGCTTGAAGTTTTGCTAAGAGGCCCTGGTGCCACACCCGGTCGAAAGCGCCAGCAATGTCCAGTGCTACCACACAGCTGACTTTGGATTCATCCAGTTACTGGTGCCACTTAGTGGAGAGGTTTAACAACAGATCAGCAGCAGAGTAACCTTTCCTGAAGCCATATTGACGATCACAAAGTAGTGAGTGGTAGTCAAAAAAATCTGTCATTTGTCTTGAGATTATTGTCTCAAGGATCTTACCAGTGATTGACAGGAGTGACACTGGTCTGTAGTTGCTGATTTCTGCTCTGCTCTTCTTTTTGTGAACAGGGACTACATTTGCTGTTTCCATAGAGAGGGCCATTTACACTGTACTAGGCAGTGCTGAAAGATGCGAGTTAGAGGTGCTGCTAGCTGGTCTGCACATCTTCTCAACAATCTTGGGCTCAACTTGTCTGGGCCCACAGCCTTTTCTTGGTCAAGTGATTTAAGAAGGAAATGCACCTCCTCCTGCCTTATTGTCACTACTGACAGTTTTGACACAGTTCTTGCAGCTAGCCAAGGAGGGTCCCTTGCTGGATCAGGAACTTGCATTTTGGTAGCAAAGTGTTCAGCAAAGAGGTCCGCCTTCTCTTGACTACTAGTAGAGGTGGTCCCATCCTGTCGATTTAGAGGTGGAATAAGTTCATCAGGCAGATAACCTTGTCTGTCCTTGACCAGGGACCACCAGGTTTTGGAGCCTACCCTACCTGATGCTAACTTTCTTTTAGTGTCCACCTCCCATTTAGCAATGGCCCACTTTTGAACATCACCCATATGCCTACAGGCTTGCATGTGCAAGTTCCTGTTATAGGTGGTAGGATGTCTCTTATACCTTCGCCATGCTTTGTACTTAGCAGTAGCAGCCTCTCTACAACGAAAGCCAAACCAAGGCTGATCTGTAGGCTTCGTCACATATTGCCGGTGAGGAATGTGTTCTTGTTGTAGATTAAGGATGTGTCCAGTGAAGGCTTTCACTTGGTTGTCAACATCCCCTTGGAGAAGAGCATTCCAGTCGGTGGTGGCGAGCTCAGAGCAAAGGGCTGGCCAATTACTTCTTTCCCATAGCCAGGTTGTGCGTGTGGACTCCTCACCTCGTTTTGTTGGGATCTTAAGTGTGGTAAAAACAGCCTTGTGGTCAGACGATCCAACGTAGCCGAGGGGTTGACAAGTGACTATGCCTTCTGCCAGATCACTCACTACTGGGTCAAGGGAGGAGCCAGAGATATGAGTAGGGAAATCAACAAAGTTTCTCATGTCAAACACTGCAAGAAGGTCATCAAAGTCCCTCTGTATAAGGTGCTGGTTGAGGTCACCAACAATTATAATATGTTGACAGTTGTGTTGTAGCAGAAGGGAGTCAATATTTTCCATTAGGAAGTTGATAGGGTCTGCATGTTGCCACTGAGGTCTGTACATTGCACATGCTAGTACAGAGGTACTAGTGTTTATACAGAGCTTGAAGAACATCATTTCAAGATGTGTAGGGGTGGCAACATCTATGTGCTGGGCATGAACACTTTTAGAGAAGCACACAGCAACACCACCTCCTTGCCCTTGCCTGTCTCTTCTCATCCATGAGGTGTAGCCAGCAATTCTTGCAAAATTTTCTGGAGTCCTGTCATCCAAAAATGTTTCTCTCTCTCTCTCTCTCTCTCTCTCTCTCTCTCTCTCTCTCTCTCTCTCTTTCTCTTTCTCTTTCTCTCTCTTTCTCTTTATCTCTCTCTCTTTCTCTTTTACTCAGGTACACACACAAATACAGATGAGTCACAAGGATGTTACAAACTATTTCTTCAGCCTCAGAGTAGTCAGGAAGTAGACCGTCCTGTAAATGAACCTTACTATAACACGCGCAATTTAATTTTTCCTAATCAAACCAGATATATTTTATATAAGTTTACAATAATTTAATAACAAACAAACACAATGAAATATATTTTTATTCGTTAGATTCAGAATGATTTTTGCGAAATTATTGCATACACAAATTTTCGCTTGTCTCATTCGGCAAGAAGTGTGTTGCTATTGAAGCCAAAATCGCGTTTTACTTATTCGGCACGACATATATATATATATATATATATATATATATATATATATATATATATATATATATATATATATATATATATATATATATATATATATATATATATATATATATAACATTGTCATGGTTGCTTCTACGAATATGATAAAGTTTTGTTTTTCAAAATATTTTTTAAAAACTAGGTAAATTGACCTTAGTGCTACAAACATATTTTTTTATTTCTAGAACATCCGGAAAAGAATATAGAAAAAGATATGGAAGATCACAGAGTAAAAACACTGCTTGATAAAGGCAGTATCTTGAGGCAGGAAGAGAAGAAACAGCTGAAGGAAGGGATGACTAAGGACATTCCCAATATGGAGGCGAATAATGGAGATGTTGGCAAAGGAGAAGACGAAGAGCAAAAAGAGGAGAAGGACGATGGAGGCGAAGAGAGGGAAGAAGGCGTGAAGGATGGAGTAAGGGCGCGCCTAGTGGTGGGCGTGGAAGATGGATGGGCCGCAGGCAGAGTTGAGGAGGTCCAGCTGACACTTTCTGCCCGCGCCTTCAATTTTGATGTCCTGGTAACCTTGTTACTGTCAGCCTGGAGTATTGTAGTGGATGTTATTCAGGGGTCAAAATGTAGGAGTTATATTGGAGTCAGCATGTGGTACTTATGTGAGGGATCATTATTTGGTGGTTATGTAGTGCGTTATTATGTGGTAGATGTGTTGGAGTCCTCATGTGGTAGTTATAGTGGAGTCCTCATGTAGTAGTTATGTTGAGGTTATCATGTAATAGTTATACTGAGGTCATCATGTACTGTCATGTAAGGTCATCATATAAGAGCTCCGTGAGGTCATCATATAACAGATATAATGAGTAATCAACATCAGATCTCTGGTGTCAATGTGTAATAAATAAATGAAGTCATCAGATAAAAGTACTAATTAAATGCATATATTTACCAGCCATGTTTCAGGTGGTGGTGAGACAGGTGGGACAGGTGGTGGGACAAGTGGTGGTGGGACAGGTGGTGTTGGGACAGGTGATGGTGGGACAGGTGGTGGTGGGACAAGTGGTGGTGGGACAAGTGGTGGTGGGACAGGTGGTGTTGGGACAGGTGATGGTGGGACAGGTGGTGGTGGGACAAGTGGTGGTGGGACAAGTGGTGGGACAGGTGATGGTGGGACAGGTGATGATGGGACAGGTGGTGGTGGGACAGGTGGTGGAGGGACAGGTGATGGTGGGACAAGTGGTGGTGGGACAAGTGGTGGTGGGACAGGTGATGATGGGACAGGTGATGGTGGGACAGGTGATGATGGGACAGGTGGTGGTGGGGCAGGTGGGACAGATGGTGGGACAAGTGGTGGTGGGACAGGTGGTGTTGGGTCAGGTGGTAGTGGGACAGGTGGTGGTAGGACTGGTGATGGTGGTGGGACAGGTGATGATGGGACAGGTGATGGGACAGGTGATAGTGGGACAGGTGGTGGTGGGACTGGTGATGGTGGTGGGACAGGTGATGATGGGACAGGTGGTGGTGGGACAGGTGATGATGGGACAGGTGGTGGTGGGACGGGTGATGATAGGACAGGTGTTAGTGGGACAGATGGTAGTGCGACAGGTGATGATGGGAGAAGTGATAGTAGTGGGACAGGTGATGGTGGGACAGGTCGTCGTGGGACAGGTGATGGCGGGACAGGTGGTGGTGGAACAGGTGATAGTGGGACAAGTGGTAGTGGGACAAATGATAGTGGGACAGGTGATGGTGGGACAGGTGATGGTGGGACAGGTGATAGTGGGACAAATCATGGTGGAACAGGTGATGGTGGGACAGGTGATGGTGGGACAGGTGGTGGTGAGACAGGTGATGGAGGGACAGGTGGTGGTGGGACAGGTGGTGGTGGGACAGGTGGCGGTTGGACAGGTGATGGTGGGACAGGTGATGGTGGTGGGACAGATGATGATGGAACAGGTGATGGTGGGACAGGTGGTGGTAGGACACGTGGTGGTGGTGGCAGTGGGACAGGTGATGGGACAGGTGATGGTGAGACAGGTGGTGCTGTGACAGGTGATAATGGGTCAGGTGGTGGTGGGACAGGTGGTGGTGGTGGAACAGGTGGTGGTGGCGGGACAGGTGGTGGAAGAGGTAGTGGTGTGACAGGTGGTAGTGGGACAGGTGATGGTGGGACAGATGGTGGTGGGACAGGTGGTGGTGGGACAGGTGATGGTGGGACAGGTGGTGAAGAGGCAGGTGATGGTGGGACAGGTGATAGTGGGACAGATCATGGTGGAACAGGTGATGGTGGGACAGGTGATGGTGGGACAGGTGGTGGTGAGACAGGTGATGGAGGGACAGGTGGTGGTGGGACAGGTGGTGGTGGGACAGGTGGCGGTGGGACAGGTGATGGTGGGACAGGTGATGGTGGGACAGGTGATGGTGGTGGGACAGATGATGGAACAGGTGATGGTGGGACAGGTGGTGGTAGGACACGTGGTGGTGGTGGCAGTGGGACAGGTGATGGGACAGGTGATGGTGAGACAGGTGGTGCTGTGACAGGTGATAATGGGTCAGGTGGTGGTGGGACAGGTGGTGGTGGTGGAACAGGTGGTGGTGGCGGGACAGGTGGTGGAAGAGGTGGTGGTGTGACAGGTGGTAGTGGGACAGGTGATGGTGGGACAGATGGTGGTGGGACAGGTGGTGGTGGGACAGGTGATGGTGGGACAGGTGGTGAAGAGGCAGGTGATTGTGGGACAGGTGGTGAAGAGACACGTGATGGTTCGATAGGTGGTAGTGGTGGTGGGACAAGTGGTGATGGGACAGGTGATGGTGGGACAGGTATTAGTGAGACAGGTAATTGTGGGACAGGTGAGTCATTGTGATGCAATACAGGTGTGACCCATCATAGTACTGGAGTACATGTGTGGACCATCGTGGAACAGTAGTACAGGTGTGGACCATCGTGGTACTGTAGTACAGGTGTGGACCATCGTGGTGTAGTAGTACAGGTGTGGACCATCGTGGTACAGTACAGGCGTGGACCATCGTGGTACAGTACAGGTGTGGACCATCGTGGTGCAGGAGTTCAGGTGTGTAGGGCTGCAGGTGTGAGAATGCAGCAAGGCACACACAACCTCTGCTTGACAATAACATCCTCATCCACATGTATTACGACTTAAGAATCACAGTGCCTCATCTGGAGGGACTGATTACCTTAGTTTTGATTAATCTGAAGAATTGACAGTAAGATTAAGTAAGCAAATAAATTTATTTAAGGACAATTACACAAGTACAATTTCACAAATTTTAGGTGATTATGACAATAACAATTAATAGAACTGCATGAAAATAAGGTATAATAAAAGGAGGTACAATAGGAATAAAGTCAACTGAATAATTTACATCAACTTTAAATAGAGAAAGTCATGTTAAGTCATGTTAAGCCATGTTAACTATACAAGATGAAGCTCGTGTTTACTGGAATGAGATGAAGTGCAGCAGCGGAGGTCACGTCACTGATGGGCGAGGCCCATTAGTGGAAGTAGGTCATGCACAAGAATGGGGCCAGAGCTTAGCAAATAGGTCGTAGGACATATCCTCTGAACCAAGATTCCATGGTGTTGCTGTGTCAAGGAAGTATCATTACAATAATCGTCTCCAATACCGACATGATGACCAATTAAACAGACGTACAACACCTGGGTGTCTTTATCTCCAACAAGGTTACCCAGGGTTGCATGTGTCTTATTTCTCATCTTAAGCCATTATTGTAATGGTATATTGTTGTGAATAAGAAATTTTTTAAAGAACTTCAGAATGTGGCCTGTTACCATTTATTTCTTATGCAACAAGATTTTTGGATCCGAGTTATAGGTATTTTAGAGTCTAGGGGAAATAATTTCAACTGGGAAACTCCATAGAATAGTATTCAAATTTATTAAAGTATTTAAATACAATACTTTATCTTCTCTCTTAATACTTTGTACAATAAATTTACCATATACATTTAGTTCAAAATCATGGAAATGTCATATTAATAAGGAAGTTTAATTATTCTTCCTGTATCTAAGTCCTCATTAATATTTACGTCTTTTTCTTAACAAGACTGTAAACTCAAAATACAAAAGGTACAAGATTTAGCAAGACCTTTGAATCTGGCCGTAAAGTATCTATGGATTACTGAACTGACCAAGAACATAAATATCAAAAGAATCTTTCAAAGTAATGAGGATCAAAGTGAGTCAGCTCTTGAGTTCAATTCTCAAAACCATTCAACTGTACACCGTAAGAGCCAATATACGATCAGTTGTCAGGGCTAGAGCAGGGAGCAGACTGACTACTTGCCAGTCTGTTGACGCGTCGTCAGGTTGGATCAGCTGAGCCACGTCAGCCAGCCGGACATAATTCCGAGGCGTGATAAGGCATCACGAAACATCTTAGAGGTAAAGTTTGAACCTTGATCGGATTGAATTATTCGGGGAATCCCCACCTGTGAGAAAAATTTTTGCAAAGCTCGAACAATGATGCGAGAATTAATTTTTCTCAAAGGGATAGCCTCTGGATATCGAGTAACAACATCCATAATTGTAAACAGATATTGATTCCCTTGTTTAGTCCTAGGTAACGGACCAACACAATCTATTATCAGGTGTGAGAAGGGCTCACCACTGATAGGAATCGGAATGAGGGGAACTGGTGGAGGTGTGTGCGAAGGTTTGCCGGTCACTTGGCAGACTTGACAACCTTTTAGATAGCTTTCCACAGTCTCCTTCATTCTGGGCCAATGAAAATGCTTGGCTATTTTGCCCAGCGTTTTCTTTACTCCCAAATGTCCTTCCATGGGACTATGGTGGGCGAAACTAATAGCCAATTCTCTAAAGGTGCTAGGTAGCACTACTAGGTGTTTGCTGGTAGCCAGATGATCGTCGGAAGACAAAAGAGACTTTTCCTTTCTCATTAATATACCATTATCATTGTCTGCATCGCTATTGGGCCGTGCAGACCTCCTGCGCAAACGCACTTCAGTTCCCTGACAGCAGTAGTGTGAGGTGGTGCTTGTCGCGCCTCTGTCGTCAGACCAGGAGAACTACCATTAGTCAACATGGCGTGCAGTTATAGACGCAGGATTAACACTGTCGGTGTTGAACTTCTCAGTGGGGCAATAACGCCAGCGTCAGCCCAGGTATTACTACCTAAAATCATCAGAGACACGTATGGAATTCAGGATGGAGAGTTGTACGGCGTAGCATTGAACGGAGCACGTAGATTTTTTGTGAAACTGCTCTCAGCAACGGTTTATGAGTCGTTGGTCAACCATTTTCAGGACGTAAGTCTTGATGCAACACCAGCTGTGCGTGTGAGGATGATCGATGTATCCAGACATTATACATGGATTAAACTGCGTAATGTCCCCTTTGAGGCGGATGAGACAGATATCAGAAAAGTTTTTGAGGAATACGGAACTGTTCATTTGGCCCAGCATGGTAAGTGGGTGTCGGGTGCCTACACGGGTATGCCGGAGGGCACTTTCAACCTAAAAATGACATTGCGACACCCCATACCGTCTTACGTGTACCTAAAGGAATTCAGGACACAGGTCATGGTGTCATACGCCGGGCAAAGGCGTACATGCCGACTATGTGGGGAATATGATCACATAGCGGCGGAGTGTGGGAAGCGGCAACGAGCTCCTGGCCCAGGGGCGGAGACATCCGCTTCTACACCGGGCGAACCAGGCGTTGATCAACGATGTGAAGGAGGGCGTGGTCGTCTATGGAGCGAGATAGTGGATGAGGCGTATAAGGCTGGGGGAGAGGGTGAGGCCCTTGACCAGTCACCTGGTCCAGACACACTTCCAGTGGATCGGGTTGAGCAAAAAGTACAGGAGGAAGTGTTGGAACTTGAGGAGGAATTAGCCGAGGTTCTGAAGTCCTTGTCACCGCCTGAGGAGGTGGCTGCTCCTGACAGGGTGGTAGAAGACGAGGTGAAGGCTGTGGGGCATCAAAAACAGAACTATTCGGACGACGGGAGTGACAGCGTGACTGAGGTGTCACCGAGATCTTTGCCACTGTGTACAGTGGAGGTAGAGGTACATTGTGAGGCATCCCCAGACCAAGCCATGGAGGATGCGCCTGTCACAAGAAAGAGAGCCGCTGCATCGGATTCAGATTATGTCCTAACGCCAGCGCAGCGGACTGGGAAGCAAATATGGGCAGAAGGTGAAGGTAGTGGTGGCCATGACAGGAGGCACCGAAAGAAGGGGGGGGGAGAGAGGGAAGTGTGCAGGTGACAAGTGGTCCCACACGTTCTGGTGGCCATCGGAAGAGTGAAGAGAGGAGGCAGGGGTGGAAACTTTAATAGGCCTCCGGTGTATGACAGTAAACGTTAATGGTTTGTGTAATAGTGTAAAGAGAGAATGGTTTCGAATGTTTCTGAATAAATTTAGAGTGGATGTTGTGTTCATACAGGAGCACAATTTTAAGGAGGGTAGGGTGTTGGAGATGGAGGGGTTTCAGGTGGTAACCCTGCCATCTGCCCGTTTGAAAGGGGGGGTGGGTATATTAATTAGGGAGGCGAGCCCGTTTGTTTTGCAGAGAAGTGAGGGGGGGAGGGGGAAGGGTGTTGCGCGTAGATGGTTTGTGGATGGGGAAACGTGTGGCTTTTATTAGCGTATATGCGCCTGCAGAGAATAACGTACAGGTGAAGCAGGAGTTTGTGTGCGAGGACCTTGTGTTTTTTTTCCGTGCATTACCGGAGGTGGCAATAGTAGGAGGTGATTGGAACTGCGTCATTAAGAGGGCTGATATGGAACCAAAAGGAGCAGGTTATGTGTCGGTGGCCCTACGAGATTTATTGAGGGATATTAGGTTAAGAGACGCATTCGAGGGGGGGGGGGCGTGGGAGACAGAGCATACATTTGTTAGGAGAGGGTATGCAGCGAGGTTAGATAGAGTGTATCTTTCTCACGGGGTTGTAGTGAGAGCTTTCAAAACTGTTGAAGTAGCATGGTCAGATCATAGAGCAGTGTTGGTGGAGGTTGGGTGGGAGGCGCTTGCAGAAATATACAGGAGTTACTGGAAATTAAATATAAGTGCATTGAGTGATGAGGAGGGGTTAGAGGGATTTTCTGTCCTATGGAAGGAGCTTAGCGAGGAGGCACAGGGAGTGGAAGATGTCGTACAATGGTGGGATTGTGTTGCCAAGGAAAGGATTAGGAAATATTATGTGGGGGTGGGCAAACGTATAAATGATTTTAAATATGGGCTTTCAAATTATCTGGAGGACAGGTTAAGGGGCTGTTATGGGAAGGGGGCTGTGGGGGGCAACTATCCTATGGATGAAATTGTCGAGGTCAAGGGGAGACTGAGGGAGTTACAAAATGAGAGGTTTCAAGCGGTAAGGGTGCAGGCAGGGGTAGAGGAGGTGCTTTGGGGTGACAAACCATCGGCGTGTGTGTTGCGACGTCAAAAACACAGACAGCAGGTTACAGCTATTCCGAGGTTAGAGGTACACGAGATGGCGGGGGGTTATAGAATGGGTCAGGAGATACTAACTACAAAAGGAATGTGTGCGTATGCGGATAAATGGTATGAAGGGTATTGGACAAGTGGGAAGGTGGGAAATGTGGATTTAGAGAAGGTGTGTGAGTATGTGACGTGTAATTTAGGGAATAGTGATAGAAAGGCTTTAGGGGGGGTAATAACAGAGGAGGAAATAGAGTTGGCTTTAAGGGGAATGAGGAAAGGCAAAGCACCGGGAATAGACGGTCTCCCGGCTGAATTTTATCTCCAACATTGGGAGGTGATAAGGGGTTTCATGGGTAGGTTATTTAATCAGATGAAGGAGAAGGGTGTGATGGGGGACAAGCAAGCAACAGCAGTTGTAGTGTTGGTTCAGAAGGGTAAGGGGCAGCACACCCTCAAGGAGTACCGTGCCATATCTCTGTTATGTGCTGATTATAAGTTGTTCGCTAAAGTCTTGGGTAATCGGTTCAAATGTGTGGTAGGGAGAGTGGTTTCGAAAAAATGCAGTATGGTTTGCCTGGAAGGTCGATGATTGAGGGTCATGGAATACTGAGAAGTTTTGTGGAGTCAAAAGGGGGGGAGAGGGAGGGCGGCATTGTTGGCTTTAGACTGGCAGGGGGCCTATGACAGGGTGGAAAGAGGAGCATTGGGAGCTATACTTAGGAGGCAGGGTTATGGGGAAGAAATAGTTAATTGGGTAACCACTTTGTACAATGGAGCCAAGATGAGGGTACAGATTAATGGATGCTTGGGGGAGGAGATTGTAATGGGTAGGGGACTTAGGCAGGGGTGTCCCATGTCACAAATGTTGTTTGCGTGCATTCAGGACCCCTTCTATAGAATGGTTGAACGTTGTGTATGTGACACAAGTGGAGGTATGGGGGGGGTAGGGAATGTGTGGCCGGGAATAATAGGATACGTAGACGATACAACAGTCCTGGTTCGGGAGGGGATGGCGTTGGGTGTTTTGGATGATGTTGTGCAACAGTTCGGAAATGCAACAGGGATGCAGGTAAATAGAGAGAAGTCAATGATCATGGGGTTGGGTGATTGGGTGGAGGGGGGGGGAGATGTAACGTTGTGAGAAAACAAACGGTGTCTTTAAAAATTTGTGGTATCACCTATAAGGATGATTTGGACGCTGCTCAAGAGGAAAACTCGAATAGATTAATGGAAAGGATTCAGGGGCGTCTGGGTGCATTGCGACCTCATCATCTGACTCTCTTGCAACGAGTGATTGTTATAAATGTATTATTGTATAGTAAGGTTTGGCACGTAGCAGCCGTGTTCCCATTAACAGGGACGGCGATTGTGGGAATTCTGAGACGAGTGTTTAACTTTTTGTGGGGTTCAAGGTGCGATTGGCTGAGGAGAGAGGTTGTAATGTTACCTGTGCGCCAGGGTGGGTTGGGGTTGATGGATCTGAGAAGGAGGATTAAATGTGTGTTTCTTAAATGGGAGGTTTTGCGCGAAAGTGTGAGTGGAGGGCAGCTGGGAAAAGTATATGATAGGTTGGGTAAGTTGTATGGTGGTGTGGAGTTGAGGGAATGTGAAACTATTTTGTGGGCTTTGATGTTGGTTAGAGAACCTAGGAAAATTCGAGTAGGGGTTTTGTGTAAGCTGCTTGTAGACAGGATTGTTGTACCAGTTGAGGGATTGTTCCCCATGTACGCATGGAAGAGTATTTGGTATAGGTTTAGCAAGTTGAAGTTAAAGCCTAGGGTAAGGGAGGTAATGTATCGTTTTTTGCATGGCATACTACCGTCGGGGGAGGTTTTAAGAACCAGAGGGGTAATTGTGGGCGGAAGGTGTGGAATCTGTGGGGAGGATGAGACGGCGTTCCATGCAGTATACTTTTGTGGGGGACTGGAGGGTGTTAGGTATTGGTTTAAGTAGGGTAGTACAGGGGGTGGGGGGCCGAGGGGTGTCGGTTCTGCGTGCACTAAGCCTAGATGTGGGAGGGTTCGATGAGAGTGTTATAAGAGCTTTGGATTATATAATAGTGGATTATATATATATATCGTGGGTGATGAGGGGGTGGGTGATGAGGTGCGGAGGCGGGTACTAGCGGTAACGGTTTATCGTACGATGTGTCGTAATAGAGAACTGTATGGGAGAAGATGGGAGGATTTTTCGGAAGGGTATAGAATGTTAACGTTAGGGTTTCTCATCAATCTACGACTTGGGCTGAGTGAGTAAGGGGGGGTTGGGGATTACATACGGGAAGGGGGTTTTCAGGGGGACACAGCGGGGTCGCCTCCTGGGGAGGGGTGAGAGTAAGGTGTATGTGGGTATATGAAGGTGTAGATGAGTGGCATACGTGTAAGTAGCATGCAAGTGGGCACAGAAAGCAAAGGTGATATCAAGTAATTACGTAGTACCGAATGGAGAATTCTGTGTTTGATGTGTCAGGGTCGTCATGACCTTCATGTATTAAGTGTGAATGGTGTCAAGATTATAGTTTTAAGACCGTGAAGAGCTTTAGGGCTTATGTAGAGTGTGCGTTTATAGCCTTTATTGGGCATATTTCATGTGCGATAATTGTATCGCAATGAGAGGTTATTAAATTATGTTTGTGTTGAGTGTTGTGGGTTTTTAGCGAGTGTACTGTCTTTATTTTAGCATTATATAATGTGCTCATCCAGTTGCTGCGAGATGGAACGCTAATGACTTCCATAAATTGTAATGCCTCGTTAATAAGTTTGTAATGGGACAGTATGGTTTAGTCTCAGATTTTATATAATGTGCTCAGGCGTTGGAAGAGGCTGTAGTAATATTTAGTAATATTTGTTAATATTTATTTAGTATAAGGGGTTAATTTTGGGAAGAGCATGTAATTGTTTAACTGAGATTGTGATGTAGGTTATTACTCTGATTATCTCCTGTGAAGGTTGTGAACCTTTGTCATATGTCAGTCATACTATGTTAACTATACAAATCTGAAAGTTGTATATAGTTTATATTTTATATAGTTTATATAGTTATAGTTTATATTGTTTATGGTAGTATGTTATATAGAAAATTTTGTGAGTGTATATGGGTAACCTCTTTTATGTCAATTACAATGTGTTGTTAATAATTGGTTAGTGTATGTTCTGTAGGATTGAGGATCCTACTGTACCCATTTTATATCTTTATTTAATATCAAGCTGTAAAGTTTTTAAATAAAATATAAAAAAAAAAATACCATTAGCAAGATAGTAACAATTGTCCAGATCTTGGGCGTCGTCTTCTGTAATAGCTATCTCTCGTAATTTCTCTAGGGATGGATCAAGGAACTGATCCCTTGCATGTGTCTTATTTCTCATCTTAAGCCATTATTGTAATGGTATATTATGACTCTCGACTGTGTATGTTATTATGATGCTTCCATAGTGTCGCACTAATGACGTCTCCTCACCTCCCTACTGTCTTCCTTCCCTCACTCCATCTCTTCCCCGCTACTTACCTTCACTTCCCTCCTTCTCTCCCTCATTCCTACCCTCCCTCATCTTTCTCCGGCAGGTGCAAGGAGAGACCGAGATGTCTGGTTGTGAGGGTGAGAGCGAGCATGATGACAACCACCTGATCGTCTACCTGCCCAGGTGAGCAACTCAGGTGCAAGTCATAAGAGTATATTCTCTTAGTTTTATATCTCTGTATATAATTATTATTCTCTGTCCATGCACTGGTCGCCGTTACCCAGCGGTGAGAGTAGCCACTCTCATTGCTGAGGTCCAGGTAATAAACCCTGGAGATTAACATCTGATCAGTCCAGTAGTTGCATATGATCAGCGTCCCGTGTCAGGTTACTCTTTTCTAATAAAAAATCTCTCTCTCTCTCTCTCTCTCTCTCTCTCTCTCTCTCTCTCTCTCTCTCTCTCTCTCTCTCTCTCTCTCTCTCTCTCTCTCTCTCTCTCTCTCTCTCTCTCTCTCTTTCTCTTTATCAGGAGTGAGGGTGTGGTACAGAGGGAGGCTGGCTGGCTGGCTGGAGCACTCAGAGATGCTGGAGCTAGCATCATCATTCCTCAGCACCCCGCTATCAACGGTCAGTTCCCATCCTCCAGTACACCACTTTCATCACAGTTTATGCTACACCTTGTCTCTTCACGTGTAAATTAATGTATTTCTTAGAAGCTTCGTGCATAACTCCATAGTAATACTGACAACTGTAAAGTGGCTCCTGGCTCAACCAATGAGGGACCGGGGCTCGGGCCCTGGGAGTGATAACCCTGGGCATGTTTCCTGACACCTGTTGCCCCTGTTCACCTAGCACTAAGTACCTAGGTGTTAGCCGATTGTTGTGGGTTACATCCTAGGAATGAGGATTAATGGACCCAAATTCGCAGTCTGGTGACAGTGTCTTTGACTATCCTGTGTTACGAACTCTCCGGGTTAACAATGAGAATAAAATCTTCAAATAATGTCTTTTAAATCCATGTTATTCATAGCCAACTTCCCAGAGACAGAGGGAGGCCACCTAAGAGGAAGAGATTTTTCGAATTCATAATCCCAAAGAGTTAATAACGCAAAAAGACAGTTATTATTAGCATGTTCACTGAGATACAGTAAGGGTCATAAAGCTCCTTGGTAATGGAAGGAGTGGAAAAGAGGGAGGTTAAGATAACCCAAGAAAGCCAAACAGAGGAGTTAATTTCCATCTGGAGAGTTTAGAGTAGGTCCTTCCCTAGTACGCTACACTACTCACATTCTCACAACTCTTGAGAGTTTATTGCTAGATAAACAGGAGCAGCAGGTTTAAAAGAGACTTCTCATACATCCCACCATGAGCAGGACCGAACACGGAGTCTTCGGGTTGTAAGCCCAATGCGGCACCACTGAGCTACGAGGCAGAATACAAGGGGGTACCTCCACAACACCACTTATAGGTCAGGTCATTAAAGTCTTCCCAGAGACGGTTTTACTAAACTATACAAAACTATACAAAACATCACTACTACTGGCACACCTGACCTCCATAAATCATTGTAATAAACATTAACTAGCATATTGCACATAAATAACCTAGTTTTCTTAATACTAGTAGTATTTATTATATAATTCTCTTTAATGCATGAACGTATGTGATTTAGAAAAGAAAGTATTATTAATTTAAGAATAAAATTAAAATTAAATTTAAATTTTTCAATTAGATACCAAGTTTCACAGATATTGTTTGACAGAATATTATGCAATGTATTAAATTATTAAAAAAATAATAATTTTCTATATTTCTTTTTTTGTCATTGAAACTATTAAAATTACCACAATTTCCTGTAAAATTAATTTTATACATTTAAAAGTTTAAAAAATGGAATTTTGGCAATAACGAGGCTGGAAGAAATTACAAGTAATCCAAACTATGGGCAGGAAATTTTAAAGGACATTTCAATGCACTTAATAATGATCTTTGACGGACACGAACGTCAACGAAAGTTTTCTCTCTAATATGTGTTGCTTGTGTAATTTTCATTTAGATTATTATTTTCATGTTAAGCGCTAAATCCGTGTGGGCGATTGAGCGCAAGACCAAAGTTGTAGAGATTTGATCCTCTGTCTGCTGAGCGTTATGTAGACACACTTCTTGTTTGTACTCACCTCAAGTATTTTAAAGACAAATTCGAATGACAGTTTGACGCTGCGTCTAATTTTACATTGCTCGCCGTTTTAATAATGAAATGACGTTGTTGTTGTGCGCCACACGACAGCTCTGGTAGGATGGTCACAGGCGGTGCGCGAGGCACTGAAGGATGTGGGAGTCCAGTCGTTGTCGCAGCTGGCTGAGGAACTACGCAGGAAGACCCAACTGAGGAGGCAGCACCACGTACAGCTGGATTCCAGGGTCTTCCACGTGCTGGACGACGAGTCCAGCGTGGGCAGTAAGGGACTCCACCTCGACGTGAGGGAGGGGAAGTACCAGCTGAGGGCGGCACGACACGTCCCCTGCCTCCTCCTAGCCGCGCCCACCAGCCCACACGCCCGCGCTCTCCTGCTGGCTCTCTCTGACTACCTGACGCAGCAGCACTTGCCCGGGCGAGGCTGCCTTCACTGCCCTGCTCTGGGTGGGTACTCTGCTTCCTCACTCACCCTCTTATTAATTTTAATATTAATAATTGTTATTAATTCTTATTCGTTTTTATTAATATTTATTTATTACTATTATTATGGTTATTACTTATTATCTCCCGATTACCAGGCGTTGTGTGGACTCGCGGGTTTAACGCTTCCTAATAATAGCATGTTATGAATTAAATCAGTGAAATGAATATAATATGAGTAATCAGTGTAATGAATATAATAAATGTAATTAATATAATCAGTGTAATCAATGCACTGGATAGAATCAGAGTAATGAATATAATCAGAGTAATCAATATAATGAATGTAATCATAGTAAACAATGTATATAAGCAGTCTAACCACAACACTGTCCTTAACTGCGAGGAAAATGATAGGACGGATAATGAGAACCTTCAAAACAAAAGGCCAGGCCAATGATGATCCTCTAAGTCATTGGTCCTCTAGGCTAGAATACTGCTGTATACTAACGGCTCCTCTCAAGGCAGGAGAAAGTGCAGACCTGGAGAATGCACAGAGGACCTCGCTACACATATAACTTTAGTGAAGCACCTCGGTTACTAGGAACGTTTGAAGGCTATATTCCTGTACTCCTTGGGGAGCAGGCGAGAAAGATACATCATAATTTGCATCTGCAAAATCCTAGAGGGATTGGTCCCAAATCTGCACACAGAAATCATTCCCTGTAATAGCAAATGATTCGGCAGACGGTGCAACATCCCCGTGAGTACACAGAGGAAACACAATAAGTGTCAGGGGCCCAAGACTGTTTAACAGTTTCCCACCGTACACAAGGGAAATTACCAATAAATCCATATCTGTCTCAAGGGGGACAGGACAGAAATTTGAGTCATTAACTGACCAGTTGGATTGCAATTGTATGTGGCTAGCAGTAACAGCATGGTTGATCAGAACCTGATCCAGTGTGAGTCCTGGTCATGGACCGGGTAGCGGGGGCGTTGACCCGTAATCAATGTAAGGAGTATAATCAATGTAATAAATGCAATTAATGTTCTGAAAATAATCAGCATAAATAATAATCAAAGAAATCTATGCAATGAATACAAAGAAAGTAATGAATGTAGTGAGTAATCAATGCAGTTATTATAATTAATGTAAATAATGTATTAATATACTAATATAATCAATGTGATTAATACAATCAATGTAATTAATATAATCAATCTAAGGAACATAATTAATGTAATCAACGTAATCAGCGATTAACATAATGTAATCAATATAATCAATATAATCACTTGGGTGAAGGCATATGGTCTTATTTTGGAAGACGTCAAGAAAGGTGGATCTGTAGAACAAAACCTCTTCAAGGGGGGCTCCTTGGCGTGGTGAAGAGGCTCTTGGTCTGAGGAATTAGACCTTTTGGTCTTCTTCCTCAGGCCGAACCTAATTACCCCCCAATCCCGCCTACCCTATCCCATCCTCCCCGTCCTCCCTTTTTCCCTTTCCTCTTGCTCCTCCTCCCCATCCCTCCCCTATTCCCTTCCTCTTTTTGGCCTTTGGGATTCTTCCCACAGGCAATCTAGTTGCTAGGTAGGGGGCAGGGTACCGGGGTCCATCCCATACTGGTGAGGTCCTTGGCGGTGGTGCAGTTTGCCATGGAATCTGGATCACCTGGGGATGTCCCGATCCCTCTCTGTTCTCCTGGGGGTTGACTTTGGGTGTCTTTCGGGTGACAGGTGTATCTCTGGAGGCCGCCTATCGGATTCCAGGGGGTGGTGGCCAAAGGAGGTATGCTTTGTGGCAGGTGTCCGGAGGCCCTCTCTTTTGCCCACCGAGGTGGCTCGGTGAATGTGAGGTTGCTATCCTGGATTGCTGATTTACTGGCATGAAGGGTAGGGTATGGCACGGGTTCCAAGCCGCATCTGTACTACTTGCAGTGCTAAGGTCTTCTTGGGCACAGAGGGGGAGTTATGGCCCTTTTTTGCCTCCTAGGAGCTATTCCTCCATGTTTCCCCTCCCCTTTTTTTCTTTCCTTCTTTTTTTCTAAAAAACAAACAGAAAGAAGTGATCTAACCATGGAGTCCCCAATCCATGAACCCGCTCCCTCTGGGCCCCTTCTTGATACCGTACCCCATTTGGACACTTCTAATGCCCCTGTACCTCTTGCTGGTGCTGTTTCATCACCTACTTCAGGTACCGGGGTTTCAACTGACTCCTTCGATATGTCTGACCTCTGCGCTTGTTTGACTATGCTTCCAGCTTCTTCCCTCTGCGGTGCAGCAATTTTCGAATCCCCAGCCCGTCCCACGTCGGACCAACTCCGGTCCCACTCCTAAACGCCCACGACAATTGCTTGATGATACTTCTTCGCTTCCTTCTCATTCTACTCAGAAAAGACAGGCACATCAAGCACTCCCTTTCCATGCTAAGTTTCGGAATGCAAAATGGACTAAATTCTTTGCTTAGCGACCGACTTCCTCTACTGCCTATCTTTCTGACCATAGTATTGGCAAGGTGCTCCTACACCATGTAGGAGCTTGTACTGCTCTCAAGAATGGTACACGCATCATCACTGACCTTTGTCTTCTTTCAAATATCGATACTATTCCTGTCACTATCGAAAAACATCATTCCATTATCCAACAGAATTTCCAGACATGTGGCGATGACATTCTAGAACAGCTGGAACTCCAAGACCTCCCAATCCTCAATGTAGACACTTATGTCCTCCCTGCCCGGGAGCAGAGATGATACCCTTGCAATGTAGCTCGATTAACTTTTGACTGCCGTGTACTCCCATCCTCTGTTTATATAGCGGGACATCGTTTACAAGTTCGAAAGGTGATCCCTACAATGCAACAGTGTAGAAATTGCTGGCGTTTTGGTCCCCCCATGAAATATTGCAGATCTATAGCCGAATGCCCAGTCCATGGTGCCAATGACCATTCCAGTACATCTTGTAGTCTACCTCCTCTTGCCCTAATTGTCATGAGGCTCACCTGTCTTACTCTCGCCAATTCCAAGTTTACTTAAATGAGCAAGAAATCCATTGCCTTAAAGAGGCAGAAAGTTTCCCCTATGCTATGGCAGTTTCTCATCTACGCCTCCAAGGGAGACTACCCCGTATTTCTTATTCTCGTGTTTCTAAACATCCCCCCGACCTCTGGGTTACCCCTTCCATAGTCAATCCTGTCTCTAATTCTTTTGCTGCCCTGGACTCAGAAGTCCCTCCCTCAACACCTCAGTCTGTTCTCACTTCTTCATGTTCTCCCTCACATATTTCGGTATCGACAAGACCTCGTACAACATCTCCTCCTCATCACCCCTCTACTTCTCAGAAGTTCAAAAAATCCCCATTGCTCAAATCTTCTTTAACCCCTCCTTCCCTTCTTCTACCTCCACATTTTACCTTTCCAGTCTCTGTACCTTGTTCTTCACCTCTCACTGGCTCTGTTACAAGTGTGGAGGTTCACCCTCCTCCTCGTACTGTACCTTCTTTCCCTGTCCCCTCCCAAGTTTCTTCCTCTTCTGCCCCCTCCCAGGTTTCTTCCTCTTCTGCTCCTTCCCAGGTTTCTTCCTCTTCTGTCCCCTCCCACACTTCTTCTCCAGTGCCCTCTGCCCTTTCGTCCATCCCCCCCTACTTTGGTACAGTCCATTGTTGTCCCAATCTTTACTCACCCTCCTCCTTCCATCCCCAATATTGTCTCCCATACAACGTCTTTGCCTTCCAAAACACTTGAAGCTATCTCGGAATATACTGAAGAAACGAGACCATCAACAGACACTGATCCACCTCCTGATCCTCCTTTTCCTTCCCCTCCATCTGCACAACTCCTATCTTCGCAGCGTCCCATTCCATCGTTGCTTGAACATTTTCTGCTGCCACCACATGTGGACTTTTCTAACCCTTCTAGTCCATATATACCTTTACCTACAGATTTCTTGTATCTTTCTCATTACCAATCAAGGCCTATTTACAGTGGAATATCCGTGGCCTCAGAGGTAATTGGGGTGAGCTTCAGATGTTGCTCTCCTGGTTTAACCCTGTTGGTGCTTGCTTACAGGAACCAAAATTACACTCCGCTGTTATCCATCCCATCTCAGGCAATGATTTATTACATTCTTTGGGTCTTTTTTCTGATGAAACCTTTAATGAAAGTGCCCTTCTTATATGCACCGATATTCCGTACAGTCAACTATTTGTTCATATTTCACTGCTTTAAACTGCAGCCCATATCCACTTGAATAAGTGGTATACAATCTGTTCTTTGTATCTTTCTCCTTCTCGGGCATTATCTATCCCAAATGTTGCCTTTCTTGTTTCGTCCTTACCGCCACCACTTCTGTTATTTGGCGATTTTAATGCCCACCATTTCCTCTGGGGAAGGTCTCACTGTGACTCCCGTGGCATTCAGTTAGAGGCTTTTCTCGCTTCTCACCCCCTCCATGTTTTAAATACGGGTACTCCCACCCATTTTGATCCTTGTACTCATACTCTCTCTTGCATCGTTCTCTCGGTCTGCTCTTCCTCCACTGCACTAGACTTCACCTGGTCTGTCCTCCCAGACTTACATGACTGTGATCATTTTTCAATCATTCTTACTTCGCCTCCATATTCACTTCTTCGTAGCTCATGCTGGCAATTTGATTTAGCAAATTGGGACCTTTACTCGCAACTAACTGCTTTTAGTGAGGTTCCTTCTTCGTCCTCCATTGATGAGCTTTTACACCTCTTCTCGTCCTCAGTTTTAACCGCAGCTTCTCATTCTATACCCCAAACCTCGGGCAGGCATTCTCAGAAGTGCATACCTTGGTGGTCTCCTGCCTGTGCTCAGGCAGTACATTTGAAACGCGCTGCTTGGATCAGGTACTGGTACAATAGAACCACAGAGAGACTTCTTGATTTTAAGCAGAAGTGTGCGGTTGCTCACCATGTCATCCATGACGCTAAACACACTTGCTGGCGAGATTATTTTTCCACCATCACCTCTGCTTCCTCTATGAGTGCAGTCTGGAAAAAAAGTAGAGAAACTGAGTGGTAAATACTCTCCCGACCCAGCTCCTGTTCTGCTGGTTTCCGGTGTTGATATAGCAAACCCTCTTGACATTGCCATTGAAATTGGTAATCATCTGGTCCATATTTCTCAGGGGCTCCATCTATGCCCCTCGTTTCTTTCCTCAAAATCTGTCAGAGAGTTAGCACCCTTAGACTTTTCTTCTCTCAAAGAAGAATCTTATAATGTGCCTTTTACACTTCTGGAACTGGAGGCAACACTCTCAGCTTGCCTATCATCGGCAGCTGGGGTTGACGGCATTCATATTCAGAAGTTACAACATTTACATCAGTCAACCCTTGCAGTCCTCTTACAACTCTTTGATCTTATTTGATCACAAGGAGTTCTTCCCCAGCTGTGGAAATCTGCCATTGTTCTCTCTTTCCGCAAACCGGGTACTACAGGACATGATGCCTTCCACTATCGTCCCATTGCTCTTACCAGTGCAGTTTGCAAGGTGATGGAACGTCTGGTAAATCGACGTTTAATGTGGTTTAGAGACACACAACAGTCTCTCCACTAGTCAATGTGGCTTTCGTAAGGGCCGTTCTACCATTGACCCCTTACTACGCTTGGATACGTATGTTCGTAATGCATTTGCGAATAACCACTCAGTTATTGCCATATTTTTTGACCTTGAGAAGGCATATGATACAACTTGGAGGTATAATATTTTGGCCCAAGCCCACTCCTTAGGCTTCCGAGGCAATTTACCATCCTTCCTTAAGAACTTCTTAACTGACAGACATTTCTGTGTTCGGGTTAATAATATGCTCTCCCCAGACTTTGTCCAAACTGAAGGTGTCCCCCAAGGATGTGTTCTGAACACAACACTTTTTCTCCTTGCTATAAATGATTTGACCTCTCTTCTTCCATCCAATATTTGGTCATCACTCATGTTGATGACCTCGCTATAGCTTGTACAGGCGCTGACTGTTACCTCATTTCAGTTTCTCTCCAGCATGTGGTCAACCGTGTTTCCAATTGAGCCACCACGCATGGGTTTAAATTTTCTAGTACTAAAATTCACCAACTGGTGTCTGTTCTTTCTCACTCCCTTGCGCGAAAGCCCAACTGCCTACAGTAGCTTCCCGCTCTCTTTTTCTTGACCACTTCCGCTCTCATTCTCATGCCATTGCAGTGTACAAAGTTGGTTCTAATTCTTCTGACGGTGTCAGATTCGCAGCAGTGTTTCCGGACAGTGTCGTGCGAGGGCATTTACTATCCTCGGCTAGCATTTTTGCTGCTGAATTGTATGTCATTCTTGCAGCACTTATCCGTATTGCATCTATGCCTGTGTCACCATTTGTGGTTGTTTCAGATTCCCTTAATGCTTTACAGGCTATACGAATTTGATACACCTCACCCCCTAGTTCTCCGTATCCAACTTTGGTTACGCTGTATCTCTACCAAGCACAAAGATATTGTTTTTTGTTGGGTCCCTGGTCATGTTGACGTACAGGGCAATGAACAGGCAGACATTGCTGCACGGTCAGCAGTACATGACCTCCCAGTTTCATATAGAGGTGTTCCATTCACAGACTATTTTGCTGTAATTGCTACCCACCTTCGCGCCCGTTGGCAACAACGTTGGTCTGATCTGCTCTATAACAAACTTCATTCTATTAAACCGTGTATAGGTTACTCGCCATCTTGTCTTCAATGTCGAGGTTGGGAGACTACTTTCTCCCGTCTTCGCATCTGCCACACTCGTCTTACTCATGGGTATCTCGTGGAGAGGCACCCTGTTCCTCTCTGTGAGAATTGTCAGGTTCCAGTACCTGTTAGTCACATTCTGTTGGACTGCCCACTCTATCAACGAGTAAGCAGAATTTACCTCCAACGTTGTCTTCGTTCTGCTGCTCTTCTTTACCTTCCGTTCTTGTTGATGGACCCTCCTTTAATCTGGACTC
Organism: Cherax quadricarinatus; assembly: GCF_038502225.1. Classification (NCBI taxonomy): domain Eukaryota; kingdom Metazoa; phylum Arthropoda; class Malacostraca; order Decapoda; family Parastacidae; genus Cherax; species Cherax quadricarinatus. The sequence continues at coordinate 55,679,075 of NC_091293.1, forward strand.
TCTCACTGACTTTTTGATAGCAACTGATTTACTCCACAAACTCTACCTCAGTCTCTTGCTACCCTCTACCCCTGCACTATCCACTGCCCCGCTGTACTCCATAACCAATCAATCATCCTTCTCTCTCCTGCTACCCAATACCCTCACATCCTTCCTTGCCCTGTAGCGCTGTATAACCCTTATGGTTTAGCGCTTCTTTTTTATTATAATAATAATAATAATGTAGAACAAAAACAGTTGCAAATAATAACTAAAGGAGGTTTTAGTCAGTGCTGGAGGAGCAGCAAATGTTGATGTTCCAGTATGGACCAAAACGACGTCTAGTTTTTACTTGTTGTATGTGTGGGACAGTTGTATGTGTGGGACAGTTGTATGTGTGGGACAGTTGTATGTGTGGGACAGTAGTGTGGGACAATAGTATGTGTGGGTGTGAAGGTATAAAGGCCCTTTCAAACTCTCAGAGAGTATTTGAAGTGACTATTCCTCTTCATGAAAAGATAAAGTAATAAATTACAGGAAGAACAATAAACAATTTTGATATAAAAATTATAATTAAATAAAATTTAAAACAAACATAAAATGTTCCAAACTCAAGCAAATAACGAAAAATAAAAAATAAATTTTTGTGAAGCGAAATTAATCTATACAGCTGACAGATGGTAATCTAATGTGCCGATGGCTGTGGTAAGTAGCTCTCACGATTCACTGTGTGAATAATAAAGTTAAAACCTGGACAAGCAGTCACTCACATGACAGGCAGAAGACTTTTGAAAGAAATGGTGAAGACCAAGGTAAATTACGTTAAAGTACGTAAAACAAATCAGAACTGGTTAAATTAATTAAAAATCCAATACACAATATAAATAAATAAGAGTGAAACTCATTACTTACAGACATGATGAGAAGAGAAAGCCAAGTAATGTCAACTCGTCAGGAGGGTCCCATGTTAACTCCCACCGGGCGGAGAAGAGGTAGAGGTGATGATACACACTCCTTCCTGAACAAACATTCAACTAATTATACTACCATCACCATTCATGCTTCCACTCTTATCTAACGAACTTTTCCGTCACAGTGGGGCAATTGTTTAAGTGGAGCAGTTAATAATAGGGGACAGTGGTATATATGGGATAGTTGTCATAACTGCATCCAGGTTAAGTCAACATTCAATTTTCCTGACGCAGGTGAGAGAATTTACCTGAAGGACACGGAGACGGTGGTAGTGGGCGTGTGGGTGCGCCACGCCCACCCCTTCCTCAACGCCACACTCCACGCCCTCCTCGCTCACGGCATACACCCTCAGCACGTCCACTTCTACATCCACAACCAGGTTAGTTGTACACCCACGTGTACTCTCAGGTCACTACTACACCCACACCCAGGTCACTACTACACCCACACCCAGGTCACTACTACTCCCACACCAAGGTCACTACTACACCCACACCCAGGTCATTACTATACCAACACCAAGGTCACCACTGCACCCACACCCAGGTCACTACTACACCCACGCCCAGGTCACTACTACACACACACCAAGGTCACTACTACAACCACACCCAGGTCACTACTACACTCACACCAAGGTCACCACTACACCCAGGTCACTGCTACACCCACACCCAGGTCATTACACCCACACCCAGGTCAATACTACACCCACACCCAGGTCACTACTACACCCACACCCAGGTCACTACTACACCCACACCCAGGTCACTACTACACCCACACCCAGGTCACTACTACACCCACACCCAGGTCACTACTACACCCACACCAAAGTCACTACTACACCTAGGTCACTGCTACACCCACATCCAGATCATTACTACACCCACACCCAGGTCAATGCTACATCCACACCCAAGTCACTACACCACCCATACCAAGGTCACTACTACACCCACACCCAGGTCACTACTACACCCACACCAAGGTCACTACTACACCCAGGTCACTGCTACACCCACACCAGGTCATTACTACTCCCAAACCCAGGTCAATACTACACCCACACCCAGGTCACCACTACACCCTCACCCAGGTCACCCTTACACATGCACCCATGTCACCGCTACACACACCCGGGTCACCGTTACGCACACCCAGTTCTCCGCTACACACACACCCAGGTCACCACTACTCACACACCCAGGTCACCGCTACACACACACACACACACTCACACACACACACACACACACACACACACACACACACACACACACACACACACACACACACACACACACACACACACACACACACACTGCTCTGCTCTGCTCATAAAAGGCCGATGGAGATTTGAGGAAATGGAAGGCATAGATGAGATTGGAGGAAGGGACTACTTAGTAGGTACACTTTAGTCTGGGGAACATAAGGTGGTCATTGCAGTGATGTATAATCCACCACAGAACTGCAGGAGGCCAAGAGAGGAATATGAAGAGAGCAACAGAGCAATGGTGGGCACACTGGCTGAGTTGACAAGAAGAACTCACTCGAGCAGAGCAAAGTTACTGTTTATGGGCGATTTCAACCACAGGGAGATCGACTGGGAAAACCTGGAACCACAAGGGGTCCCAAAACATGGAGAGCCAAGATGATGGATGTGGTACTGGAAAACCTTAAGCATCAACATGTTAAGGACGCTACCGGAGAGAGAGGGAAGGATGAACCAGCAAGACTGGATCTTGTGTTCACCCTAAGTGGTTCAGACATTGAGGACATCACATATGAGAGGCCTCTTGGAGCTAGTGATCACATGGTTCTGTGTTTTGAATACATAGTAGAACTACAAGTAGAGAGGGTAACAGGAGCTGGATGGGAAAAGCCAGCTAAAAAGGGGGACTACACAAATATGAGTAACTTCCTGCAGGAGGTTAAGTGGGACAGAGAATTGGCAGGAAAGTCAGTAAATGAAATGATGGAATACGTAGCAACAAAATGCAGGGAGGCAGAGGAAAGGTTTGTTCCCAAGGGCAATAGAAATAGTGAAAAGACCAAAGCGAGTCCTTGGTTTACCCGAAGGTGTAGGAAGGCAAAAACTAAATGCAACAGAGAATTGAAAAGATACAGGAGGCAAAGGATCCAGGAAAATAGAGAGACTAATCGAAGAGCCAGAAACGAGTATGCACAGATAAGGAGGGAGGCCCAGCGACAGTACGAAAACGACATAGTATCAAAAGCCAAGTCTGACCCAAAACTGCTGCATAGCCACATTAGGAGGAAGACAATAGTCAAAGACCAGGTGATCAGGCTGAGGAAAGAAGGTGGGGAACTCACCAGAAGCGATCAAGAGGTATGTGAGGAGCTCAACAAGATATTTAAGGAAGTATCTACAGTGGAGACAGGAAGCCCTCTGGGTGGACAGAACAGAGGAAGGAATATACCAACAAGTGTTAGATGACATGCACACGTCTGAGGAGGAGGTGAAGAAGCTCCTAAGGGACGTTGATACCTCAAAGACAATGGGACAGACATCTCCCCGTGGGTCCTTAGAGAAGGAGCAGAAATGCTGTGTGTGCCACTAACCACAATCTTCAATACATCCCTTGAAACTGGGCAACTACCTGAGGTATGGAAGACGACAATTGTATTACCCATATTAAAAAAAGGAGACAGAAAAGAGGCACTGAACTATAGACCAGTGTCACTGACGTGCATAGCATGCAAAGTAATGGAGAAGATTATCAGGAGGAAAGCGGTGGAGCACCTGGAACGGAACAAGAATATAAACGCCAACCAGCACGGATTCAAGGAAGGCAAATCCTGTGTCACAAACCTTCTGAAGTTTTATGATAAAGTAATCCTGACGCCAAATGACTTCGAACAGGCGATAAATGACATGCCCATGCACTCTGCCCCAGGGCCAGACTCATGGAACTCCGTGTTCATCAAGAACTGCCTTTACCATCCTATGGAGAGGGAGCATGGACACGGGGGTCGTCCCACAGTTACTAAAAACAACAGACATAGCCCCACTCCACAAAGGGGGCAGTAAACCAACAGCAAAGAACTACAGACCGATAGCACTAACATCCCATATCATAAAAATCTTTGAAAGAGTCCTAAGAAGCAAGATCACCACCCATCTAGAAACCCATCAGTTACACAACCCAGGGCAACATGGGTTTAGAACAGGTCGCTCCTGTCTGTCTCAACTATTGGATCACTACGACAAGGTCCTAGATGCACTAGAAGACAAAAACAATGCAGATGTAATATATACAGACTTTGCAAAAGCCTTCGACAAGTGTGACCATGGCGTAATAGCGCACAAAATGCGTGCTAAAGGAATAACAGGAAAAGTCGGTCGATGGATCTATAATTTCCTCACTAACAGAACACAGAGAGTAGTAGTCAACAGAGTAAAGTCCGAGGCAGGCACGGTGAAAAGCTCTGTTCCACCAGGCACAGTACTCGCTCCCATCTTGTTCCTCATCCTCATATCCGACATAGACAAGGATGTCAGCCACAGCACCGTGTCTTCCTTTGCAGATGACACCCGAATCTGCATGACAGTGTCTTCCATTGCAGACACTGCAAGGCTCCAGGCGGACATCAACCAAATCTTTCAGTGGGCTGCAGAAAACAATATGAAATTCAACGATGAGAAATTTCAATTACTCAGATATGGTAAACACGAGGAAATTAAATCTTCATCAGAGTACAAAACAAATTCTGGCCACAAAATAGAGCAAAACACCAACGTCAAAGACCTGGGAGTGATCATGTCGGAGGATCTCACCTTCAAGGACCATAACATTGTATCGATCGCATCTGCTAGAAAAATGACAGGATGGATAATGAGAACCTTCAAAACGAGGGATGCCAAGCCCATGATGACACTCTTCAGGTCACTTGTTCTATCTAGGCTGGAATATTGCTGCACACTAACAGCACCTTTCAAGGCAGGTGAAATTGCTGACCTAGAAAATGTACAGAGAACCTTCACGGCGCGCATAACGGAGATAAAACACCTCAATTACTGGGAGCGCTTGAGGTTCCTGAACCTGTATTCCCTGGAACGCAGGCGGGAGAGATACATGATTATATACACCTGGAAAATCCTAGAGGGACTAGTACCAAACTTGCACACGAAAATCACTCACTACGAAAGCAAAAGACTTGGCAGACGATGCAACATCCCCCCAATGAAAAGCAGGGGTGTCACTAGCACGTTAAGAGACCATACAATAAGTGTCAGGGGCCCGAGACTGTTCAACTGCCTCCCAGCATACATAAGGGGGATTACCAACAGACCCCTGGCAGTCTTCAAGCTGGCACTGGACAAGCACCTAAAGTCGGTTCCTGATCAGCCGGGCTGTGGCTCGTACGTTGGTTTGCGTGCAGCCAGCAGTAACAGCCTGGTTGATCAGGCTCTGATCCACCAGGAGGCCTGGTCACAGACCGGGCCGCGGGGGCGTTGACCCCCGGAACTCTCTCCAGGTAAACTCCAGGTAAACAGAAGTAAGACACGAGAGGGAGGGGTGGGTTGCTTGCATCTTCTTGGACTGCAAGAAGGCCTTCAACACAGTTCCTCACAGGAGATTGGTGCAGAAGCTAGTGGATCAGGCATGTATAACAGGAAGGGCGCTGCAATGAATCAGAGAATACCTGACAGGGAGGCAACAACGAGTCATGGTATGTGATGAGGTATCACAATGGGCACCTGTGACGAGCGGGGTCCCACACGGGTCAGTCCTAGGACCAGTGCTATTTCTGGTACATGTAAATGACATGATGGAAGGGTTAGACTGAGAAGTGTCCCTGTTCGCAAATGATGTGAACTTAATGAGGAGAATTAAATCAGATGAGGATCAGGTAGGACTTCAAAGAGACCTGGACAGGCTGGACACCAGGTCCAGCAACTGGCTTCTCGAATTTAACCCCGCCGAATGCAAAGTCATGAAGATCGGGGAAGAGCAAAAAAGACCGCATACGGAGTATAGGCTAGGTGGCCGAAGACTGCAAACCTCGCTCAAGGAGAAAGATCTTGGGGTGAGTATAACACTGAGCACGTCTCCGGAAACACACATCAACCAGATAACTGCTGCAACATATGGGCGCCTGGCAAATTTGAGAATAATGTTCCGATACCTAAGTAAGGAATCGTTCAAGACACTGTACACCGTGTACGTCAGGCCCATATTGGAGTATGCAGCACCTGTTTGGAACCCACACTTGATCAAGCATGTCAAGAAATTAGAGAAAGTGCAAAGGTTTGCAACAAGGTTAGTTCCAGAGCTAAGGGGAATGTCCTACGATGAAAGATTAAGGGAAATCGGCCTGACGACACTGGAGAACAGGAGGGTTAGGTGAGACATGATAACACACAAAATACTGCGTGGAATAGACAAGGTGGACAGAGACAGGATGTTCTAGAGAGGGGACACAGAAACAAGGGGTCACAATTGGAAGTTGAAGACCCAGATGAGTCAAAGGGATGATAGGAAGTATTTCTTCAGCCATAGGAAGTGGAATAGCCTAGCAAGTGAGGTAGCGGAGGCAGTAACCATACATAGCTTTAAGATGAGGTATGATAAAGCTCATGGAGCAGGGAGAGAGAGCACCTAGTAGCACTCAGTGAAGAGGCGGGGCCAGGAGCTGAGTCTCGACCCCTGCAACCACAATTAGGTGAGTACAATTAAGTGAGTACTCACACACACAAACACACACACACACACACACACACACACACACACACACACACACACACACACACACACACACACACACACACACACACACACACACACAGGATGTTCCAGAGATTGGACACAGTAACAAGGGGACACAGTTGGAAGTTGAAGACACAGATGAATCACAGGGATGTTAGGAAGTATTTCTTCAGCCACAGAGTAGTCAGTAAGTGGAATAGTTTGGGAAGCGATATAGTGGAGGCAGGATCCATACATAGCTTTAAGCAGAGGTATGATAAAGCTCACGGTTCAGGGAGAGTGACCTAGTAGCGATCAGTGAAGAGGCGAGGCCAGGAGCTCGGACTCGACCCCCGCAACCTCAACTAGGTGAGTACAACTAGGTGAGTACACACACACACACACACACACAAACACACACACACACACTCAGGTCACCGTTACATGCACACACCCAGATCACCGCTACACACACACCTAGGTCACCACTTCACACATCCAGGTCACCGCTACACACACACCCAGATCACCGCTACACACACCCAGGTCACCGCTACACGCACACACACACAGGTCACCGCTACACACACACACACACACACACTCACACTCAGGTCACTGCTACACACACACACCCAGATCACTGCTACACACACACACCCAGATCACTGCTACACACACACACACACACACACACATACACACACACCCAGGTCACTGCTTCACACGCCCAGGTCACCACTACATACACCCAGGTCATCGGTTCCTCCACCACTCCTTACACTGAGTGACCCACACTGGCTATGGACCTAAGCTTCCACCTCCGTTGTTCAGTCAGTCTCAGAAATTGTGAAGATACGACTCTTCGTCTGCTATTTGCCTCCTGGCCTATGACAAGTCAGAGAATATACTCTGAGGAACACTTCTCTGGGAGTATGCATACCACCTGGGTCAGTAAGGCTGCGTGTGTTCCTGCCCACCACGAAATACGGAAATCTCTTAATGTATATTCAATGAATTATTATTATTATACATACCTCTCTTTGTATATAACCTTTTATGACAAATGTGAGAGAGAGATACAAAACAAGAATGGTTCACTATGAGGTGAGATTGTAATGGTGTTCCTGTGGCACAGGTGGAGGAGTACGGAGAGATAGTTGAAGGTTTCATGGCTGGTCTGCGCCCTAAGGTGAAGCAAGTGACGCTCTTTCAACCCCGAGACGTCACACGCGAGGGGCAGGTCCGAAACTTGCTTCTGTAAGTACCTATTGCTATAACGAAAATTATTTTTTTTTTAATATTGTTGTTGGCTTCTGGCTTTTGTTAGGTATTCCTTGAAAGTTAATACCTATATTGATTGCATGAGTTTTCTTTCTCCAAGTTTCCGTGTGATAACGAGAATGCCTTGTACGATCGGCTACAAACTTTCAACGCTGATGTTACTTAAAAGCAATTTCGAAGAGCTACTAGGCTGGATAGGTGTAATTTTGTCAGTTTTGGTAATGAAACTGTCCTCCATGTGATAACTTGAAAATGGCTCTTTTGATCGACTCCAAACTTTCAAGATAATAAAATTATCAATTTATGACTGACGAGAATTTTTAAGTAATTTTGTTTAGATTTTCTGACATTGTTTCATAAACACCGTGAAATATACAGTTCAAATATACAGTTTTAATGCCGGTTGTATAGAGAAGAAACTTTAATTAAAACGAATTACTTAAAATAAAAAAAATCTATGTTTTTAAATTTTGTTTTGTCTAGTTATTTCATGTCTGATTTATCGAAAATTTTATATACAAATTTTATATATAAAACTCTACCGAAATACCATATTGCATGTTGGAGTTTTCTTGTGATATGTTTCTTGTGAATATTTCCTTTGACTGGTGTCAAACTTTCACCTGTAGTGTATCTTATATAAAAGATAGGTTGGGTTATTAATCCATTATATTGGTGTGTTTTTTGTAAGAAAAATTGCAGCCTTGACACCCAAGGCTGCAGCTTATAAGTCTCATGTGGGATAGACTGACTGATGTTATATTAGAAGAACATAACATCAGTATTCAGTAAAGACGTCTTAAGATTCAAATGCAATATTCAACCACACACGAGCTTGCAACAATCCTGCTGACTGGTTGGAAGCCAAAGTCATAGTTCCATATAAAAGAAATATTCTAAAAAGAAATATTCCAGAGTCGGTAATTATTAAACATGATAAATATTCGTTATATAATGGTAGTAGTGGGTTATTCAAGGTCGGATTCATTTATGAATGCTCTGGATTTTCTTGAGTGCCAGGGTTTCACTCCAAGGAAGTAAGGCCTGTTTTTTCCTGCTATGCTGGGTTCGACCAGCGTCTGCCCAAGAGTGTGGTGGGATACATAAACTATAGCTGTCTTTCCTTAGATGTCCCCTTTAGGTTTAAGTGAGTCTGCTTTAGACCCGTTTTCCTCTTTCCTTAATTGTGTGGAAACATCCTAAGACAAATGCCAGACACATCTACATTAAGAATGTAAAGTATTTTATAATGTCCCGAAGTCTGATCATTTTCATAATTGTCATGTTACCAGTGTTAATATTTCTATGTAGCTACTCCATTACCTTTGCTGGTGGGCTATTTTTTATTCCTCTAACACTCAATCTTTCTGGCACTAGGCACTCGTGTGCTTGGGCCACTTAACGTTTCCTGTCTCCCATTCTCGTTCTTAACAAAAGCATCCCTCTAAACGAATCTGCTGAGATCTCTTAATCATTTCTCCAATATTACAAGCTCCTGATGATGTGTTGATTGCAACACACCGTATATATGTCGTACATATATATATATATATATATATATATATATATATATATATATATATATATATATATATATATATATATATATATATATGTATATATATAAATATATATATATAAATATATATATAAATATATATATATATATATATATATATATATATATATATATATATATATATATATATATATATATATATATATATATATATATATATACATATATATATATATATATATATATATATATATATATATAATATATATATATATATATGTATATATATATATATATATGCAATAAGATCACAGTAAACAGGTGATTTCAAAATATGCAAAACAACCACTCTGAAAGAATAGAGAAATTCCAAGCGCTTTCGTGACTACTCACATTATCAAGGAACTATAAAAGTGTTAAAAACAACATAGACTTGGTTGATAAATTAAGCTCCTTGACTGACTTAAATGATTTTAACATGGTTAGTTTTGATGTTACTTCCTTGTTTACGAAAGTTCCTGTTGATGATTTATTAAGTTTCTTATCTGAAGAACTCGTTAACTATGATTTACCATTGCCAGTTACTACTATCATTAAACTTATTAAACTTTGCATTGTTGATGCAAAATTTGTATTTAATGATAAGTTTTACACTCAGAAGTTTGGTATGGCAATGGGAAATCCTCTTTCACCTGTTCTTAGTAACCTATACATGGATTTTTTTGAAACAAGGTTGCTTAACACAATCCTCCCTAATAGAGCTAAATGGTTCAGATATGTTGATGATATTTTGTGTCTTATGCCCAAAAATGTAGATATACACCATTTTCTTGGAAAATTAAATAGCTTAGCCCATTCTATAAACTTTACTGTTGAGTTTGAAGAAAATAACTCATTGCCTTTTCTAGATGTTTTAATTATTAAGGGTAATAATGAATTCAAATTTAAAATTTACAGAAAACCTACAAATAACTGTTCATATGTCCACTATTATTCCTCGCATCAAGATAGAGTCAAACTGTCTGTTTTCTCATCAATGTTTTTGAGAGCTTTACGAATTTGTAGTCCTGAGTTCATAGATGAGGAAATATCCAAAATTTATGAAATAGGTAATGATTTAAAATACCCAAGAAATGTAATTGATAAATCTTTTAAAGTTGCTAGGAACACTTTTTATAATCCAAAAAAGGGCAACCAGCCTTATTCAACTAAAAATATGTTGGTTCTCCCTTACCATGAAAACTTGGTTGATATGCCTTCTCTTCTTAAGACTTTTAATATTAAAGTTGTATTCAAAAATCTTGATACAGTAAAAAAAACTTTTGATTAAGAATTCCCCCCAAAATGCTGATGGATCTGTCTATAAGATTCCTTGTAAAATTTGCGATAAAGTTTATTACGGTCAAACTGGTAAAAATCTCGAACTAAGATTAAAACAACATAAATATAGCATTAGAACTGGACAAGATTCCAATGCTCTATTTATTCATGTAAGAGATTTTAACCATCCAATTGATTTTCAAAAAGTTGAGAAAGTAGTATCAAGCAAGTCCATGGTCGACAGGAATATAATTGAATCTTGTTTCATAAAAAGCAGTTTTGACAATAATATGAATATTTCCTTTGGTTTATATAAATTAGATCCATTTATAATTAATAGAATTTGGGAAGAATTTAATAATACACTGGACAAATAAATAGCTTGGGGGTGAGTTTTGCAAAGGACCTATCCAAGTTGGCTCGCCGCGCGTCACGTGTTTAACCGTTGTGGGATGTGATAGTGAGGTGCTGGCCAGACCCCTTATATAGCTTCCTTGGATGCTTCACTTTCATAGTTCCTTGATAATGTGAGTAGTCACGAAAGCGCTTGGAATTTCTCTATTCTTTCAGAGTGGTTTTTTTGCATATATATATATATATATATATATATATATATATATATATATATATATATATATATATATATATATATATATATATATATATATGCAATAAGATCACAGTAAACAGGTGATTTCAGAATATACAAAACAACCACTGTGAAAGAATAGAGAAATTTGGAATTTCTCTATTCTTTCACAGTGGTTGTTTTGCATATATATATATATATATATATATATATATATATATATATATATATATATATATATATATATATATATATATATATATATATATATATATGTAATGTATATGTCGTGCGAATAGGTAAAACTTGCGATTTTGGCTTAAATGGCAACGCTTTTCTTGCCGAATAAGGCAAGTGAAAATTTGTGTATGCAGTAATTTAGCAAAAATCATTCTGAACCTAACGAAAAAAAAATATATTTCATTGTGTTTGTTTATTATCAAATTATTGTAAACTTATCTAAAATATATTTAGTTGGATTAGGCTAAATTAAATTGCGCTTGTTATGATAAGGTTAGGTAAGTTTTCTAAGGTTCTTTTGGTACAACATTATTAATTTTTACACTAACATAAATTAAAAAAACATATCTTTTAAAGTATAAGAGAAAATTTTTGAAAGGACTTAACTTTAAATGAGTTTTTGTTAAATGACCAGTTTTACCTATTCGGCACGACATGTATACACATAATTTTGAAATGTTAGGATTTAGGGGTTACAGAAGAGGGAATACCTCCTTCTCGGACGGGTATCCTGAAATGCATCCCTTCATTTTTAGTTAATACTTCAACTGGATTCTTTATTTTGTATTAGCACAGCAATAATAAAACTATAATAAACCAACAGAGAGGAGTGTTTAAGACTCGGGTGTAAGTGGTACCTTCACGTGGACTCAACTGCCTATCTTAACCCAAATATACCGGCTGTGTTGCTCAGCCTTGAACACCCGGTGCTAGCACCCGCTCTCAGGTCAGCCTCTCCCACTTCTAACAATGTTTTTGTTTTTAAACTTTATTAAATAATAAGCAACATACATAAAGAGATCAGGGAGTAGTTAGTGACAGCTATGAGCCAAGTATTCATTTGATCACTTGGCTTGATTTCAATAAGATATTTATGCATGTTGTGAGAACTTGCTCTGAATGCTGCTCATGGTTTAAGGGAGTCCATTATTGAATCAAGGGAGTCCACTAATGAATTTAGGATGTGCATTAATGAATTAAGGGTGTCCATGAAGATGGACCAGTGGGTGAGTTTGAGAGTATTGGTCATGTATATAACAGTAATGACACAGGTCTGAGGAATATATACAGCCCTACTGACCATCGTATAATCGATTTTGATTAATTATATAATTAATAATTTGCCCTGAAGAGGATTCTCGTATTCTGAAAAATTTAAGGCTGAGTTTAGTGGTAAAGATGACAAATAAAGCGAAGCTACTAATAATTTTGTTCACAAATGACAATCATTTGATTTCCTCAGAGCAAAGAATGGGGAGGAAGCGACGTTTTGGCGAGAACTGGAGAGTGAGAGCAGTCGTCCCGGCTACTCTTGGGACCACACCCACCTGATGAACGACCAGCTTGATGCAAGGTCTGTCTCATACTGACTCTTAACACACACACATGCACACAGTACTATGGTAGAAGGGAGCAGAGAGAGATTGTTTGGGAAGAGATGTCAGAATGGAAAAGAGTATTAAGCGGGGTTTCGCAAGGGTAGGTATTAGTACCAGTAATATGACAATACCAGATGGGACTGAGTCAAATGTTTCCCTATTTGTTGATGACGTAAAACTAACAAGAACATAAATAGACAAAACCAGGGAAGGTGCTTTACCAATCTACCCACAATGGACAATACTGTAGACAGCCTGTACTGTCTGCACAGACAGCCCATGCTGTCTGCCAGCTTAGTTCATATTTCGCAACACTAAAGGTGCTGCCCTCTGTAGCCAGGCCTCTCGGTGGGCACGCCAGCCTGCCTGCCCTTGCCACTGCCTCATTCACACAGCGGCCTAGCAGGAAGACACAAGGCCTACTTCTAGCTCTCTCTCTTGGACATGGCCCTCCCGGGTCATGGGCACAACACACAAGCCTGTGTACCCACCACGACTTTACAAATAAAGTAAGAAGCCTCCGAAGATGTATCATTAACCACCCGCTTTCAGCTCCACCAAATAATTAGCTATAAATGGTGGGAAGTGGTGGTCGCAGCAGTTGTTTGCCTGGAGAGAAGAAGGAAGGAATGAAGTCATCTTCACTTCATCACTCCATGCAAGACGCATCCGTCTCTCAACGAGTTATCCTGATGTCGTGTCTGCACGTTTCAGCATCCAGACACAGGTACAAGCAGGATCCAGCCAAAATTTGCCGAATTTCTTCGAGAATTGTAAGTGGCGTCCCACTGACCCCACGCTACAGCGTCCCACGCTGTTTCTCAAGTCACGTGTTCAGCGTCACTTGCATGTTGCTGTTGTTGTTCAGCTCAGCACAGCTGTTTCAGCAAGCCAGAGGTGAGTTTTGTGGTGATTTCTGCATCCAGTGTGAGTTTCTCCACGTGTATGTGGGAGAGGAGGAAGTGCCCATTCCTCACCTTGCCCATGCTCACCCTACTCACGCTCACCCGTCTACCATACACTCACCACTGCCCACTCCCTCTGCTGCGTTTTCTGCTGTTTTTCGTGTGATTCATTGCCAGAGCTGTGTATCCGAGTGCCCAAGGCCACTCAAAGCTACGTGGATCAGCATGCCACATAGATCATGATGCCATGTGGATCCCGACGCCACGTTGGGTGTGGGCGATGTCACGTGGATCTATGAGCCACGTGAGTTACCGAGCCAGATGTCCCAGGCCTCATGCTGTGGTCTGCTGCCCGCATCACATTGACATTGCCGACGATGCTGCCCGACTTTATGACGTCACGATGTCTGCCTGACGTCACCTCGAGACGTCTGCTGACATCACAATGCTGCTGACGTCACCTTGCAACATCACATGATGTCAAATCGAGTGTTTCTAGTAATTATTTCAGTATTGTCGAGAAATTTGAGAGAAGATATATGTTGTGCGTTAATTCCTCTCAGTCAGTGTTCTCACATGTTAGCGTACCGCATGTACCGCGGGTGTGTGTAAAGTTTCTGTGTGTTCACTGAGGTCTGAGCCAGACCTGAGTAGCACCACTGTGCTAAGTCACCCGATGTGACCAGTGCGTTTGACAGTTGTTATCAGTCAGCTCTGAGCCCCAAGCCCTTGTACAGAAAGCTTTTATGCTCGTCGCTCATAGATGTTCTGCAGAATCGTACCTGTTACGATTCCCATCGAGATTTGTTTCACTTCACCTCCAGACCTTCAGAGTGTAGTTATATGTAGAGAAACAAGTCTGGGGATGCTTAGACTAACCTCTGCTATAACTCCAACTGCCGAGAGAATGACACTCGTCAAGCCGCAGTTAGCCCTGTCGGCAGGTGCTGTGTCAGCCTCGTGTCACAAGCTTCAGTGAGCTCCTGCACAAAAAAGATGTCACTTTGACTGCTAGCTCGCTCACTGCAGTCTGGTATATGATGTTACGACTTCCAGATGTTTCGCCCAGACGTCTCTGCCACGACTCGCTCCACAACTCGCTCCACGTTCGCCGGCAGTGACAGCCCAGCTACAGTACCAGTCGAGAAGTGTCCTCCTGAGTCGCTTGCCAGAAGTCCTGCCCAGTTGCCGAGTTTTGTCGAAGCCTCACTCGAGGGCACCAGCATGTCGTGCCCCAGGTTGAGTGAAAACCTGCAGCGACTCCTACAATGACTGCTTCACCGTTCCAGAGGAGACCGTACCCTGTTACATCACAGCTCAGCCGCAGCGATGTCTCCCGTGTTGCAGTATCTGTCCAGACGCAGGAAGGCGTGCAGTGATGCCCTTCGACGCTCACTGCATAGACCACGATGTTTAGCACACCCCACATGTGTTTTTCTTCCCTCCCTGCAGGAACTTTTTTTTTCATGTCCATATGTATATATAAATGTTTTTTTATTTTGTGTTCTGTGCCCTGTGCCTATGAGAGAGAGACCAAGTTTTTTACCACCAGTATTGTCGCGTCGGGACGACGTGAGGTAGGTGGCTGAGCGTATGTAGACAGCCTGTACTGTCTGCACAGACAGCCCATGCTGTCTGCCAGTTTAGTTCATATTTCGCGACACTAAGGTGCTGCCCTCTGTAGCCAGGCCTCTCGGTGGGCACGCCAGCCTGCCTGCCTACCCTTGCTGCTGCCTCACTCACACAGCAGCCTAGCAGGAAGACACAAGGCCTACTCCTAGCTCTCTCTCGTGGGCATGGCCCTCCCGGGCCATGGGCACAACACACAAGCCTGTGTACCCACAATGACTTTACAAATAAAGTAAGAAGCCTCCGAAGATATATAATTTACATCCCGATTTTCAGCTCTACCAATTAAACCCGTTATAATACCTTGGAGTCCAGCTTGCACTAGACTTTGATCCAAGGCAGCCAGCTTTCAGGGAGAAGGCTTACAGCTTTTCATCTCATCCCCTGCATGCATCAGCCTTACTAGAGATATTAACAATGCAAGGAATTCGCAAGAGCAGGCGAAATATACACAAACACTGATCTCTGGCTGAAGGAGACTTGAACCTACGAACCTTGGAACAAGGTACGCAGTGCTTTACCAATCTACCTACACTGGACAATACCTTGGAGTCCAGCTTGCGCTAGACTTTGATCCAAGGCAGCCAGCTTTCAGGGAGAAGGCTTACAGCTTTTCATCTCATCCCCTGCATGCATCAGCCTTACTAGAGATATTAACAATGCAAGGAATTCGCAAGAGCAGACGAAATATACAGAAACACTGATCTCTGGCTGAAGGAGACTCGAACCTACGAACCTTCAGCCAGAGATCAGTGTTTGTGTATATTTCGCCTGCTCTTGCAAATTCCTTGCATTGTTAATGTCTCTAGTAAGGCTGATGCATGCAGGGCATGAGATGAAAAGCTGTAAGCCTTCTCCCTGAAAGCTGGCTGCCTTGGATCAAAGTCTAGCGCAAGCTGGACTCCAAGATATTGTCCAGTGTGGGTAGATTGGTAAAGCACTGCGTACCTTGTTCCAAGGTTCATAGGTTCGAGTCTCCTTCAGCCAGAGATCAGTGTTTGTGTATATTTCGCCTGCTCTTGCGAATTCCTTGCATTGTTAATATCTCTAGTAAGGCTGATGCATGCAGGGGATGAGATGAAAAGCTGTAAGCCTTCTCCCTGAAAGCTGGCTGCCTTGGATGCAAGGCATGCAAGGTAGCCACACAATGTTATGTATAAAATTTTAAGAATAAAGGAATACAGTGTGTTAGAACAAAATTCTAAATATAACGAATAAGTGAGGAGACAGTTCAAAATTAAGTATTTTTATATCTGATAGGAAAAGGGAGTCGAGTATAATCTCTCATGCTTTTTGCAAGAGGTTATACCATCAGTGCTCAACAATACACAGTTTGTGCAGAAGCAGCAGAACACGAGATCAAGGTTAGAGAGAACATTCAAACTTCTTAGTGAAGATGAAGACTCTTTAAATTATTAACCCTTTAATAACATAACCTAAGAAAGTTAAGCAATGTTACTTATTTCCGTTGGGGATCTCTGCTCTCTACCCTGTTTTGAGACCCACATTAGTCGAATGGCTACTAGGAGTGTATCTACTCCTAGCTGAACACCGGCAGCAGGTGTAGGGAGACTTGACTCACGTCTCGTTTCACCATCTTTCAGACCCAGAGTTACTTTCATTATGAGTGAAACTACCACTGAGCTGCCAGACACATTGTTCTAGGAATATGTGTAAGAAGTATTAAATCATATTGCATAAAAACACTTGATGGGTCAACTACGACACTGGGAATTCACATGACGGAAGGGGGCGGTAGAAGCCTCGGTCAAAATTGTGTCTGACAGGTCAAGACGGCATACGAGTCGTTACTGTGATAAGTATCATTGGCCGTCGCCATGGCTAGGTTTCTTTATCCTAACCTTCTGGGCTGTGTTTAGAAACCTTACATTAGCTCATCACTTCGAGAGAGGGGGGGGGGGATAATCCTGTTTGATCCGAAAAATAAATATAGCTCCAGTTACTTGAATCAAGAGCCTTTCACCAACAGCATCTACTGCGAGAATAAGTATGGCTCCATGGCATTGATCTTCTATCCAGCGCCATATATAACATCTCAATTTGTTGTCAAGCTACATTATTTCTGTATATTGCATAAGGGAAAGTTTTCAAGACTTGTAGGCAAAGTATCGTTGACAGCTTTTATCACACTTTCCTCTCTACCAGAGGCTTCTGGCATGCTTCTTGCATCCGATGGGTGTACGCAGTCCGTCGCGACGTGCTGGAGCGTCTCGTCTCACCTTACACCTACGACTCTCCCAAGACTCACTCGCAACCAGACCCTGACCTGGCCTTCTGCAGCGCCCTGAGGGAGGCTGGTGTGCCCATGGTGGTGACGACGGTTGTGCCCAACACCGGAGCTGTGATCAATAGTACCAACCATAACGTTAACACTCCCGATCTTCTTACATACGTGTCCAATCCTCTGTTGTGGAACCTGATGTATGTGAATCCTTCCTGGACTGACATCATGAAGGGAAATTTTTCCAAGATTACGAGGGTAAGTCACTATCATTTGTCAGTTGTGTGCAGTGCTTTGTAGTGAAAGGACGTAGCTTCTCTAGATTAATAAACCACTGTACGGGTGGGGATCGAACGCATGGCAAGTGAGTCGTGAAACTCCAGGCCAGTGCGTAAGTAATGATTCTCTAGATTTAAAATATATGTATATTAGATTATGCAAAAAAAAACACTGTGAAAGAATAGAGAAATTCCAAGCGCTTTCGTGACTACTCACATTATCAAGGAACAATCATTGTTACTTGATAATGTGAGTAGTAACGAAAGCGCTTGGAATTTCTCTATTCTTTCACAGTGGTTGTTTTGCATATTCTGAAATCACATGTTTACTGTGATCTTATTGTATATTAGATTATATCATAGAAAACAAAATGTTTTCCCACATTAGGGAACCATGGCAAGTCAGTGTCGTTGACTATAATGGTTCCTCCTCCTCTTGGCTTAATATTTTTCATTTTATGGTGCACCGTAACTTGGTGGCAAAAGCTCTCCCTTCACACGGTAAGGGTCCGGGTTCGATTCCCGGCGAAGGGGTGGAAACATTGGACGTGTTTCCTTACACCGGTTGTTTATGTTCACCCATCAGTAAAATGGGTACCTGGGTGTTAGTCGACTGGTGTGGGTCGCATCCTGGGACAAAACTGACCTAATTTAACCAAAATGCTCTGCATAACAAGGGGCTTTCTACATAGTAGTATGTCATTAATGTCAGCTAGAACTGTATATCTTGTACATGTACTTGTAGTAAATAAAGATATTATTATTATTATTATTATTATTATTATTATTATTATTATATTATTATTATTATTATTATTATTTATATTATTATTATTATTATTATTATATTATTATTATTATTATTATATTATTATTATTATTATTATTATTATTATTATTATTATTATTATTATTATTATTATATTATTATTATTATATTATTATTATTATTATTATTATTATTATTATTATTATTATTATTATTATTATTATTATTATTATATTATTATTATTATTATTATATTATTATTATTATTATTATTATTATTATTATTATTATTATTATTATTATTATTATTATTATTATTATATTATTATTATTATTATTATTATTATTATTATTATTATTATTATTATTATTATATTATTATTATTATTATTATTATATTATTGTTATTATTATTATTATTATTATTATTATTATTATTATTATTATTATTATTATTATTATTATTATATTATTATTATTATTATTATTATTATTATTATTATATTATTATTATTATTATTATATTATTATTATGATAGTGGATATTCCTCCTGGGAGGTTTTGTTCTTTGTTGTCACATTCTCTGGCTGTTCAGTTTTAGGATACATTATCGTCCAAGGATTCATCTTGATGGTCGTCAGAAACATCACATATATTTCTTGCTGTTTGGACACATGACTACCATTAATTTTAAAAAGTACTATCCTGTTAATGGTACGTAAATATATCACTCCTTATAATAAATATCACACGACTCCTGGTTTCCAATAGATGGAAACGGAATGAAGGTTCTACCGTGCATTAGATGGAAATATGTTAATACTGTTGTATCTTCTATTTGATCACCAATACACACAATGGAATTCTTGTTGACTATTTTCTAACTCTGTGATCGATATTCATAATTATTCTGTTTCAGTCCTTTAGCTAAAACCAGCCTTCGTACATTTCTTCCCTTTATTCTATCATCTGGGATAGAAAAAACAAATCTTAATATGACATATCTGGAGTTTTGATCAAGATAATAGGACTGGAATAATCCCTCCCATCACTCCCTCAACTGGTAGTGACGGGAGGGATACATGCAAGGTCAACCTTCCATCCTCCGGCAAAAAAAAAAAAAAATATGCTTCCTTACACTCTGGCGTATTAGAGGGATCAAAATGAAAACGGAACTGTCTTGCAGTCCTCCGTGTATTACGTTCACTTGACCACCTCATTCAGTTGTATAAACTAGCGATTCATGGAAATTAAGAGTGGATGTTCTACATGTTCATTAATGGATACATTTTAAACTCTTCATCCGAACAGATATTTAGCATAAGGAAATTTCTCTTTTACTCTCAAGATACATATACATCTTGAGATTAGCATTTTCTTGTTCTCGCTACTCAGAATTTGAGTGGATAAAGAAAATATATCTATTTTATGAAGATATTTCAATACTAAACAAGTAACATTAATCAGTTTGCTCAAGGTAGAGAATTAAGCTTTAATGAGAACTAATTGTAGATTCTCAGCTTTGATTAAATAATTTCTTTCAACATTCACTAATGGGTTTGGAGTAATGTTTTCCTTGTGCTCTGACGAACATTTTCTATCCGTCAGTCAGGACCATTGAACCACACTTCGTTTCATACCAGTCTCTTCATTTTAATGCCCCTAGATAATATATTAGTGGGTTTCTCAGCTCCAGGGATGTGTAGATATGATATCTGAGATGTGAAAATTCCCAAGGCAGTTGCCGGATATATATTTAGTATGTAAAGTCATGTATATTTTATCCAGCGTCTGCCTCAGAATCTTTAGGGATAGAAACACAGTAGCTATCTTCCTTAGGATAAATTACAGATGTATCCCTTTAAATGGACCCTATTTTAGAGATGTGGAAATTCCAGTGACATCTGTATTTGGTATTTAAAGTAATTTATATCATATTGTAGACTGACCGAATTTTTTATAATTGTCTTGTTACATTCGTTAGGTTACTACCACAATATCAGTGCTTGTGGGGTGGCTATCTTCTAATACTTATCACCCTTTATATACAAAAAACTGTCACAAGTGCTATCACCAATCATTGCAACACTCATTAACAAATCCATAGAATCCTCCACCTTCCCTACAGTACTCAAAATAGCAAGGGTCACCCCGATCCACAAAGGAGGAGACCAAACAGAGTTGAATAACTATAGGCCAATATCCAACTTACATCCTCTCTCAAAAATCTTCGAAAAATTAATTCATAAACGAATCTACTCCTACCTTATCTCCCAAAACATACTCAACCCCTGCCAATTTGGATTCAGGCCTAATAAAAATACTAATGATGCTATTATACACATGCTAGAACATATATACACTGCAATAGAGAAAAAAGAAGTCCCACTGGGGATCTTCATTGACTTACGTAAAGCTTTTGATACAGTTGACCATGACTTGCTCCACGTAAAATTGTCGCACTATGGTATAAGAGGGCACTCCCTCAACTACCTCAAGTCATACCTCAGCAACAGAAGCCAATATGTGTACGCAAATGGGGCAAACTCTTCTGCGCAACCAATTACAGTTGGTGTCCCACAGGGAAGTGTCTTTGGCCCTCTTCTCTTTCTCCTATACATAAATGACCTTCCAAATGCTTCGCAATTACTCAAACCCACACTATTTGCATATGACACTACATACGTCTTCTCTCACCCGAGCCCAGTCACGCTAGCCAATACTGTAAATACCGAATTACAGAAAATATCTACCTGGATGAGGACTAACAAACTTACACTAAACATTGACAAAACCTACTTCATTCAGTTTGGTAACAGAGCTACAGATGTCCCTCTTAACATAATGATAAACGGATCACCTATCACAAAGCTAACAGAGGGAAAATTTTTAGGAATCCACCTTGATAATAGACTCAAATTTCATACACATATACAACAAATTTCTAAGAAAATTCCCAAGACTGTAGGCATACTATCGAAGATACGGTGCTATGTTCCACAGTCAGCCCTCCTGGCCCTATATCACTCTCTTATTTACCCCTATCTCACCTATGGAATTTGTGCATGGGGCTCAACAACAATTAACCATCTCAGACCACTAATTACCCAACAAAAGGCTGCAGTTAGAATGATAACAAATTCTCACTACAGGCAGCACACTCCACCAATATTCAATACACTAAACCTACTCACCATACAAAACATCCATACTTATTACTGCACCTATTACTTACATAGAACACTTAACTCTGATATTAACCCTCCCCTCAAACATCTCCTTGCCAACCTCAACAGAACACATGACCATAACACAAGACACAGATCACTCTTTGATGTTCCTCGTGTCCATCTCACACTATGCAAAAACTCAATGCACATAAAAGGCCCTAAAATCTGGAATTCATTACCTGTAAATATAAAAGAAACACTACCTGTTCATAAATTCAAGTCTTTTCTCAAAGATCACTTACTCACCCAAAACCAAATAAATACTGAATAACTGAACCTTATAAATTGTATATCTTAAATGTTTCTCACAATTATATCACATAAATGTTAAACCTAAAACCCAATCTAACTTTATTATTTTTTTAAATGCACTACGTAACAGAATACTCCATACGACTGAATGTACAACAATGCATGCAACCATATGACCTGTCTTTGTAATACTCATTTGTGCTTTATAGTTCTGTTTACAATAATGTATTATCACTGATTTCATCATTGCTTAGTTAATTTTAAGCCAGCCCGTAATGCTATGCATAGTATAAGTGGCTTTGGCATGCTGCTCTTATCTGTATTTTTTTGTACCTCTGTATGTATGCTCAAATTGTTAATAAACTATCTCATAAATGTATCTCATAAATGTAAATGTATAACTATAATATTCAGTCTTCCTGGCTATGGCTATTTGTATGCCTGGGGGCACTTACTTCCTCTCTGTCTCATTCCAGCAAATACGCTTCCTCTGATCGTATTTGCTTGGACCTCCTCCTCTGTTCTGCAACATTGCAAGTTCCTGATAATATGTTGATTGCAACACGAAAGCCCTAGAGCTATCTTTCAACTCCCGTGGTTGTTTTGCATTATATATATATATATATATATATATATATATATATATATATATATATATATATATATATATATATATATATATATATATATATATATATATATATATATACATAATATGTACAGAAGGTTTAGGAGATACATTGTTGATATAAAGTTGGCATATGCAGTACATGAGATGTGAGAGATACTTGTCTAGTACATATTGTTACATGTTTGTCACTGATTATAATGCGAAAATCTCATTCAGCTCTTCAGAACTGGGGCACGTGCCCAAAATAGAGCAGGCATTACCCCTCTGCACAGCAGCGCTGAGTCGCTGGAACAGAAAACTAGCTGCCCTGGGATCCGTAGTTACCCCGATGAGTCTTTTGCCTAGCTCCTTAAGGAATTTAGATTCACTCTTTCCCCATGAGACAAGGGTCTCTGAGCCTATGGGAACAAACATATAATATTTTCTAGACTTTTGGGACTCCCTGAAGCTGGCGGCTGCCCCTCCTTCTTCCCTGGTGTATTGAAGATAGGTATCAGCCAAGGTAGATGCACATGTGTAGTCCCACACCACCTGCTTACCGTCTGTCCAGGCTTGAAGTGTGATACCATCTGGACGCTTCTGGTTGCCATCAGATCTGCATAGTTGGGGTGGCTCTCTTACTGCTGGGCATCCGGCTGTTGTGAGGCTCCTCTTGATAATGTTATTAACCTCCTCATGTCTTGCAATCTTTCCCTCGGATTTACGGCACACAAGACCATGGTACCCGAATCGGTCTGCTGCTTCACTCATAAGAACATAAGAAAGGAGGAACACTGCAGCAGGCCTGTTGGCCCATACTAGGCAGGTCCTTTACAATTCATCCCACTAATAAAACATTTGACCAACCCAATTTTCAATGCTACCCAAGAAATAAGCTCTGATGTGCAAGTCTCACTCAAATCCAACCCCTCCCACTCATGTACTTATCCAACCTAAATTTGAAACTACCCAAAGTCCTAACCCAACTAGGTAGACTGTTCCACTCATCAACTACCCTATTTCCAAACCAATACTTTCCTGTGTCCTTTCTAAATCTAAACTTATCTAATTTAAATCCATTACTGCGGGTTCTCTCTTGGAGAGATATCCTCAAGACCTTATTAATATCCCCTTTATTAATACCTATCTTCCACTTATACACTTCGATCAGGTCTCCCCTCATTCTTCGTCTAACAAGTGAATGTAACTTAAGAGTCTTCAATCTTTCTTCATAAGGAAGATTTCTAATGCTATGTATTAATTTAGTCATCCTATGCTGAATGTTTTCTAACGAATTTATGTCCATTCTGTAATATGGAGACCAGAATTGAGCTGCATAATCTAGGTGAGGCCTCACTAATGATGTATAAAGCTGCAGTATGACCTCTGGACTTCTGTTGCTTACACTTCTTGATATAAATCCCAGTAATCTATTTGCCTTATTACGTACGCTTAGGCATTGCTGTCTTGGTTTAAGGTTGCTGCTCACCATAACCCCCAAGTCCTTTTCGCAATCTGTATGGCTAAGTTCTACATCATTTAACTTATAAGTGCTAGGGCTATGGACACTCCCGAGCTTCAGAACCTTGCATTTATCTACATTGAACTGCATCTGCCACTTTTCTGACCAAGAATATAGTTTGTTTAAATCCTCCTGAAGTTCCCTAACGTCTACGTTTGAATCAGTTATCCTACCTATCTTTGTGTCATCGGCGAATTTGCTCATATCACTAGTAATTCCCTCATCAAGGTCATTGATATATATTATAAACAACAACGGGCCCAAGACTGATCCATGTGGAACGCCACTTGTTACAGATCCCCACTCGGATTTAACCCCATTTATGGACACTCTCTGCTTCCTGTCTGTGAGCCATGACTCGATCCATGAGAGCACTTTTCCCCCAATGCCATGAGCTGCCACTTTCTTTAACAGTCTTTGGTGCGGAACTCTATCAAAAGCCTTACTAAAATCTAAGTAAATAATATCAAACTCTTTATCGTGGTCAACAGCCTCAAAAGCTTTACTGAAGAAAGTTAATAAATTTGTTAGACAAGACCGGCCTCTTGTGAATCCATGCTGAGTATCATTAATCAAGCTATGCTTATCGAGATGGCTTCTTATAATCTGAGCTATAATTGACTCTAGTAATTTGCCTACAATTGAGGTCAGGCTTATTGGGCGGTAATTTGACGGTAACGACTTGTCCCCTGTTTTAAAAATAGGAATTACATTAGCCATCTTCCACATATCAGACACTACACCTGTTTGAAGAGATAAATTAAAAATATTAGTTAATGGTTCACAGAGTTCCATTTTGCATTCCTTAAGAACCCTTGGAAAAAACCTCATCAGGACCCGGCGACTTATTTTGCTTCAGTCTGTCTATCTGCTTCACAACCATTTCACTAGTGACTGTGATGTTACATAATTTATCTTCTTCTAGCCCACTATAAAAATTAATTACTGGAATATTGTTAGTGTCTTCCTGTGTAAAAACCGAGAGAAAATAATTATTTAAAATCGAGCACATTACATTCTCTTTGTCAGTAAGATGCCCATAGTTATTTTTAAGGGGACCTATCTTATCTCTAACTTTTGTTCTATAGACCTGGAAAAAACTTTTTGGGTTAGTTTTAGAATCCCTAGCAACTTTAATTTCATAGTCCCTTTTAGCTTTTCTTATCCCCTTTTTAATGTCCCTCTTAATATCAATATACTGATTCATAAGATGAATTTGTAAATGAAGTGATAAGCCTATAGAGGCACGTGCCAGAGGTCGCCAGAAACTTACCACAGAGGTCAGCTGTTTTAATAATCTTCCTGGCCTGCTAGTGTACACGCATATAATCTAGTGATACCAGTGAACAGCAGAATACAGTGTTGTAGTAGCAACTAACCAGTATTACAATGGTACTTAGTGGAGTGGAGTGACTTTCATTAGTTTCTTTTTTCTTGAAATATCAGACGTATACTATGAATCTCATATAACCTGTAGTTACCAGCGGTCGCAATATACACGACGAGAAGCAATTATTACTACAGAAAAGCGTCCTTCCTCCAAAATTTCCACAAGTCAACTATAGTGATAATACAGCATTTATTGTGGCGGAGACGAAAAAAAACTAGAAAAGCTAGATACAGCGATTGATAAACAATGGTTGAGGCTCGACCGTTCGTCACTGTAGGAGTTGCCAGCAATCACCGGTTCTTCAACGCGCAAGCTATACTTTTGTATCAATCAAATCACATCAGATCAGACTGGCTCCGAACCCTCGACTGGTCAAACCCTTGGCCGGTTTCAAACGGATTCGTTGGACAATAAAGCAGACTGTAAACGGATGGGGTTGTAGGCGCCCTTATAAACACAAACAATAAATATAAAACAAACTCCAGGAGCGTACTCCGGTAAGCTGTCCTGATATAAAAGTACAGTTAGAAATAGAAATACAGATAGCTAGAGCTTTACTTAAAGAGGTTATTAATAGAGTATTTAAGAGGTTGCTAGTAGAATTACAGTAAATCAACCATTCAAATCATTATGAAGCTGTGTGTAGTCTGCAATAAATCAAACAAACGGGCTTCCACATGGATAAATTGTCATTTTTGTGGAAATTGGTGTCACGCCCCTTGTGCAGATATCCAAGAACTAGCTACAAGCAGTATTAAAACAGGGAAGTGTTTTTGGGTATGCCCAAATGAGGAAAATCTGTGGACTAAAATCACAAGGGTATTAAAAGAGGATAACATCAAAGCTGCTTTCATAGACAACCTGGAAGCTTTCTACAACAGATGGGAACATAAAAAGTCTGGGCTGAATGGTACTACCCTTGATACTGGCCATGTAGCCAGAAACTGTAAGGCTGAAGGTGATGTCCTGGTAGTCAGTAAATGTGGGGCTGATAGTGCTGTCCTGGGAGACAGTAATGGTGAAGCTGGAGGTGCTGTCCTGGGAGACAGTAATGGTGAAGCTGGAGGTGCTGTCCTGGGAGACAGTAATGGTGAAGCTGGAGGTGCTGTCCTGGGAGACAGTAATGGTGAAGCTGGAGGTGCTGTCCTGGGAGACAGTTATGGTGAAGCTGGAGGTGCTGTCCTGGGAGACAGTAATGGTGAAGCTGGAGGTGCTGTCCTGGGAGACAGTAATGGTGAAGCTGGAGGTGCTGTCCTGGGAGACAGTAATGGTGAAGCTGGAGATTTTGTCCAGGTAGTCGGGGACTATACGCAGTAAGGAATGCATATAAATGACCTCATGGGAGACAGGAGCCGTAGTGGGGAATCAAGTGTAGTCAAAGATAAGATAAAACCAATATTGCAAACTAGAAATACCACAGGAAATAGCAAACAAAAGGACTCCACTAGCAATAGTGAGGATATGTTACCAAAAACAACTGGTGAGAGCTCCATTGTTGGTGCTAGGGAGGATAGGAATAAGACAGGGAAACATGCACCAACAGGGAATACAGTCACAGAAACTTAAGGCAAACGGAAACCAAGCCTGTGCACATACTATGCACTTGGTATCTGCAGACATGGGAAATCTGTAAAAACAGACGGGACGTGCAACTATGACCACCCTAGAAAATGCCGTGCCCATATGACAACAGGAAAATGCAAACTCCCTTCCTGTAAGCTTTTTCACCCTGAAATGTGTACCTCTTCAGTACAGGAAAGACTGTGCTATAACTTAAATTGCCAGGCACACCATCTAAAGGGTACAAAAAGATACAAAACATCCAGGCCATGAGAAAACCTGGGTAGCCACAGCCACTCAAGAGGGAGAGGTTTTTTAGTCCCAGGAAGGAAAAAAACTGGCAGGAAATGGCAGAAATCGTACACCAAATCCAGTCATTCCTGGAGTGGAACCACAGTCGATGGCCTCCACTCCAAACCAACAGATACAGATAATAATGCCGGAAAAGAAATCCCCCCCCCCAGTACCAACAATACCACCAGTCCGATGACATTCTTCTTTGCAAATATACAGGGTCTAAAGCCAGCAACAAACAACAAAATACCTTTCATCTGTGGACTGCTTGCAGAGGCAAAGGCAATGTTCGCGGCTTTCACTGAGACCCACATAAAGGATCACTTGGAAAACGAAATATGGATCCCAGGTTACAACCTATACAGATGTGACAGAGTGAACAGGGAAAAAGGGGGGGTTTGGCCTGTACATTGCAGAGTCACTTGTTTGCACAGAACTGCTTAATGCCTCAAATGATGTAGTGGAAGTTTTAGCAGTAAAGGTCGAGAACTAAAACCTATTCATTGTGGTAGTCTACAAGCCTCGGGATGCAACATCCCAGCAACTCCAGGAACAGCTGCTAAAAATTGACCACTGTCTGCAAAATCTTCCAGCTCCTGCACCCAACATCTTGCTCCTGGGGGACTTCAACTTAAGGCACGTAAAATGGAGGAATATAGCAAATAATATTGTTGCAGTAATAACACCTGGAGGCAGCTCTGATGAAAACTCACACTCACACGAGCTTTTAAATCTCTGCACAAAATTCAATTTAAACCAGCAAATAATAGAGCCTACTAGAATGGAGAATACACTAGACCTCATCTTCACTAACAATGATGATCTGATAAGAAATGTCACCATATCAAAAACAATATACTCAGATCACAACATAATTGAGGTTCAGACATGTGTGCGTGGAGCCCCAGACCGACATAATGAGATTAGTCACGAGGGAGCATTCACCAAATTCAACTTCAATAACAAAAACATGAAGTGGGACCAAGTAAACCAGGTCCTAACCGATATAAGCTGGGAAGATATACTAAGCAACACAGACCCCAACTTATGCCTAGAACAGATTAACCTGGTGGCACTCGATGTATGCACAAGGCTTATTCCTCGAAGAAAAAGGAGGAGTAGATGTAAAATAGAAAGAGACAGGCGCTCCCTTTACAGGCGACGGAAAAGAATAACAGAGCGGCTAAAAGAGGTCAATATATCTGAAATGCGTAGGGAGAAACTGGTCAGAGAAATAGCAAGCATCGAACATGAGCTAAAGGAATCTTATAGGAGTCAGGAATCGCGGGAAGAACTAAAAGCCATAAATGAAATCGAAAGAAACCCAAAGTATTTCTTCTCCTATGCCAAATCAAAGTCGAGAACAACGTCCAGTATTGGGCCCCTACTTAAACAAGATGGGTCCTACACAGATGACAGCAAGGAAATGAGTGAGCTACTCATGTCCCAATATGACTCAGTTTTTAGCAAGCCGCTAACCAGACTGAGAGTCGAAGATCAAAATGAATTTTTTATGAGAGAGCCACAGAATTTGGTTACCACAAGCCTATCCGATGTTATCCTGACGCCAAATGACTTCGAACAGGCGATAAATGACATGCCCATGCACTCTGCCCCAGGGCCAGACTCATGGAACTCCGTGTTCATCAAGAACTGCAAGAAGCCCCTATCACGAGCCTTTTCCATCCTATGGTGAGGGAGCATGGACACGGGGGTCGTCCCACAGTTACTAAAAACAACAGACATAGCCCCACTCCACAAAGGGGGCAGTAAAGCAAGATCAAAGAACTACAGACCGATAGCACTAACATCCCATATCATAAAAATCTTTGAGTCCTAAGAAGCAAGATCACCACCCATCTAGAAACACATCAGCTACACAACCCAGGGCAACATGGGTTTAGAACAGGTCGCTCCTGTCTGTCTCAACTATTGGATCACTACGACAAGGTCCTAGATGCACTAGAAGACAAAAACAATGCAGATGTAATATATACAGACTTTGCAAAAGCCTTCGACAAGTGTGGCCATGGCGTAATAGTGCACAAAATGCGTGCTAAAGGAATAACAGGAAAAGTCGGTCGATGGATCTATAATTTCCTCACTAACAGAACACAGAGAGTAGTCGTCAACAGAGTAAAGTCCGAGGCAGCTACGGTGAAAAGCTCTGTTCCACAAGGCACAGTACTCGCTCCCATCTTGTTCCTCATCCTCATATCCGACATAGACAAGAATGTCAGTCACAGCACCGTGTCTTCCTTTGCAGATGACACCCGAATCTGCATGACAGTGTCCTCCATTGCAGACACTGCAAGGCTCCAGGCGGACATCAACCAAATCTTTCAGTGGGCTGCAGAAAACAATATGAAGTTCAACGATGAGAAATTTCAATTACTCAGATATGGTAAACACGAGGAAATTAAATCTTCATCAGAGTACAAATCAAATTCTGGCCACAAAATAGAGCGAAACGCCAACGTCAAAGACCTGGGAGTGATCATGTCGGAGGATCTCACCTTCAAGGACCATAACATTGTATCAATCGCATCTGCTAGAAAAATGACAGGATGAATAATTAGAACCTTCAAAACTAGGGAGGCCAAGCCCATGATGACACTCTTCAGGTCACTTGTTCTATCTAGGCTGGAATATTGCTGCACACTAACAGCACCTTTCAAGGCAGGTGAAATTGCTGACCTAGAAAATGTACAGAGAACCTTCACGGCGCGCATAACGGAGATAAAACACCTCAGTTACTGGGAGCGCTTGAGGTTCCTAAACCTGTATTCCCTGGAAAGCATGCAGGAGGGATACATGATTATATACACCTGGAAAATCCTAGAGGGACTAGTACCGAACTTGCACACGAAAATCACTCACTACGATAGCAAAAGACTTGGCAGACGATGCAACATTCCCCCAATGAAAAGCAGGGGTGTCACTATCACGTTAAGAGACCATACAATAAGTGTCAGGGGCCCGAGACTGTTCAACTGCCTCCCAGCATACGTAAGGGGGATTACCAGCAGACCCCTGGCAGTCTTCAAGCTGGCACTGAACAAGCACCTAAAGTCGGTTCCTGACCAGCCGGGCTGTGGCTCGTACGTTGGTTTGCATGCAGCCAGCAGTAACAGCCTGGTTGATCAGGCTCTGATCCACCAGGAGGCCTGGTCACAGACCGGGCCGTGGGGGCGTTGACCCCCGGAACTCTCTCCAGGTAAACTCCAGGTAAACTCACCTCTTTTGATACGCCTATAAATTCCTTTCTTATGCCCTAGTAGATATTTGAGCCTATTATTCATCCATTTTGGGTCATTTCTATTTGATCTAATTTCTTTATATGGGATAAACGTTCTTTGAGCAGCATGTATAGTGTTCAGAAAACTGTCATATTGATAGCTCTCTTCGTTACCCCAGTCAACAGATGATAAGTGTTCTCTAAGCCCATCGTAATCTGCTAAGCGAAAATCTGGGACTGTTACTGAGTTATCGCTACTATCGTACTTCCATTCAATGCTAAATGTAATTGATTTGTGGTTGCTAGCACCCAGTTCCTCTGAAATTTCATTGTTTGCCAGAACTAAGTCAAGCAGGTTATTTCCCCTTGTAGGTTCTGTCACAAACTGCTTCAAAAAACAATCCTGAACTACTTCTAAGAAGTCGTATGATTCTAAATTCCCAGTCAAGAAATTCCAATCAATATGACTAAAGTTAAAGTCTCCTAGAATTACTACATTATCGTGCCTTGTGGCCTTAACAATTTCCTCCCATAGTAGTCTCCCTTGGTCCCTATCTAAGTTTGGGGGACGGTATATCACTCCTAAAATCAGTTTTTCATGCCCCTCTGAAAATTCTATCCAAACAGACTCTGTATGTGTTACTTCAGACTTAATACCCGTTTTTATGCAACAGTTCAAGCGATCTCCGACGTACAATGCCACCCCACCCCCCTTCCCGATACTTCTATCTACTTGGAACAATTTAAAACCCTGAATGTGACATTCCGCAGGCATGTCCCGACTTTTTGAATTAAACCACGTCTCAGTTAAGGCAAATACATCAATGTTACCTGCACTAGCTACTAATCTCAACTCGTCCATCTTATTCCTAGCACTACGGCTATTAGCATGATGAACATTGAAAAACTCTCCTTTCTCTTTACCCTTCCTGCTCATTTCTGTTTTTCTACTAAACCTATTACTGTCCTTATCACCCAATGTCACTGGCTTTTCAATATCTACCTCGTTCTGCTTATTACTAGTTCCCCTAGAACTCATAATATTACTACACTGGGACTTCACTGTTTTCCTGCCAAAACCCATACCACTAACTATTCCTAGTTTAAAGTCCTAACAGCTCCCTCCACTGCAGTTGCCAGTGCTCCCACCCCAGACCTAGATAAGTGAACCCCATCCCTAGCATACATGTCATTTTTTGCCATAGAAGAGGTCCCAGTTGTCAATGAATGTTACTGCATTTTCCTTACAGTATTTGTCCAGCCAGCAATTGACACCAATTGCCCTGGACAACCATTCATTTCCAACTCCTCTCCTTGGCAAAATACCACATATGACAGGGTTCCCACCCTTCCTCCTAATTATTTCTATTGCTGACCTATACCTGCTAATCAGGTCTTCACTCCTACGTCTGCCAACATCGTTGCCTCCAGCACTGAGACAGATAATAGGATTGCTCCCATTACCTCTCATGATGTTATTATCCAGACGGCTAACAATATCCTCCATCCCAGCCCCAGGAAAGCAAACCCTCTGTCTCCTACTCCTGTCCTTCAAGCAGAACGCCCTATCCATATAACTAACTTGGCTATCCCCAAGAACAACAATATTCTTACCTTCTTTGGTGTCGATCGTCGTGACGTTCCCAGTAGTCGACTCACATTCGTCGGGTAGCACTGACAATGTATTAGATGTTTCCACAACAGTTTCCACCGCAGTCTCTTTCTTCTTCATCGTTTCTACCTTTCCATTCGTCTTCTTGATCGTCAACTTCGTTCCCTGCTGTCCAGCCACTGACCAGTTTCCTTTCTTGACCTGAGGACTCAAAACAGGAGGACTACTACGAATCTTCTTGTTTTCCTCGGTCAGTCGCCGAATCTCCATCTTCGCCATCCTCAATTCTTCCTTAAGCTGTTGGTAAAGTTGCTCGATGGAGGGCATCTTGCTTCAGTTCGTAGAGAGCGCGCAAACAGGCCTTCACAGAGCTAAGTACACGTCACCACTCCCTCAAATACACCTGTATTCGGCAAGAATAGGGGCGGCAAGTCTAAGGGCAACACCAATGCGGATGGTCTGTGGGTCGAGCCGTGTGCCAAAGCTGGAGTTGGGAACAGCCAACAGAAAGTCCCCTGCATGAGGAGCTCTCACTGCCAGGAGGCGGGCTCTATCCTTCCCTGACACACTCTGAAGTATTGTTGAGGCTATTTTCTCCACTCTAGGGCCATCCAAGTGCGACTGTTTGTAGTTGTTGGGGGAGCAGGTCTGGTTTCAAAGCCCGTTAGATTATCCCAGATCATGGCTCCGTCAATGAACTTTTGGTCCTGGACTCCAATCTTGTCCCTAAGATGTTCAGGGAGAACCGTTGCTACAAGCCCTCTGGATGCGACGCATGAGGACAGAAAAGCAGGTAGTGCAATCTGCAATAACTTGCGGACACCAATGCCTCCTAGTCTGACTGGAAGTGTAGTTTGGTTCCACTGCTCGTCTTCTAGAGTAAGGTTAAGTACTTTCGTAAAAATCTGCCTCAGGATACTGTCATATTCGTGCAGTGTAGGGTTATATGAAGGTGCACATCTTAGGAAATATGTCAACCTGGGCAGACTCAGGCACTTTGCGAGAAGATACAAGGCATCGTGGATATATATATATATATATATATATATATATATATATATATATATATATATATATATATATATATATATATATATATATATATATATATATATATATATATATATATATATATATATATATATATATATATATATATATATATATATATATATATATATATATATATATACATATACATATATATATATATATATATATATATATATATATATATATATATATATATATATATATATATATATATATATATATATATGTATATATATATATGTCGTGCCGAATATGTAAAACTGGTCAATTAGCAAGAACTCATTTAAAATTAAGTCCTTTCTGAAATTTTCTCTAATACGTTTAAAGATATATTTTTTTCATTAATTTTAATGTAAAAATTTTTAATTTTGCCCCAAAAGAATCTTAGAAAACTTACCTAACCTTATTATAACAAGAGCAATTTATTTTAGCCTAACCCAACATAATATATTTTAAAAACGTTTATAATAATTTAGCACTAAACAAACACAATCAAATATATTTTTTTTTGTTAGGTTCAGAATGATTTTGGCGAGGGTGTGGTAGGTAAGTTTCGGGTGCCAGGTGTAAATGATAATGGGAGCCCTTTGATTGAACTTTGTATAGAAAGGGGTTTAGTTATAGGTAATTCATATTTTAAGAAAAAGAGGATAAATAAGTATACAAGATATGATGTAGGGCGAAATGACAGTAGTTTGCTGGATTATGTATTGGCATATAAAAGACTGTTGAGTAGACTTCAGGATGTACATGTTTATAGAGGGGTCACAGATATATCAGATCACTTTCTAGTTGTAGCTACACTGAGAGTAAAAGGTAGATGGGATACAAGGAGAATAGAAGCATCAGGGAAGAGAGAGGTGAAGGTTTATAAACTAAAAGAGGAGGCAGTTAGGGTAAGATATAAACAGCTATTGGAGGATAGATGGGCAAATGAGAGCATATGCAATGGGGTCGAAGAGGTATGGGGTAGGTTTAAAAATGTAGTGTTAGAGTGTTCAGCAGAAGTTTGTGGTTACAGGAAAGTGGGTGCGGGAGGGAAGAGGAGCGATTGGTGGAATGATGATGTAAAGAGAGTAGTAAGGGAGAAAAAGTTAGCATATGAGAAGTTTTTACAAAGTAGAAGTGATGCAAGGAGGGAAGAGAAAATGGAGAAAAAGAGAGAGATTAAGAGAGTGGTGAAGCAATGTAAAAAGAGAGCAAATGAGAGAGTGGGTGAGATGTTATCAACAAATTTTGTTGAAAATAAGAAAAAGTTTTGGAGTGAGATTAACAAGTTAAGAAAGCCTAGAGAACAAATGGATTTGTCAGTTAAAAATAGGAGAGGAGAGTTATTAAATGGAGAGTTAGAGGTATTGGGAAGATGGAGGGAATATTTTGAGGAATTGTTAAATGTTGATGAAGACAGGGAAGCTGTGATTTCGTGTATAGGGCAAGGAGGAATAACATCTTGCAGGAGTGAGGAAGAGCCAGTTGTGAGTGTGGAGGAAGTTCGTGAGGCAGTAGGTAAAATGAAAGGGGGTAAGGCAGTCGGGATTGATGGGATAAAGATAGAAATGTTAAAAGCAGGTGGGGATATAGTTTTGGAGTGGTTGGTGCAATTATTTAATAAATGTATGGAAGAGGGTAAGGTACCTAGGGATTGGCAGAGAGCATGCATAGTTCCTTTGTATAAAGGCAAAGGGGATAAAAGAGAGTGCAAAAATTATAGGGGGATAAGTCTGTTGAGTATACCTGGTAAAGTGTATGGTAGAGTTATTAATGAAAGAATTAAGAGTAAGACGAAGAATAGGATAGCAGATGAATAAAGAGGCTTTAGAAAAGGTAGGGGGTGTGTGGACCAGGTGTTTACAGTGAAACATATAAGTGAACAGTATTTAGATAAAGCTAAAGAGGTCTTTGTGGCATTTATGGATTTGGAAAAGGCGTATGACAGGGTGGATAGGGGGGCAATGTGGCAGATGTTGCAGGTGTATGGTGTAGGAGGTAGGTTACTGAAAGCAGTTAAGAGTTTTTACGAGGATAGTGAGGCTCAAGTTAGAGTATGTAGGAAAGAGGGAAATTATTTCCCAGTAAAAGTAGGCCTTAGACAAGGATGTGTGATGTCACCGTGGTTGTTTAATATATTTATAGATGGGGTTGTAAGAGAAGTAAATGCGAGGGTCTTGGCAAGAGGCGTGGAGTTAAAAGATAAAGAATCACACACAAAGTGGGAGTTGTCACAGTTGCTCTTTGCTGATGACACTGTGCTCTTGGGAGATTCTGAAGAGAAGTTGCGGAGATTGGTGGATGAATTTGGTAGGGTGTGCAAAAGAAGAAAATTAAAGGTGAATACAGGAAAGAGTAAGGTTATGAGGATAACAAAAAGATTAGGTGATGAAAGATTGGATATCAGATTGGAGGGAGAGAGTATGGAGGAGGTGAATGTATTCAGATATTTGGGAGTGGACGTGTCAGCGGATGGGTCTATGAAAGATGAAGTGAATCATAGAATTGATGAGGGGAAAAGGGTGAGTGGTGCACTTAGGAGTCTGTGGAGACAAAGAACTTTGTCTTTGGAGGCAAAGAGGGGAATGTATGAGAGTATAGTTTTACCAACGCTCTTATATGGGTGTGAAGCATGGGTGATGAATGTTGCAGCGAGGAGAAGGCTGGAGGCAGTGGAGATGTCATGTCTGAGGGCAATGTGTGGTGTGAATATAATGCAGAGAATTCGTAGTTTGGAAGTTAGGAGGAGGTGCGGGATAACCAAAACTGTTGTCCAGAAGGCTGAGGAAATGTTGTTGAGGTGGTTCGGACATGTAGAGAGAATGGAGCGAAACAGAATGACTTCAAGAGTGTATCAGTCTGTAGTGGAAGGAAGGCGGGGTAGGGGTCGGCCTAGGAAAGGTTGGAGGGAGGGGGTAAAGGAGGTTTTGTGTGCGAGGGGCTTGGACTTCCAGCAGGCATGCGTGAGCGTGTTTGATAGGAGTGAATGGAGACAAATGGTTTTTAATACTTGACGTGCTGTTGGAGTGTGAGCAAAGTAACATTTATGAAGGGGTTCAGGGAAACCGGCAGGCCGGACTTGAGTCCTGGAGATGGGAAGTACAGTGCCTGCACTCTGAAGGAGGGGTGTTGGTGTTGCAGTTTAAAAACTGTAGTGTAAAGCACCCTTCTGGCAAGACAGTGATGGAGTGAATGATGGTGAAAGTTTTTCTTTTTCGGGCCACCCTACCTTGGTGGGAATCGGCCAGTGTCATAATAAATAAAAATAAATAAAGTTTAAAGATATATTTTTTTCATTAATTTTAATGTAAAAATTTTTAATTTTGCCCCAAAAGAATCTTAGAAAACTTACCTAACCTTATTATAACAAGAGCAATTTATTTTAGCCTAACCCAACATAATATATTTTAAATACTTTTATAATAATTTAGCACTAAACAAACACAATCAAATATATTTTTTTTTATTAGGTTCAGAATGATTTTGGCGAAATTACTGCATACACAAATCTTCACTTGTCCCATATGGCAAGATGAGCGTTGCTATTTAAGCCAAGATCGCAAGTTCTGCCTATTCGGCACGACATATATATATATATATATATCTTCTTTCAACAAACCGGCCGCATCCCACCGAGGCAGGGTGGCCCAAAAAGAAAAACAAAAGTTTCTCTTTTTAAATTTAGTAATTTATACAAGAGAAGGGGTTACTAGCCCCTTGCTCCTGGCATTTTAGTCGTCTCTTACAACACGCATGGCTTAGGGAGAAAAAATTCTGTTCCACTTTCCCATGGAGGTAAGAGGAAATAAACAAGAACAAGAACTAGTAAGAAATTAGAAGAAAACCCAGAGGGGTGTGTATATATATGTTTGTACATGTATGTGTAGTGTGACCTAGGTGTAAGTAGAAGTAGCAAGACGTACCTGAAATCTTGCATGTGTATCAGACAGAAAAAAGACACCAGCAGTCCAACCATCGTGTAAAACAATTACATGCTTCCGTTTTTACACTCACTTGGCAGGACAGTAGTGCCTCTCTGGGCGGTTGCTGTCTTCCATATATATATATATATATATATATATATATATATATATATATATATATATATATATATATATCTATATCTATATATATATGCAAAACAACCACTGTGAAAGAGTAGTGAAATTCCAAGCGCTTTCGTGACTACTCACATTGTCAAGGAGCTATGAAAGTAATACATCAAAGGAAGGCAATTAAAGAGCTTAGACCACATCTCACAGTCAACTCCCACAACAAAGAAACACCTGACGCGGGACAATACCGGACTCATAAGAAAAAAGGAACACTGTAGTAGGTCCGCTGGTCCAACTAGACAGGTCCTCACGACAACCCACCAAAAAATCATTCTACCCAAGAAATAAGGTTTATTATTTGTCCAATGTGTTATTAAACTCTAACCAAATTTTATTAATTATAAATGAATCTAATTTATACAAACCTAAGGAAATATTCATATTATTTTCAAAACTGCTTTTTATGAAACAAGATTCAATTACATTTCTGTCAACCATGGACTTGCTTGATGCAACTTTCTCAACTTTTTGAAAATTAATTGGATGGTTAAAGTCTCTCACATAAATAAATAGAGCATTGGAATCTTGTCCAGCTCTAATGCTATATTTATGTTGTTTTAATCTAAGTTCGAGACTTTTACCAGTTTGACCGTAATAAACTTAATCGCAAATTTTACAAGGAATCTTATAGACACATCCGTCAGCATTTTGGGGGGAATTCTTTATCAAAAGTTTTTTTTTACTGTATCAAGATTTTTAAATACAACTTAAATATTAAAAGTCTTAAGAACAGAAGGCATATCAACCAAGTTTTCATGGTAAGGGAGAACCAACATATTTTTAGTTGAATAAGGTTGGTTGTCCCTCTTTGGGTTGTAAAAAGTATTTCTAGCAATTTTAAATGATTTATCAATTACATTTCTCGGGTATTTCAGATCATTGGCTATTTCATAAATTTTGGATATTTCTTCATCTATGAACTCTGGACTACAAATACGTAAAGCTCTCAAAAGCATTGATGAGAAAACAGTCAGTTTAACTGTCTGTTTTTTTATCAATGTACATGTGTGTGTGTCCATAGCATGTACATGTGTGTGTGTCCATAGCATGTACATGTGTGTGTGTCCATAGCATGTACATGTGTGTGTGTCCATAGCATGTACATGTGTGTGTGTCCATAGCATGTACATTTGTGTGTGTCCATAGCATGTACATGTGTGTGTGTCCATAGCATGTACATGTGTGTGTGTCCATAGCATGTACATGTGTGTGTGTCCATAGCATGTACATGTGTGTGTGTCCATAGCATGTACATGTGTGTGTGTCCATAGCATGTACATGTGTGTGTGTCCATAGCATGTACATGTGTGTGCGTCCATAGCATGTACATGTGTGTGTGCCCATAGCATGTACATGTGTGTGTGTCCATAGCATGTACATGTGTGTGTCCATAGCATGTACATGTGTGTGTGTGTCTATAGCATGTACATGTGTGTGTGTCCATAGCATGTACGTGCGTGTGTGTGAGCGTGCACACATAAATCAATGTCATATGTTTAACGTGTATTCAGAGAGCACAACAACTCTAGAGACTCCTTCGGCAGCCATGTGATGAAGTGTACCAGTACCCAACGTTTACAAAGCGCTTTGCTGAGGACTTGCTTGATCTTGCTAACACTGTCGGCAAGTGGTCTCCAGCACTCGCTGAGGTATGTCCATAACAGCTACTCCAGGCTCCACTTGACTTTCCAACCTCCTGCTCAGATCTTCCTACTGTATTACTATTGTTTACTATTATTTTTTATTACTAGTATTAGCAGTAATAATATCATTATTAATTGAGAACTGTAGTTGAGATTTGATCCTCAGCACATTCTGGCTATTAGTCATAGTTTGAAATGTAGGATATCAAGAGGGTTTGCCATTTACAGAGTTTTATTTTGTGTAAATGGTGGAAATGTAAACAAAAGGCAACCCAACCCAGCTCAGCCAAAACAATCTAACGTAATTTTTTTTATTCTCTTAGCCGTAGATGGAAAGTGGTAACTATTTAACTGTGTCACCTGGGACGCCTTCCCTCATGTCTAGCCATTCCATATCCACAAATATGTTATGGGTGATCTACGGCCTCCTATCTCTTAGGCATTCTCCATTGCATTACACAACCTTTCATGGCCTTCACAACATACAAGGCGAGATTCGCCACAATGATACTCGGTACTTTATTAAGAACAGCATAGGATTCATGATGGCCCTGTGAGACCCTCCAAGAGTATTTGAAAGGACCATTCCTTCTCATGAAAAGAAAATATAGAATAATAAACACTTACTGATAATAAGCAAAGCTTTCTTATAAAATTTAAAACAACATTAAACTTGAACGTTTCATTTAAAAAATGAGATAAATATTTATATACTATATAATCTGAGGCTTTCCATGATTTCAAGTAATTGTATATTAATAGTATATTTTCCAAAATAACCCCCCCCCCAAAAAAAAAAATCAAATTTGTTATAGCCCATCCAATAACGATAATATATTTAGGGGGAAGGCAATCAGGCTCGATCAAGGGGAAAAAGATGACAAATCCAATTCCTTGGATGAAGAGCCCCTTACCAGCATCTAGGAATCTCCCTTGAAGGAAAAAAACTATCCAAACATAAGTTAAACACGCTTCCATCTGTGAATTTTTTGAGCAGGATCCAAGGAAGAAGACCGGCATGGAGGAAGTTCCGACAGTGGACCAGTGGACCTCTCATTTGGGACTGGACCACTTGATAAAGAGGCTCTTTGATGATATCTTCCAGAACCAACTTATACTCTCCTTCCCGTATAGTCTGAAGGTGAGTCATCGCATGCTGCATTGTCAGAATATTGTGTATATAGACTTCAGTAAGGCCTTTTATTCAGATCCACAAAGGAGACTGATGCATGAAGTAGCATCATGCAGTGACGGCTCGTCCACAGGAGCTACGGAGCTGCAGTTCCCCAGATGCTCACTGTCAGACGTATGACTTCATCACCCTTACGCTAAAATAATTTGCAACAAATATATTACAGGAAAAATCTGTTGTATGTTGTTTTCAATGTATTTATAAACGAATTTATTATTTTTTGTTGTTATTCTTGTTGAAACGAGATAAAAATGATTAAAAATAGAAGTTTGATGCGGTACGATAGTATAGGTATTACTGGCGTTACATCTGGCAACGAGGAGCTGAATTCGATGCAGCACACATCCAGTTGCAATCGGTCTGTTTATGTGAGTGTGTGCGTTGTAATGCGTGGCCGGTATTGGTGTTGAGGGCAGTTTAAATTCTTTTCAATAGCGTTAAATTTAATTACTATTTCATAAACGATGGCAGTGGAAACTAAACTCAGTTAAATATTTACAAAGCATTAACTTTTCTCAGTTGATTTTAAGTAAAAATAAAAGAAAAGGACGACATACACCAGTTTTATCCATTCTACAAAAAAGTTCCAGCAGGAGGAAAGAATATACGCGGCAGTTTAGCGTCAGTGTTTACCAGAAAAGTGAATGGCTTTGTGGCTGTGGCGAAAAAAACACTTTACTCTGTTTTCCATGTTTACTATTTGGTGGAGACTCTTCATGGACAAAAAGTGGCGTGACTGACTTGAGACATTTATCACAAAAAGTAATGAAACATGAGCAGTCAACCAAAAATATAAATAACGTTATTGATTTGTCAATGATGGGAAAAGTGAACATTGCAGCTCAAATTGATTCAGTATACAAGATTTTGATAGTGAAACTGAAGAGGTTGAAAAAACAAATACTAGTTGTAACATCATCAGCTCAGCCAGCCACGTCACCACCAGCAGGACTGTGAACACATCTACGGCTACGTATATGTGAACGATTATCATTGTTAAATTTAGTTTAATTTTAAAAATTATTACTTTAATAACGTTTATTATGCTGTTGTATTGTACGCTGGCTGCTGTATTGTATGTTGGCTGCTGTATCTGTATTGTATGCTGGCTGCTGTATTGTATGCTGGCTGCTGTATTGTATGCTGGCTGCTATATTGCATGCTGGCTGCTGTATTGTATGCTGCCTGCTGTATTGTATGCTGGCTGCTGTATTGTATGCTGGCTGCTGTATTGTATGCTGGCTGCTGTATTGTATGCTGGCTACTGTATTGTATGCTGGCTGCTTTATTGTATGCTGGCTGCTGTATTGTATGCTGGCTACTGTATTGTATGCTGGCTGCTTTATTGTATGCTGGCTGCTGTATTGTATGCTGGCTGCTGTATTGTATGCTGGCTGCTGTATTGTATGCTGGCTGCTGTATTGCATGCTGGCTACTGTATTGTATGCTGGCTGCTGTATTGTATGCTGGCTGCTGTATTGTATGCTGGCTGCTGTATTGTATGTTGGCTGCTGTATTGTATGCTGCCTGCTGTATTGTACGCTGGCTGCTGTATTGTATGCTGGCTGCTGTATTGTACGCTGGCTGCTGTATTGTATGCTGCCTGCTGTATTGTACGCTGGCTGCTGTATTGTATGCTGGCTGCTGTATTGTATGCTGCCTGCTGTATTGTATGCTGGCTGCTGTATTGTATGCTGGCTGCTGTATTGTATGCTGGCTGCTGTATTGTATGCTGACTGCTGTATTGTATGCTGCCTGCTGTATTGTATGCTGCCTGCTGTATTGTATGCTGGCTGCTGTATTGTACGCTGGCTGCTGTATTGTATGCTGGCTGCTGTATTGTATGCTGGCTGCTGTATTGTATGCTGGCTGTTGTATTGTATGCTGGCTGCTGTATTGTACGCTGGCTGCTGTATTGTATGCTGGCTGCTGTATTGTATGCTGGCTGTTGTATTGTATGCTGGCTGCTGTATTGTATGCTGGCTGTTGTATTGTATGCTGGCTGTTGTATTGTATGCTGGCTGCTGTATTGTATGCTGGCTGCTGTATTGTACGCTGGCTGCTGTATTGTATGCTGGCTGCTGTATTGTATGCTGGCTGCTGTATTGTATGCTGGCTGCTGTATTGTATGCTGGCTGTTGTATTGTATGCTGCCTGCTGTATTGTACGCTGGGGAGGCACTAACCGCGTTGGGATCATAGAGTGCCTTGGGAATGGGAGGTAATCAAGATTGATCCAAGGAAGCAGAGAGTTGTTCCTGCTCCTTGGATCAAGAGCTTTCATCAGAATCCAAGCCGGTGATAGCTGTTACATTATACTGATACAGTATAAGTATACAAGTATATAACTCTAATATAATATGGCAGAATACATGAATTTTATAAAATAGCTGAGAATTCTTAATATTTTAATATTTTTCAGTTTTTTCCTCATTTATATTCCATAATTCTCAACAATCCTGTAAGACTATTTTTTTTATATATATAATTGCTTGAAATAATAAATTGGCACTCAAACAGCCTAAAATCAACACAAAAATACCTCCCGTTAAGATACACCAGCGTTTAGGGTTTGAAGCCTATCGGAAGAAAATTTCTCTAATTAATACATGGAAAGCAATTTATGTAATAAAATTGACAAATAGAAACTTACACAGCTCAGAGTAAATACCAAGATTTCTCTTAATAAACTCCATCAAGGCAGAAAGTTTGAACCCGATCAGGAAACGCATTCTCCAACAGTTCCAACAAGCTTTTAACAATTTCAGAAAAATTTCAGAACTGAAAAAAAAATAAATAGTTGCCAAAGATATTTGAAGATATTTAGAGCATTTTGGGGTTGCTGAATTCGAAAATGACAGTAGGTTTTTTTAAATTTGTTCTAGTTTGTGAGATATTGCATACCTACCTTCGATTAACAGGGAACTTGGCCATAACACGTGTATATGTACAGTACGTAAAGACAATTTGTATATACAGATCATTTTAATAAAAACTGGAATTATATTTTAAAATTATTTAATATTTAACGAAAGGTGTATCAACAATGTCCACGTGACAATATTGCAACTTTTATTTTCTTATTTTTCCGGATAAATATGAGTTCTTCACGAAGAGTCTGCTTAAATAATCCCAATGTGTTTTGCTACATTTGTGGCAAATACTCTTTGCAGAAACAAAGAAAAAATCACAGATTTTGCAAAACAAGCTTATCTTGCTTATTTTGGAGTGTCGCTTAGAGAACAAGACAAGTCTTGGGGTCCCCATATAGTTTGGAAAACCTGTGTAGAATGTTTACCACAGTGGAAAAATAGGCAAAAGAAATGTTTAAACATCGGTGTGTCTATGGTGTGGAGAGAGTTGTAAAACCACCACTACGACTGTTATTTCTGTATTGTGAATGTGAAAGGTTTCAATCGATACAAGAAAATCAAGTGGGAATATCCTGATTTGGAGTCAGCACGAGACCTGTGCCACTCAACGAAGATGTTCCCATAAGAGTGTTTACAACACTGCTTGACCTTCCGTAATCAGATGTTGAAGTAACTCAGCGTTTAGGATGTAACAGGTGATAGCAGTGGAAGTGAATATGAAGTATGCTGTGGAAAATAATGTATATTTTCCGAAAATACAGTGTATTTTATATGTAAATTGATGAAATATATTGTATTTAATAAAAATTTATTTGTATATAAAAAAGGAACCAGGGAGAGTGTTAGCATCGCTTGGGGAGGAGGCCATTGTTTTTTGAACTGGGCAAGAGAAACGTTAGTGAAAATCGGAAGAATTTTCGTCGCTCTAGAGGTTAAATTGTGTTTAAAACCTCGCAAATAGGAGCAGAAATTGTTGGATTTGCAGTCCCGCAGGATATGATAAACAGGCAACTGGACAGGACTCCGTAATTAGATGGGAAAAGTATAAAATTACCCCAGTTGAGTAATGTCTATATTTATGTTGAAATTCTGGCCAGTATTTTCTTCATATTTTAGGCTGGGGTTTGTGTATGACACACCTCGTAATCTCCAGACAAATTGATGAATGTTGTTATTATTATAAATTCTCCTTCTGTTACATAAATGTGTATATGTAGTCATTTATTAAATTTAACATTCAGTCCATATATTTATACCAGAATTCCTGGTGATATTTATTTCATTGAAATTAATATAGGTCCAGAGTAACTTGTGGGATGATATGAGAGTAGTAGTTCGAAGGGAGACATTCTCTGGTGACCTAG
Organism: Cherax quadricarinatus; assembly: GCF_038502225.1. Taxonomy (NCBI): domain Eukaryota; kingdom Metazoa; phylum Arthropoda; class Malacostraca; order Decapoda; family Parastacidae; genus Cherax; species Cherax quadricarinatus. The sequence goes on from NC_091293.1 coordinate 55,723,829, forward strand.
GTGTCTCAAAATATTCTACATGCCTCAGAGTTGTAACAATTGGTAAGAAATAGTTATCTTTGTTACTTTTATTAAATTACTGGTATGTATCTAATGAGATTCATCCAGGTAATTTTAATTTTCCACATAAGCATTTCAACACCCCAGCGGTTCTTCCAAGAACTCAATGATCCGATGCATGACCTTAGTCTGTCAAAGCAAGCACCGAACGTTTAACATCCAGACAAAGAAAAGAACCGTCTACAACAAAGAGTTAAAATAACAGTTTATCGGACAAAAGAGGTTGAACTTCCTTACTTCTAACAAGATGAAGAACTTGTATACCGCAATAACATTTCTCGAGTTCTTCTTCAAATGAGACTTGAATATCGACTGAGATTGGCGGTTGTTTATAGACAGCTACATTAGAACTTGAAATGTGTCCTATTCAACATTGGTAACCAATATGCATCTCTTTCAATTGCTCAACAAAACTGTGCTGATGACCAGCATATAAGAAAATCGTATAAACAACGTTATCACATGCAGTAAATAGTGGTATCTGAATTATCTTACTACATTAATCTGTTATGTAGAATGATCTAAACATAATTTCAGTGCGATTTGTAAGTTAGCCGCGCCTGATCAATATGTCACATCTATGTTTTTCAATGGGAAACTAAATTTATCAAAAGTATAGATTTATAGATTAAAGTATTCATGAGTGGTATGTAGAAATAAGGAAATTTATGGGAGGAGGTGGGTGAAGGATTTTTCAGAGGGATATAGGCAACTTACGTTACAGGTTTTATTAGACTTGTAATATACGAGGGAGGGGAGGGTATGATTGGAAAGTGTTGCTGGGGTAGGGAAGTCATGGGTGAAAACAGGGTCGCCTCCCTGGTAATGGATGACAACAAATGTTTGCGTGAGTGTTGGATGAGTGATGCGTGAGTGAATAATATGTGGACCACGGGTGCTAGCACCTGTGGAGCTGGCCAGTTTTTTGTGTGACATGGACTATACACTTATTATACATATTGTGTGTGGTAATATTGATTTACGGTAATGACATTGTAATTTGGAGATTTGCTATAATAATTGCATGTATTTGCTCCAACTTGTTTTCTAGGTGCCTTGCACTGCATAGTGTTGATGCTGTGATCATGCACGGTGTCCAGAGATATGCTGTGATATGTTTGTATTAATGTCTGTGCATTATTGTTCGTCACTGGTGATCTGCAATTTTCAGTTTTGTTTTGAGAGTAAAGAGTTTAATGTACGTCAGATAGTGTAAATAAAGTTGGGCAACAGTGGTGTTATAGGTTTTTGTGGTTAGGTGCGTGCTAGGCACAGTATGTGTTACTTATGTCATGGTTATATTCTATGTTGTATTGTACTGTTGTCAATAGCACTATGTTATGTCCATATAAGCTGTATAGAGCTTGAATGTCATAGTTGAAGCTGTGTTATTGTTTTTAACACTGGAATTGCATGTTTAAATGTGTAGAAGCTTACATGTGTTGGATTTTTGAGACTAAGTTTATACCTATGGCTTTGTAGTCATTTTGTATGTCTTTGTGACTTTTCTATATCACCATTTTTGTGTAATACATATTGTTATGTAACTGAACCATTAGGACAATTACATAAATTAATGTTTTGATCATTGCTGTGTGACATTAGATTAGGTAACATTCATTGTTTATAGTATGTTAGGTTGTAAATAGTGGGATGGTTGGATAACCACGGGGGGGGGGGTAATATGTCTGTATAATATGTTCAGTGCAATGAATTGCATGGTCTGTAGTCGATTATTAAGTACCATTTCGAGGGATGTGTATATAAAAGTGTTGTTCATATCATGTAATTCTGTTGAGTAGCTCCAACAGGTTTGGGTTAAGTGATAGGATGAGGGAGCAGGGAGGGGGGGGTGTACCCACACGAAGTTGTAAGTGTGGTGTGTAATGTTAGCTGTAGGTAGGATTGTGTTAATTTATAGCCTTAAATGAGTTTTATATATTATATTTTTGTAATGTCATGTTTTAAATAAAATATAAAAAAAAAGTACTGCCCTGGAGGGAAAAGGTTGACAAAAATAACTGGTGGTTAATTAATTGAAGATAATTATGAACTCCACAATATATTTTCAGTCGTAAGGGGTGGCTATCAGAAGTCCTGTATGAAGATTGCTCATCCTTTATATTGACTATACAGCCTTTTGTTTTCCAGGGAGCGATAGTGTTGTCGCTGGTGGCCAGGTTCCAGGCGGGCGAGGTGGCTGGCTTGTCCCACCATCATGATGCCTCTGCTAGTACCTTCCACATACGCCTCACTCCCTCGCATCTCTACCAGGTACTCCTAGCATAAATATATTCAAAAAAAAATGGTAGACCTGCGTGGGTCACTCAGTACTGACTAGCTATGTGACTAATTTTGGTTGTCAAACTCACTGTTTTCATTCAGTAACTGGCGGATAATGAAAAGACAACTTTGCAGGATAAGCTTCTAATGGGGCAGTAAGTGTTTCCATCAAATCAAGGAACGGGTGGGACTTGAACCTATGGCAGTTGAACTCTAAAACTCACGGGTCAGTGTGTTTACCATTCGGCCAACTGGCCTAGTGGTATGTGCACTGGCCTGTGAACTTTAGAACCAGTTCCGTGGTTTGTTTTCAATTGTGCTCTTACGATTTCATAAGTCATGTTTCGATCAGTTAAGACCTATAATAAGTCATTACTTGATAAAGTTCTTAACAGAGAGAAACACTGTTCCAATAAAAGCTTGTCAGGTGCGTCTGATAGTCACTGTCAGCAGCAATACGCCATTTACTTCCAGCTATCAGATGGGGTAAACCTATATGATGAAAGTTTATAAAATGTATTATGCCATACATAGATCAGTAGTGTATATATACACGGATGTCATAAAATGCCATTATTATTTCGAGTAAAGCATTAACCAAATCTACATATATGAAACTACCGATAGTTTAATCGTCTCTGACTCCCTATCCTCATTACATATTCTAAATAACCTGAGGTCTAAACGCATTATGCTTTTGTATGAGGTCACACACATTTTATTTTATTTACAAAGCCCTGGAAATCGTTAGGTTCTTCAGCGCTTTCATCACGTTACGTTTGTAACATTGTCAGCCGTGTCAGCAAATTTAGACAAAAGGATAAATAACCCAACTATTACGCTGAAAGAGATGCCTAGGTTCTTAGGAAAACACCCTTTGGGTAGAAAGGATCCCCTCCCAGAAAAGAGGATTCTACCCCTTGGTACGAACCACTCAAACCACAACACTGCTTTAAGGTGATCAAGCGTCAGGGTCACACACCTTCAACAATGACAAAGAATTAAAGTTAAACTTTTGTGGATTTCCTCTCACATGGGCCTCTGGGAGCATGGTAAAGTTGATTGATGCCTTGGCTAAACTAGAATTAAACAAAAATGTTGAATAGAATTCTGGTTTCTCAAACTGAAGTTTAATAATAATAATTTGGATTTTTTTTATTGTGTGCGTGTTCTTGATTATAATAATAATTTCAATAAATTTACTAGCGCTTGCACACCTAGAAAATTTAGGATAATTGTTTAATATACCTGGTATATTATTTTCATTAATATGATTCCTTGGCATATCATATAGGTTCTTATAATATCTATACATTCCTCAATAAGTGGACACTAAAGCACATAGTGTTCAAGAAACTGACTATGAGGCTGACCACATACTTTGCAATTAGTTTGATCATCATCTGTGTGTCTGCCAAACTGCTAGAAGTACACGTACTTATAACCGAGACTAAGCCTGGTTACGTTCATGTTATCATAGAGTGATAGATTTACTAAGGCATATAACTGCATTCCCATAACATTCAGTTTCACTATTTACTTCTGTCCTAATACTATTCCTAAAGTTAGACACGGACATACCGAAATTATATTCTACATTTTCCTTCACAGTACTTTCTTTGACTAACTTATCAACCATATCATAAAGGAGTAATTCAGTGTGTGATGGAATCTATAAAAATTGTACATTAATTTTTTTATTATTATTATTATTATTATAATCAAAGGGGAAGCGCTAAACCCGGAGGATTATACAGCGCCTGGGGGGGGGGTGTGGAAGGCATTCAGGCTTAATTCGGGGAACTGGAGCACAGATCCAATTCCCTAAATCAAGAGCCCCTCACCAACATCAAGGAACCTTCCTTGAGGGGAATTTTTTTTTTTTTAGTATCTATATCTGGCTTCTCCAATGAGCATATTGTGAGTCATTATGTGAGTCAAGAGCCCTCAGTGATGACAGAATCAGTAATAATCAAGAGTGAAGCTCAGTCATAAGTTAATTATACTGCCTTTAGGATGGCAAACAGTTCAGTTGGTAGTGTAGACGCCCAGTTGTTAATTCTTATGCCTAACTCAACATTGTTCCTATCGTTCTCATCTAGGGAGGTGGCAACAAGAGCAGATGCAGCCCTGCCAGTAGACTCCTGCTTAGATCCATCAGTGTATTTAATATTATTATTAACAATTACTGTAGAAACTTCTTGAGTATTTGCTTTTGCAAGTGATTCAGGGGAAGGGCTTGCAGGTATGTGATATTAAATGAACACAGCTTCCATGGAGGGGTGAAATGCTCTTGTCTACAGCGATACATAACAGAAAAGGCACAATACCGTGATTGGAACAGTACACAAATAACCCGCATATAGAAGAGAGGAACTTACGACGACGTTTCAGTCCGACTTGGACCGTTTATAAAGTCACACTAACAGAAAGGAGAAGAGGGAATATATATAGGCCAGCAGACAGGGATGGGAGCAAGAGAGGTAGTGGTAGTAGTAATGGAGTCAGTCAAATACTAAAAATGAGGAGCACTGCAAGGGAGCTAGGGGTCCACAGGGAAGGAGCATGAACACAGAGGGAAAATAATAAAATGTAAAGAGAACAAATACCCAGGGCAGAAGAAAGAAAACCCAAAGGAAAAAGTTTGTCACTAAAAGTTGGGATATGTACCAAAGTTAGATAATTAAGAAATTTATATTACTACTTACCATTTATATTGTAGTTGGATTACCCCATGACTAACATAATCATACTGGCCAGCGAGAAATCTAAATGAAAGGACTAATGGCATACATACTGGATGTGTTGCATGGCGATGCCTCATTATTTCCTGTCACCACCTAATTCTGGAGCCCTCACAAATTCTGTCCCAATTCTTCAACAGGGGACATTCCAGTAGTACTTATTAATTATAGTTTGAGGCTGATCCATTCAATTATGGCCTCGATGATGCTGGATTACTAGACGGTTTCACCACAACCATTGCTTACACATTAATTTATTATGGCGTCTCTCCCTTGTATCTCTCCATGGCTGCTGCACACCCTCCTTCACACAAAACTTCTTGAAGGGTCAAATCAGCATCACATTTTAATACACAATTATTATATTATTCATATTTACACATGCTGAATTTAGGAAAATTATAATTATAATCATGGGGGAGCGCTAAACCCATAGGATTACACAGTGCACGTGTGGGGGGAGGTGGAAGGTATTCAGGCTCAATTCAGGGAGCCGGAGCACAGATCCAGTTCCCTAGATCAAGAACCCCTCACCAGCATCAAGGAACCTCCCTTGAGGGGTTACAGGAAAATTAAAAATTTTCCAGTGGGCATGAAATCTCAGGTTGCAGTCAAGTTGAAGACCTAAAAATTGCCCTCACCATTTATTAATATGTTGAATATTTAAAGTTCTGTTTCCAACAGTATGTAGGTTTTGTCTATATTGAGGAATAGTTTGTTGGTCATCATACACGTCACAACTTTTAGTAGCTCGTCATTAACATGTTAGTAAGCATAGTTGGGTTTGAGTGGGAGAAGATATAAGTATAATCTAATTCACAATATTCCTTATGAGAACAAATTCGGTCAGTACTGGCACCTGAACATACTTCTGGAATGAAATAATATCGTAAACCGGGGGTCCACTGTAGTTTCATCTGTGAATAGAACAGATTTAAGCAGATGATATGCACTGGATCATTGATATTACTGAGAAAGTGCAGGGGGCCAAGGACACTTCCTTGGGGCACCTCTATGGCTACTGGCTGAGTAGACAATGTTACACCGCTTGTGGATAAACTGGTGTCTATTGTTAAAATAATATTTTAGGTATGCAAGGGTATGTCCTCTGACTCCATAATGTTCTAGTTTAAGGTGCAAGATATTATTTTTTATTTTTTTTTTTTATTATCACACTGGCTGATTCCCACCAAGGCAGGGTGGCCCGAAAAAGAAAAACTTTCACCATCATTCACTCCATCACTGTCTTGCCAGAAGGGTGCTTTACACTACAGTTTTTAAACTGCAACACCAACACCCCTCCTTCAGAGTGCAGGCACTGTACTTCCCATCTCCAGGACTCAAGTCCGGCCTGCCGGTTTCCCTGAATCCCTTCATAAATGTTACTTTGCTCACACTCCAACAGCACGTCAAGTATTAAAAACCATTTGTCTCCATTCACTCCTATCAAACACGCTCATGCATGCCTGCTGGAAGTCCAAGCCCCTCGCACACAAAACCTCCTTTACCCCCTCCCTCCAACCTTTCCTAGGCCGACCCCTACCCCGCCTTCCTTCCACTACAGACTGATACACTCTTGAAGTCATTCTGTTTCACTCCATTCTCTCTACATGTCCGAACCACCTCAACAACCCTTCCTCAGCCCTCTGGACAACAGTTTTGGTAATCCCGCACCTCCTCCTAACTTCCAAACTACGAATTCTCTGCATTATATTCACACCACACATTGCCCTCAGACATGACATCTCCACTTCCTCCAGCCTTCTCCTCGCTGCAACATTCATCACCCATGCTTCACACCCATATAAGAGCGTTGGTAAAACTATACTCTCATACATTCCCCTCTTTGCCTCCAAGGACAAAGTTCTTTGTCTCTTTGACTCCTAAGTGCACCACTCACTCTTTTTCCCTCATCAATTCTATGATTCACCTCATCTTTCATAGACCCATCCGCTGACACGTCCACTCCCAAATATCTGAATACGTTCACCTCCTCCATACTCTCTCCCTCCAATCCGGAATCCAATCTTTCATCACCTAATCTTTTTGTTATCCTCATATATCGAATGCTTTCCACAGGTCTAAGAAGAGAGTCCCAGAGGATATTCATTTTGATCATGTGCTGCATATTATTATTATGGGGAAGCACTAAACCCATAGGATTATACAGTGCCTGTGGGGGGGGGGGAGGAGGATGGAAGGTATTCAGACTTAATTCAGGGAACTGGAGCACAGATCCAATTCCCTAGATCAAGAGCTTCTCACCAGCATCAAGGAACCTCCCTTGAGGGGAAGTGCTGCATAAAGCAGTTCAAACATTTGTATAATTGCGTCAATCATACTTTTTTGGGGGGCCTTAACCCAAGCTGGCAGAGGTTAAATATGTTATATTAGGTAAGTGTAAATTCGCTTATGTATTTTTTTTTTTTTTTTTGAAGATTTTAGATAAGTAAGGGAAAGTTTGATACAAGCCTAAAGTTGTTCACTTAAGTTGTATCACCTCCTTTAACCCGTAAACGGTCCAAACGTATATATACGTTTTTTCAACATTTGAAAGTGTAAAAAAAGTAGATCTTTTTGTTTTTTTACATTTGAAAATGTGTAAAAAACTTTGATCTACTTTTTTTTTTGTTATACAGTGGAACCTCAAAAATCGAACTGCTCCCAACTCAACCAGTTATTTAAGTGTATTTTTGTAAGTGCTTTTATAAGTGTATTTTTGAGGGTCTTAAATGGACTAATCTAATTTACATTATTCCTGATGGGAATAAATTCGTTCGGTAGTGGCACTCGAACAGCCTTCTGAACCGAAGAAAGTTCGATATTTGAGGTTCCACTGTACAGTATTTGAAAATATGTAAAAAAAAAACGTAGATCTACTTTTGTAGCACCACACATGTGAACGTAGATCTGCTTGGACCGTTTACGGGTTAAGGACCAGGGTAACCCTTGCTATCTTGAGTATGGAAAGTTGAAGATTCAACTGATTTGTTAAACAGAGTTGAAGTAATGGGCGACAGCACATGCTGTTTTTTCTGTACAAGAGTGTGAAATTGCTGACCTGGAGTGTACAAAGAACTTGCACAGCACACACAAGTACAATAAGGCACCTAAATTACTGGGAATGGTTGAAGTCCCCCTGATTTGTATTACCTGGAATGCAGGCGAGAGAGATGCATGATAATATACACTTGGAAAGTTACCATACACCAACACTGAAAATTTGAAGTGAAGCTAATCAGATGAGGCCTTGTGTTATGAGCAAAATAAAAATAAAAGGTTAGAAGAAAAAATTTTGGCACTCACTTAAAGGACCCCTTTTGAAGATACCTAATAATTTTAAATACTCTGTGATAAACATAGACTGTATTGTTTGATTTGATAATGGACAAAAAAAGGAGAATAATTATCATGCATTTATTAATAGATTAAACATCTTCCACTTGCCAGTGATGTGTTATTTTCTGTTATGCAAGGATATGTGGCATTATATGTTGCAAGTATAAGGAATAGGTATTAAGATACTAAATGCTGTAAAGAGTTTTTATGAGGATAGTGAGGCTCAGGTTAGGGTGTGTAGAAGAGAGGGAGACTACTTCCCAGTAAAAGTAGGTCTTAGACAGGGATGTGTAATGTCACCATGGTTGTTTAACATATTTATAAATGGGGTTGTAAAAAAAGTAAATGCTAGGGTGTTTGGGAGAGGGATAGGATTAAATTATGGGGGATCAAATACAAAATGGGAATTGACACAGTTACTTTTTGCTGGAATGGGAGATTCTAAAGAAAAATTGCAAAGGTTAGTGTATGAGTTTGAGAGTGTGTGTAAAGGTAGAAAGTTGAAAGTGAACATAGAAGAAAGGTGATGAGGGTATCAAATGATTTAGATAAAGAAAAACTGGATATCAAATTGGAGAGGAGTAGTATGGAAGAAGTGAATGTTTTCAGATATTTGGGAATTGACGTGTCAGCAGATGGACTTATGAAGGATGAGGTTAATCATAGAATTGATGAAGGAAAAAAGGTGAGTGGTGCATTGAGGTATATGTGGAGAAAAAAAAACGTTATCTATGGAGGCAAAGAAGGGAATGTATGAAAGTATAGTGGTACCAACACTCTTATATGGGTGTGAAGCTTGGGTTGCAACTGCTGCAGCAAGGAGATGGTTGGAGGCAGTGGAGATGTCCTGTCTAAGGGCAATGTGTGGTGTAAATATTATGCAGAAAATTCGGAGTGTGGAAACTAGGAGAAGGTGTGGAATTAATAAAAGTATTAGTCAGAGGGCTGAAGAGGAGATGTTGAGGTGGTTTGGTCATTCAGAGAGAATGGATCAAAGTAGAATGACATGGAGAGCTTATAAATCTGTAGGGGAAGGAATGCAGGGTAGGAGTCGTCCTCGAAAAGGTTGGAGGGAGGGGGTAAAGAAGGTTTTGTGGGCAAGGGTCTTGGACTTCCAGCAAGCATGCGTGAGCATGTTAGATAGGAGTGAATTGAGACGAATGGTATTTGGGACCTGACGATCTGTTGGAGTGTGAGCAGGGTAATATTTAGTGAAGGGATTCAGGGAAACCGGTTATTTTTATATAGCCGGACTCGAGTCCTGGAAATGGAAAGTACAATGCCTACACTTTAAAGGAGGGGTTTGGGATATTGGCAATTTGGAGGGATATGTTGTGTATCTTTATACGTATATGCTTCTGAACTGTTGTATTCTGAGCATCATTGCAAAAACAGTGATTATGTGTGAGTGAAGTGAAATTGTTGAATGATGATGAAAGTATTTTCTTTTTGGGGGATTTTCTTTCTTTTTGGGTCACCCGTGTATATCTGTCTTGATACATAAAAGATCTCTCCACAGGGTGGTGAGCTGGAGTTCCCAAAGCAGAAGTGCAGGCTGAAGCCTGAGGTCGGTGATGTGCTAACGTTTCCCGGCCGCCTCACCCATCCTAAAATCCTCCACAATGTCGCTACTGGCACCCTCCACAAGATGATCTTCCACATTGATTCTCTTAGTACCCAAACTGATCACTGTTAATTACTGGTAGCTTTTCATGATAAATGAAAGTGTTTTGTCAGTTTTACCTTAATCCATTTTTAACCTGAGGTAACATATGCACCTTGATATGTTCTGGTTGATTTTATAGTTACAGATTTCTCACTTATTATACTCATAGTGAAGTACTAAATTCAGAAGGGTCAAAAAAAGCCAGTAATTAGTGACAAATGTAGCCTCATTTGATATTGTTTGGTGGGTGAGGTCAAGTGGTTCATATATTTGTCACTGCTTCAAGATTCTCTACATTTTACCTCCAGCCTAGATGAGTTCCAAAAGATTATGTACAGTAGTAAAAATTACAGGAGTACAGAGGCTAAAAGTAAGTGCATTGCTATAAATACTGGTGATTAGTTTATGGTAAACTGATGCTGGCAAGAAATCAGCTGCTACCACCCAAGTTTTTGATCTACGTACCTAATATAAGTGTATTACATTCATGATAATGACAGTGCTTGGCATTTGACTCCTTCCACTGCTGCTAGGTTATCTTGCTCTAATAATGGAGGAATTGGAAGATTTTCAGTTTCAAATGAATATCAAAAGCAATGAAATATGCTTCTCAGTAAGCTGTTTATTCAGAAGAAAACAGATTATGTATGCAGGAGGTAGAGGAGTTCAAACTTTGAAAACTTCAGACTTAGTAAAGAATGGTTGGAATAATTTAAGAAGCATTATAACTTTAATAAACCTTTATTCAATGGTGATGCTTTGAGTGCTGATACTGAGGCAGCTGTTTCATGTCAGGTTATTTAAAAAAATCACAGAGAATATTGAGTGTTGATGAAAAAGGGCTCTTCTGGAAGAGGATGCTTTGAAATATATTTATGGGTAGTACAGTACCCAGGGAATAAGATATAATCAACCTTTAGTCAAAGGAGACAACTCCAATTCCTTTGATTAACAGCCTTCACCAGCATCATGGCACCCTTCCTTAAAGGAAGGTTGTTGTGAAAATTGCTCCAATATGTAAGGTAGCCATGAAGCATAAAAACTAATCAACAGTTTTCTAGTTATGTGAACAAAATATTGCTATATTTGCCAATTCTAAATTCACAGACCTCTAAGAACACAACCTGCTTGAATTTTGAGGTCTGACTGTAGAGTGCTATTTCAAACTCTATTCCAGAGCAAAATTATTCCTTTCTCTGCACACATCCAAGCAACCATTCTTGACAGATGTCCATGAAGCTTGCAACTTTAAATAATGGAGAAGTTTGTACGTGGCATATATTTTGTAGATATTAAGAAAATAAATTCTTTCCCAACAGATTCAACTCTATTATAGGTAGCAGGTCAATTAATATGAATAAAACACTCTTCTTGTAAATTTTATATGTATACTGGCTACTGAACCAAAACTAAGGTATTGTATAAAAAATTACTAAACTTTTTTATTCTCAATTTGAGAAATATCTAAAAAAGAAATATTCAGAAAATAATTTGAATATTTCCTGTAATTCATAACAGATTAAAATTACATGTAGGCAATTAAACAAATAACATTCATGTTTTCAAATATGCATGTATAAACAATATAAAACCAAAACAAAATATTGAGAACATTATTATTATTAGTATTATTATTATGTGATACCACATACAGATCTTTACAGTTCAGTTATACTTACAGCTCAACAAGCTACTAAACAATCTAGAATTATTTTATGAAATATGAATTATGCCACCCATACTCAGTCTTCTCGGCTATCCTAAACCTCCAGTTCAACACATTTCTACCAATGATATAACAGGTACTGAAAACAGGCAGTGGAAGCAAGGACGGAATGATACTGTAATATACTATTCAAAACTACTGTACATGAAGATTCACTAAAAGGCAGCACTTACTAGACCTAAATATGAAATAGAGGTAAGTGTCAAATGCAATACTCAAAATTTATTGCACAAAAAATATCCATCACATGGAAATAAACCCTGAGAGTTTTGTAAAACAAAATAAACCAGAACTCTATCTCAGATATTAATTTCTTATTATAATGTAAAATATTTTTCTGGACATTATCCCAAGGAACTACTGTAAAATAGAGCCAATTATGTTTAATTTCCACCAAGACTTCAGTACACCAGTAACCTGTTTAAAACAATTCTCCAGTTAAGTATCTTGCCCCATTTCAAAGTTAAAAGTAACCACAAATTACAAGAACTGATGGTAATAAATCAGAATGAGAGCTTCATTAAATTTTCATATATGCAAATTAGATAAAAAGCCTTTTCCAAACTTATTAAACTTTGCATTCATAACCAATAAAAATTTGGATACAGGTTTCATTAATGAACTTGTGGCAGTGATGTTAAGATCAATTATCTAGTATTAATGATGGTGAAAACAATTTTTATCAGTAGAAAAAGATGATGGATCTTAAATTATCAGATAAGAATATTTTGGCAGATCAATTAACAGGACAATAGCACATTATCAACAATAGTGTAAATATTTAAGAGATGTAGACAACAGGTTTTAAGCATGTAATGAAGCACCAGTAGTAGTGACATACCCTTTGATCTTTCTGCATGTTTGTTATGTACAAAAATCTTGAATGGTTGGAGGGAAAAGTGCCGATATAGTAGTAATACTACAAAGATGTGGTAGCAGAGCGAGCCTCTGTTAGACAATGTTTTGCTTACAGGTGAGCTTTTTCAAGCTGTGAATTGAAAACATTCATCTTTTGGCAATACACTGTCTAAGAAAAGGCTTGCATGAAACATTAAAACAAAATTTAAGTTGTATATACGGGTACTCCTCACTTAATGAACGAGTTCCATTCCTAGAGCAGGTCAGCAAGCAAATTGGTCATTAAGCGAGGAGCTGCCCCTTACTGATATTTCAAGCATACTGTACTGGTAGTAAGTTTGTGTCAACCATCTATAGATAATGTTTTAATGCCACCTTTGCACCATTTATAATATTTTTAGTATGTATATTAAAAATAGAACTAGGCATTAAAAAGCAACAAAAAGGTAAAGTACACTGGTCAGAGAGCTGGTCGTAAGTCCAAGCAGTTGTTAAACAAGTAGGTCATTAAGTGAGGAGTAGCTGTAGTTTGCTAAGTAAAACATAAATAAAAACAATGGGAATAGAATATTATGTATCAAAGAAATACAGCCTATCCTCATTTAACTATGGAGTTGTGTTCCTAAGACCACGTCGGCAAATGAATTCATCCCTAAGCAAGGAGCATACTACAGGTACCATCCAACTTACAACTGAGCTTGGTTCCGACCAACCAGTCGTAAGTCAAAATGGACATAAGTCGAACCTCAGAAAACTGCCGATAAGAATAGTAGTAGTCAGCTGGTACATGAGAATGAAAGGTTACAAAAGTTATGGCTTGGGTAGCATAAAAAATAGGTTGGGCAAATGTATATGGATGGATCTGAGAAGGCATGTTTCAGTGTCCCTTCTCTATTACATAAGAACATAAGAAAAGAGGAACACTGCAGTAGGCCTGTTCACCCACACAAGTAGATGTAGTAGTAGTAGTAGTTATACACGTGGTGAAAAAGTCAGCTGGTACATGAGAATGAAAGGTTACAAAAGCTATAGCTGGGTAGCATACAAAAATAGGTTGGGCAAATGTATATGGATGGATTTGAAAAGACATGTTTCAGTGTCCCTTCTACTGCATAAGAACATAAGAAGGAAGGAACACTGCTTGTTTGCCCACACAAGTAGAGGTGGTAGTAGTAGCTATGGAAGTAAATGGTATAAAATACCGCTCAGTTTTGGTCTCCTTACTACAGGATGGATATAGACTCACTTGAGAACATACAGAGCAGAATGACTAAAATGATTTACTGTATAAAGAATCTCCCTTATGAAGATAGACTTAGAGCTTTGAATCTCCACTCTCTGAAGAGATGTAGAATGAGGGGAGATATCATTAAAGTTTATAAGTGGATGATGGGCATAAACAAAGGTGATATTAATAAAGTACCGAGTGTGTCAAACCAGATAAGAACCAGAAATAATGGATTTAAGTTGGATAAATTTAGATTCAGAAAGGACATAGGTAAATACTGGCTTTCGAACAGAGTTGTGGATGCATGGAACAATCTTCCGAGTAGGGTGATAGAGGCTAGGACCTTGGGTAGCTTTAAAAAAGAGATATGAGTGGGAGGGGCTGGGTTTAATTGGTGTCACTGGGTATGGGAGTAAATTCTTGGGTAGCTCTGGGTAGGGGTGTTTTGATAAGGACCTTCCCTATATGGGCCAGTAGGCCTTCTGCAGTCTTCCTCCATTCTTATGTTCTTATGTAATGGAAAGTTAAACACATAAGCAGTATAATGTGATCCTTTATTAACAACGTTTTGCCCACACAGTGGGCTTTATCAAATCACAAACAGATCTACCTGGGTGAAAGGTATGTGAGTATTTATAGGATGGAGTCAGGTGGAGAATGCTGTGTAGGTTGGATCTGAACCTGCATGTGGCAATCTTCCAAGCAGGGTGATAGGGGCTAGAACTTATCAGTTTTCAAAAGTATTTATCACATCTATCAGACACTGCAAATCATGGGATCTTGATACAAAGAATTCTTCAACACTTGTCCAACCTTTGGACGAAGACCTACTTACACTAGTGGATGGTCCCATTGTGATCCTGTCGCCTCCTGCTTCGACTCACCTGATTGCAGTGTATAAGCCACTTTGCTGGCCCTGTGCTGTACTTCCTACAAGAGTGATGGACTGAACACATCGATTCCAGGCTGAGGGACTGATTACCCAATCTCCTATCCTTATACCTTACTGCTTTGTATTGGACTGATGAAGCCACTGTGTGGTGAAACAGTTTATCAATAAAGATTCCCATATGTTGCATGTCTCAATTCTTCAGCTTTAAAAAGAGATTGTACAGGTATATGAGTAGACCTTCTGCAATGTCCCTCCATTCTTATGTTCTTATGTGGAATAACGATGAAGTTTCTTGGCAAGGGGTTCAGCTATGTTGTAGAAGCCATTGTTTTGGTTGAAGTTGGATATACAGATAGGTGATGATTCCAGGATTCTGCGGTATCTGTATATCCAACAACTTCAACGAAAACAACGGCTTCTAAAACATAGCTGAACCCCTTGCCAAGAAACTTCTTCACCGTTATCCCACATAAGAACATAAGAATGGAGGAACACTGCAGAAGGTCTACTCATATACTTGTCCAATCTCTTTTTAAAGCTACCCAAGGTCCTAGCCTCTATCACCCTACTCGGAAGACTGTCACATGCAGGTTCAGATCCAACCTACCCAGCACTGAAGATTGAGACACTTATGCAACATATGGGAATCTTTATTGAAGAAATATTTTGCCACACAGTGGCTTCCTCAGTCAATACAAAGCAGAAAGGTGTAAGGAGAGGAGGAGTTTGAGGTAATCAGTCCCTCCAGGCTGAGGAAATGACAACCTCAAATAAGAACATAGGTAAGAAGGAACACTGCAACAGGCCTACTGGCCTATGCAAGGCAGGTCCAATTCCCCCACCAGCTTAAGCCAATGCCTTGACCTAGTGAGGTCTGACACATCACTTAAGGGACACGATTTTAAGGGTAATGGACTGATTACATTGTCTTCACATCTCTACTGCTCCTGCCTACTTTCTATTCTCGACTAAAGAAGCCTACTGTGTAGGCGAAACATTTCAGAATAAAGTTGCCTAACTGTTGCCCATGTGTCTTACCTACCATCCTGTCGGTACTGTATACTATTTTGATATTTACCCAAGCCATAGCTTTTATAACTTTCCTTTCTCATGTACCAGTTGACTTTTCCACCACATCTATGACTACTACTACTACCTCTACTTGTGTGGGCGAAACGTTGTCAATAAAGGATCACATTATATTGCTGTGTCTGACTGTGCGTCTGGCAGCAGGGCTGCCAGACGCACAGCCATAAGTCGAGTGGTTATATGTCGCACAGGTTGTAAGTCGGATGGTGAGTGTATAATGGTAGTGGGTTTGTGTCAACCATCTTTTATAGTTTTAATGTCACCTTTGCAAAATTTATAACATGTTTAGTACATTTTTAAATGTCTGTACAATAATGTACTGTATACTGTAATAAACTAAATAGAGGAAATCAGCTTTAATATACATTATTTAGGAATGCATACTGGTCAGAAAGCCCGTCATAAGTCCAAGTTGTCTGTAGACGAGTACATCGCTAAGTGAGAAGAGGCTATGTATATCTCAGTCTTGGATATTTAAGATACCACCAGACATGGTCAACAAAACATTAGCAGGCAAGCTAGTATACCTAAAAATATCTAAAGAAAAAAATTTCAGCTTTATCAAGGCACTATAGCTTTTTTAACCTTTAGACTGTAGATTCCCTGAAAAAAATCCTATCTCTTGGAAGATTTTGAAAAAAAAAAAAAAAAAAAAAAAAAAATCTTACAGTTCAGTAAGAGTTCATTATTCTAAATCAAATAAGACTAAAATGAATGGATTCTGATAAAAGCCTTACTATTTTATGGTGTGTTGAAAGTTGGTGAAAAAAATGTTCACTTATTGGCAACAACAGTGTAAAAGTGCCAGCGATATTTACACTTGACAATTTATTGATGCTTTTCTGTTTATTAAAAGTTTTTAATGTTTAACAATATGTACACTAGTTTCTTATGATATTAGATGTCTTTAACCCTTAAACTGTCCAAACGTAGATCTACGTTCACTCGCGTAGCACTCCAAACATAGATCCACTTTTTTTTTACATGCTTTCAAATGGAGAAAATCAAGGTCGAAACGCTACGCATGTAAACGTAGATCTAGATTTGGACAGTTTAAGGGTTAAAGCTGTTTTAGCACTTCAAACATGCGAAAAGGCTTTGCTCGACATTGCTCCACTTGGAATATACAGTACAGTGGAACCTCGCCTAACGATCGCATCGCATAACGTTAAATCCGCCTAGCGATACATTTTAACGCAAAAATTTTGCCTCGGCTAGCGCTAAAAAACTCGCTCAATGTGGTTCGTTCGAGACGCGTCCACATGCGGCCTGAGCCCGCCTCACTTGTTCCGTGGGTGCCAGTGTTTAAAAGCCAGCCACCGAGGTCACTTCCAAGCATACAATTGGAACATTTCATATTATCACAGCCTTTTTAGTGATTGCACCTGCAAAATAAGTCACCATGGGCCCCAAGAAAGCTTCTAGTGCCAACCCTACAGTAAAAAGAGTGAGAATTACTATGGATATGAAGAAAGAGATCATTGCAAAGTATGAAAGTGGAGTGCGTGTCTCCGAGCTGGCCAGGTTGTACACAAAACCCCAATCAACCATCGCTACTATTGTGGCCAAGAAAATGGCAATCAAGGAAGCTGTTCTTGCCAAAGGTGCAACTTTGTTTTCGAAACAGAGATCGCAAGTGATAGAAGATGTTGAGAGACTGTTATTGGTGTGGATAAACGAAAAACAGATAGCAGGAGATAGCATCTCTCAAGCGATCATATGTGAAAAGGCTAGGAAGTTGCATGACGATTTAATTAGAAAAATGCCTGCAACTAGTGATGATGTGAGTGAATTTAAGGCCAGCAAAGGTTGGTTTGAGAGATTTAAGAATCGTAGTGGCATACATAGTGTTATAAGGCATGGTGAGGCTGCCAGTTCTAACCACAAAGCGGCTGAAACATATGTGCAGGAATTCAAGGAGTACATAGACAGTGAAGGACTGAAACCTGAACAAGTGTTTAATTGTGATGAAACAGGCCTGTTTTGGAAGAAAATGCCAAACAGGACATACATTACTCAGGAGGAAAAGGCACTCCCAGGACATAAGCCTATGAAAGACAGGCTTACTCTGTTGATGTGTGCCAATGCTAGTGGTGATTGCAAAGTGAAGCCTTTATTGGTGTATCACTCTGAAACTCCCAGTGTTCAGGAAAAACAATGTCCTCAAGGCTAATTTGTGTGTGCTGTGGAGGGCAAACAGTAAGGCATGGGTCACTAGGGACTTTTTCTATGACTGGTTATACCATGCATTTGCCCCCACTGTGAAAAATTACCTAATTGAAAAGAAATTAGACCTTAAGTGCCTCCTGGTATTAGACAATGCTCCTGGTCGTCCTTCAGACGTGGCAGAGCGACTTTCTGAGGAAATGAGCTTCATTAAGGTCAAGTTTTTGCTTCCTAATACCACTCCTCTCCTGCAGCCCATGGACCAGCAGGTCATTTCCAACTTCAAGAAACTGTACACAAAAGTTATGCTTGAAAGGTGCTTTGTAGTGACCTCAGAAACTCAATTGACTCTAAGAGAGTTTTGGAGAGATCACTTTAGCATCCTCAATTGTGTAAACATTATAGGTAAGGGTTGGGAGGAAGTGACTAAGAGGACCTTGAACTCTGCTTGGAAGAAACTGTGGCCAGAATGTGTAAACAAAAGGAATTTTGAAGGGTTTGAGGCTAACCCTAGGAATCCTATGCCAGTTGAGGAATCCATTGTGACATTGGGGTTGGAGGTTAGTGGGGAGGATGTGGAAGAGTTGGTGGAGGAGGACAATGAAGAACTAACCACTGATGAGCTGCTAGATCATCTTCAACAGCAAGAGGTCACGCCTGAGGAAACTGCTTCGGAGGAGGGGATAGAGAAATTGAGGAAGTTGCCTACTTCAAAGATTAAGGAAATGTGTGCAATGTGGCTTAAAGTGCAAACCTTTTTTGATGAAAATCACCCTCACACAGTTATTGCAAGCCGTGTTGGCAACCTGTACACTGACAATGTTGTGAAACACTTTAGGAATGTCATAAAGGAACGGGAGGTACAGGCCTCTATGGACAGATATGTTGTGCGACAGAGGTCCAGTGACTCTCAAGCTGGTCCTAGTGGCATTAAAAGAAGAAGGGAAGTAACCCCAAAAAAGGACTTGCCACCTCAAGTCCTAATGGAAGGGGATTCCCCTTCTAAACACTAACATCATCAACACTCTCCCCTCCTCCCATTCCATCAGTCATCACCAGATCTTCAATAAAGGTAAGTGTCATGTAACTGTGCATGTCTTCTTCAGTTTGTGTGTATTAAAATTAATATTTCATGTGGTAAAAAAAATTTTTTGTTCATACTTTGGGGTGTCAGGAACGGATTAATTTGATTTCCATTATTTCTTATGGGGAAAATTAATTCGCCTAACGTTGAGCTCTCAGGAACGGATTAATAGTGTTAGGCGAGGGTCCACTGTATATATGTGCTATACTGTATTTTAGTATTGAAGACACTATTTTTCCCCAAAATAAGCCTCAAAAATTTACCCAGCATTTTGGAGGCCAAAGGTTGCATAATTATAGGTGTTCACTGAAACACATTTTACTCTTGCAACATTTACATCACAGACCAGACCTCTGGCCTACTTTTGCATCACTTAACCCATACAATTGTTATTAATTTAAACCAAATGGCATGGAGATTTGACATACTCCAAGGCCAAATCCATTCTTTCTCAACTATTCCACCAACCACATTTCACTAATCTTGGCAAACTTATTCTAGGAATATTCTTATATACAGCCTAAGCAACTTGCAGTTTACTAAGATCACTCTATTCCTGTAATGAAGTTTGGCACATCATGAGTAAAACTAACTGAGACTATTTTTGAACTAGCAACATAAGTTTACCTTCGTCTTGAAAATTTCTCACACTAACCATTAATTAAGTAGCACCAACAACTAAAAATATATGAAAATCTGTGCTGATCTTGATGGATGAAGAGACTTATGTCACCTGTGGCTCACTGATTTGACCAGTTAAATTACAAGTGAATGAGTCCGGTTGAACTCCCAGGCAGAGTGAAATGTATGGGCAAGTATGTCTACACCTGTTGCCCCTGGATTACATTCTGAGAAAGAGGGAGGGTGGCAGATTCAACTGCAAATACTGTAATAATAAATAAGAGGGACACCATATATATTGCACTATTCCTGTAACTACAAATAGGTAATTACAGATACACACAAGAGTCATCCTCATCCACAGAGAAATGGATGAGAGGCACAATAAGAGCCTGTAGTACATTGCCATTATAGATATGCAAAACTATGAAATGAGAGAAGCGAAAAGTACAAAGCATAACATCAGTGATAATAATTCATGTTAAGTGCTAAACCCATGTGGGTCATTCAGCGCAAGATGTGGAGGAGGCTTGATCCTCTGTCTGCTAAGCGAGAGACAGACAAGGTACCTATTTGTACTTAGACGTCCCACATCATCAACTATGAGAGTACAGGGAACAACATATGCAGTAAAAGAACCAAGCTGAGAGGCAGGCAGACAATTTAGAAATGACTTGGATACCAAAGTGGAAGCTCTAAAGTTGCTGCTGCACAAACACAACAGAAATATAAGATCAACCGACAAGGATGATGGTACGTAATACACTTACAGAAAATTATGTAGAGCTTAAAAGCTTTAGAAGCATTTTCAGAAAAGAAGAGAAGTTAGTGCCTCAAAAGGAAGAGAGAGGACAAGTTGTCACCTTAGTTATTGAAAGCTGAAAAATAATTAGCATAACTTAAATATTCAAAAAAGGCAACTGACAGGAAGCATTAAACTGCAGACCAATATTCCTAGCAGGTACCACATACAAGAATACTAAGAGAAATTAGAACTAGTGGAACACTTGAAATGAATATCATAGAGCAACAGCATGGGATCAGGAAAGGCAACTTATGCCTCAGCCTGATAAAGATCTATGAAAGGTTGAAGGTCAAACAAGAAGGGAAAGATTACATACTCCTTCACTGCAATAGGCCTTTGGCATTCATACACAAGACTGATATACATGTATATCTCAAGATTCAGAGTGCTAGCAAGGATTATGACACTCAAAATGACAAGCAAAACTTTGGTGAGAAGTGAAATACTGGGAAAAGTAAATGTAACTAGCAGACCTTTTGAATTCAGACCTAGATTTTATACTGTCTCTAGTACAATATATAGTATAGGCCAAAGTAATGAAACTGGCTGAAATAGTACACATGCAGGATATAACTCAAGTCAGGTAAAAAAAAAAAATGTCCTGAGACCAGATATTACTCTTAATCTATTTTCCAAAGCTCACATAAACATTATTATTTTCAAAAAAAGTGCTAAATACATAGGTGTCATTTAGCACTGCATGACATGAGGTCAAATAGATGGAAGAAGAAAAGAGATGGTGATGAGAGAGAAACATTAGCAGGAAGGATGGAGATTACAGCTGATATATCAAATAAAAAATCAGAATGACATTTTTTTTTTAACACATTGGCCATTTCCCACCAAGGGAGGGTGGCCAGAAAATAAAAAAAACTTTCATCACTCACTCTATCAATGTCCTGCCAGAAGCATGCTTACACTACAGTTATAAAACTGCAATATTAACACCCCTCCTTCAGAGTGCCGGCACTGTACTTCCCATCTCCAAGAATCAAGTCCGGCCAACCAGTTTCCCTGAATCCCTTCATAAATGTTACCTTGCTTATACTCCAACAGCATGTCAAGTCCTAAAAACCATTTGTCTCCATTCGCTCCTATCTAACACACTCACGCACACTTGCTGGAAATCCAAGCCCCTCACACAGAAAACCTCCTTTACCCCCTCCCTCCAACCTTTCCTAGGCCAACCCCTACCCTGCCTTCCCTCCACTACAGATTTATACCCTCTTAAGTCATTCTATTTCGCTCCATCCTCTCTACATGTCCAAACCATCTCAATAACCCCTCCTCAGCCCTCTGGATAATAGTTTTGGTAATCCCACACCTCCTCCTAATCTCCAAACTACGGATTCTCTGCATTATATTCACACCACACACTGCCCTCAGACATGACATCTGCACTGCCTCCAGCCTTCTTGTTGCAACTTTCACAACCCATGCCTCACACCCAAACAAGAGCATTGGTATAACTATACTCTCATGCATTCCCCTCTTTGCTTTCATGGATCAAGTTCTTTGTCTCCACAGACTCCTCAGTGCACCACTCACCTTTTTTTTCCTCATCAATACTGTGATTCACCTCATCCTTCATAGACCCATCTGCTGACACATCCACTCCCAAATATCTGAACACATTCACCTCCTCCATACTCTCCCTCCAATCTGATATCCAATCTTCCATTACCTAATTTTTCTGTTATTCTCATCACCTTGCTCTTTCCTTATTCACTTTTAATTTCATTCTTTTACATACCCTACCAAACTCATCAACCAGCCTCTGCAACTACTCTTCAGAATCTCCCAAAAGTGCAGTGTCATCAGCAAAGAGCAACTGTGACAACTCCCACTTTATCTTTTAAACCCACACCTCGAGCATTCACTTCTCTTACAACTCCTTCTATAAACATATTGAGCAACCATGGTGACATCACACATCCCTGTCTAAGGCCTACTTTTACTGGGAAATAATCTCTCTCTTGCCTACATACTCTAACCTGAGCCTCACTATCCTCATAAAAGCTTTTCACCACTTTCAATAACCTACTTCCTATTCTATACATCTGTAACATTGCCCCACTATCCACCCTATCATATGCCTTTTCCAAATCCATAAATGCTATAAAACCCTCTTTACCCTTATCTAAATACTGTTCACCTATATGTTTCACCACAAACACTTGGTCTACACACCCCCTACCTTTCCTAAAGCCTCTTTGTTCATCTGCTATCCTGCTCTCCTTCTTACTCATAACTCTACCATACTCTTTACCAGCTATACTCAACAGACTTATTCCCCTATAATTTTTACACTCTCTTTTGTCCCCTTTGCCTTTATACAAAAGAACTATGCATACTGTCTGCCAATCCCTAGGTACCTTACCCTCTTCCATACATATATTAAATAAAAACACTAACTACTCCAAAACTATATCCCCACCTGCTTTTAACATTTCTATCTTTATCCCATCAATCCTAGCTGCTTTACCCCCTTTCATTCTACTCACTGTGCACGCACTTCCCCGACACTCACAGCTGGTTCTTCCTCACTCCTATAAGATGTTATTCCTCCTTGCCCAATACACGGAATCACAGCTTCCCTATCTTCATCAACATTTAACAATTCCTCAAAATATTCCCTCCACCTTCCCGATACCTCCAACTCTCCATTTAATAACTCTCCTCTCCTATTTATAACCCTTAAACTGTCCAAATGTAGATCTATGTTCACGTGCGTAGTGCTCTGACCTTGATTTTCCCCATTTGAAAGCATGTAAAAAAAAAAATGTAGATCTACGTTCAGAGCCCCCCGCACGTGGACATAAATCTACGTTTGGACAGTTTAAGGGTTAATTATCAAATCCATTCATTCCCTAGGCTTTCTCAGCTTATTAATCTCACTCCAAAACTTTTTTTTATTTTCAACAAAATTTGTTGATAACATTTCACCCACTCTCTCATTGCTCTCTTTTTACATTGCTTCACCACTCTCTTAACCTCTCTTTTTCTTTCCATATACTCCTCCCTCCTTGCATCACTTCTACTTTGTAAAAACTTCTCATATGCTAACTTTTTCTCTCTTTCTTTTTACATCATCATTCCACCAATCGTTCTTCTTCCCTCCTGCACCCACTTTCCTGTAATCACAAACTTCTGCTGAACACTCTAACATTATATTCTTAAACTTACCCCATACATCTACCCCATTGCTTATACTCTCACTAGCCCATCTATCTTCCAACAGTTGTTTATATCTTACCCTAACTGCCTCCTCCTTTAGTTGATAAACCTTCACTTCTTACTTGCTGCTTCTATTTTCCTTGTATCCCATCTACCTTTTACTCTCACTGTAGCTACAACTAAATAGTGATCTGATATATCTGTGGCCCCTCTATTAACATGTACATCCTGAAGTCTACCCAACAGTCTTTTATCTACCAATACATTGAACAACAAACTACTGTCATTTCGTCCTACATCATATCTTGTATATTTATTTATCCTCTTTTTCTTAAAATATGTGTTACCTATAACCAAACCCCTTTCTATACAAATTTCAATCAAATGCTCCCCATTATCATTTACACCTGGGACCCCAAACTTACCTATCACACCCCCTCTAAATGCTTCTCCTACTTTAGCATTTAGGTCCCCTACCACAATTACTTTCTCACTTGGCTCAAAAGTTCCTACACACTTGCTTAACATCTCCTAAAATCTTTCTCTCTCCTTTACACTCCTCCCTTCTCCAGGTGCATACACACTTATTATGACCCACTTTTCACATCCAACCCTTATTTTAACCCCCATAATCCTTGAATTTCTACATTTATATTCCCTCTTCTCTCTTCATAACTGATCCTTCTTTAGCTCTATCTCTCTTCAGATACTCCTGACTTAATCCCATTTATTTCTCCCCACTGAAACTCCCTTATACCCTTCAGCTTTGTTTTGCTTAGGGCTAGGACATCCAATTTCTTTTCATTCATAACAAACAATCATTTCTTTCTTATCGTCCACATTACATCCATGCACATTCAAACATCCCAATTTTATAAAAAAATTCTTTTTCCTGTTTTTAGTAGTTTATACAGGAGAAGGGGCTACTAGCCCATTGCTCCCGGCATTTAGTCGCCTCCTACGACACGCATAGCTTACAGAGGAAGAATTCTGTTCTACTTCCCCATGGAGATAAGCAGAAATAAACAAGAACAAGGACTAGGAAGAAAATAGAAGAAAACCCAGAGGGGTTAGTACAATATGCTTGTACATGCGTGTGTAGTGTGACCTAAGTGTAAGTAGAAGTAGCAAGACATACCTGTAACCTTGCATGTTTATGAGACAGAAAAGGACACCAGCAATCTTGCCATCATGCAAAACAATTACAGGCTTATGTTTCATACTCATTTGGTAGGACGGTAGTACCAAATGAATCTGCATTATATAAAGGTGGGACTGTCAGAAAGGAAG
The DNA here is from genome assembly GCF_038502225.1 of Cherax quadricarinatus. Lineage (NCBI taxonomy): Eukaryota > Metazoa > Arthropoda > Malacostraca > Decapoda > Parastacidae > Cherax > Cherax quadricarinatus. The sequence continues at coordinate 55,748,857 of NC_091293.1, forward strand.
ATGGGCACAGTAGCTTGTCAGGCTCTTCAAGGAGTATGAAATAAAGTTGCCATGCTCTCTAGTAAGCTGGACAATCGATTAAGTGGTGCTGAACTATCAGGTTGACCCAACAATCCTTAGACTGGTGCCCCTCTGTGAGAAGACCATATGCAAATTTGGTGTCCACTGAACAGGCATGCGAGTGCACACAATAACAGTATAACATCAATGGCATATGCCATATTAATAACTAAACATAAGAGCAGACTTCAGAAAACTGAACAGCAAATTTTTTTATATCTTCATTCAGCACATATTCAAGACCAATCACCAACTACAGAATGTGGAACCTCTACCTAGAAAAGCACACAGCAAGGTTATTGAGAGAATGGTTTCACTACCAAACCACTAACAGAGCTGAGGCAAGAGTGAGAAGAATGTAGATCAAGAGATCTGATCATAATACACACAATACAGTACTGCAAGCTACCTAACAAACAAGAGAATGGTTACTTGACAGGGTGGAGCTATATGGCCAGTGAGGGTTTAATGCTCTTTTGCAGACATATAATGCTTGACACAAAAGTGTCCATAACAAGGAGACATGAGACATTAGAATGAACATTTAAAGTGTAAAATGAGACTTTAACCCCTTGACTGTCGCAACCCCCAATCCTGAGGTGTCTCCTGGTGTCGCAAAATTTAAAAAAAAAATTATTTTTTCTTATGAAATGATAAGAGAATCTTTTCCCGACTGTAATGACACCAAAAAAACTAAATTTGATGGAAAACTAACGGAATTATGCTCTTGCGAAGTTAGTGACCTCGGCGATATTTACAAATCGGCGATTTCGCCCACTTTGAGCCCTATTTTCGGCTAATTCCATTGCGCCAGTCGGCCAAACTCATAGCTATTTCTTTAGAACTCCATTTTTTCTATCAATTGAGTACAAGAAACTGCCCATTTACCAATTTCAACTACCCAATAACGTGGTCAGAAATTTGCAATTTGGCCAATTTCACGAAAATTAAAAAATATGACAATTTCAAAATATGGACCAGAATGAACAATGCAGACATTCCTGGCTCTAAAATAACATTTTCTTTGTTCATCAGTCATGTCTCCAGGCCCTTGTGATATTACTCTTGCTTTCTATTTTGAATTTTTATTCAAACAAAAAATAGAAGATTTACTGTTATGCAGACTACTGCAATACTGTAATAATTGTATAAATAACATCAACCCATTCATGACTGCATATTAGAATGGCTAGTTGGACATTTACTGGACAATGACATCATTTGTTTACTTTTGAACATCGGCAAAAATCAAACATTTCCCGTAATTTGAGCTCCATTTCCAGGAACCTTTTATAGTAAAATCAATCAAAATCACCTCTATTTCTATAATATATTTTCCATTCGATCAAATGAGACCAAGAAAACGAGAATACAACCATAAATACTATACGAAAATAGACCACAAAGTCGGCATTTTAATTAAAAAAAAAACCAGTTGGAGTTTTTTTTTTTCTCATGATGCACTGCATGCTCCAGGATTTATTTTATATGGTGCACACTGACCACACAGACCCATGTGGGCCTACCAGCTTTCTCCTGCTTGATTTGAAGCCGCTAGAATTTATGAGTATGTATATATACATCAAACACGGTACCTCTTAAGACATATATATATGGCTGCGACAGTCAAAGGGTTAAGGGTTAAATGAGCTAGAAAATGACATGGTAGAGATCAACTGCATATACAGTACAAAACAAAAGTACATCATGTACAGTAATACAACTGTTTCAGTCAGTAGAAATTTAAATAGTGGAAAGAATACATTAACATTAGGGACATGAGCAGAGTTTTTCTACAAAATAGTATCACTCACACAATCAACAAATAAAAAAAAATAAAATAATTTCCAATGCTTCCCAAACAGGAATATTTACAAACCTCAACTTGCCATACATAGTAAAAATAAGAAAAAAAAAACGTTTTGCTTCCCACCAAAGCAGGGTAACCTGTGACTGAAAGGAAAACACATTCACCATCACTCATCCTTTAGCAATCTTCCCATAATATCCTATCAACAAAAAAAAATATAAACATAAATATACGTATATATTTTTTTAACAAGTCGGCTGTCTCCTACCGAGGCAGGGTGACCCAAAAAGAAAGAAAATCCCCAAAAAGAAAATACTTTCATCATCATTCAACACTTTCACCTCACTCATACATAATCACTGCTTTTGCAGAGGTGCCCAGAACACAACAGTTTAAAAACATACATATAAAGATATACAATATATCCCTCCAAACTGCCAATATTCTAAACTCCTTCTTTAACCCCTTGACTGTCGCAACCAAAAATCCTGAGGTGTCTCCTGGTGTCACAAAAAAAAAAAAAAAAAAAAAAAGTCTTATGAAATGACAGAGAATCTTTTCCCAATTGTAACGACACAAAAAGAACAAAATTTAATGGAAAACTGACAGAATTACACTTTTGCAAAGTTAGCGACCTCAGCGATATTTACAAATTGGCGATTTCGCCCACTTTGAGCAATATTTTCGGCTAATTCCATTGTTCCAGTCGACCAAACTCATAGCTATTTCTTTAGAACTTCATTTTTTCTATCGATTGAGTACAAGAAACTGCTCATTTACCAATTCCAACTATCCAATAACGTGGTCAGAAATTTGCAATTTGGCCAATTTCACGAAAATTAAAAAATATGACAATTTCAAAATAGGGTCCAGAATGAACAATGCAGACATTCCTGGCTCTAAAATAACATTTTCTTTGTTCATCAGTCACATCTCCAGGCCCCTCTGATATTACTCTTGCTTTCTATTTTGAATTTTTATTCAAACAAAAAATAGAAGATTTACTGTTATGCAGACTACTGCAATATTGTAATAATTGTATAAATAATGTCAACCCATTCATGACTGCATATTAGAATGGCTACTTGGACATTTATTGGAAAATAACATCATCTGTTTACCTTTGAGCATCGGCAAAAATCAAACATTTCCCCTACTTTGAGCTCCATATCAAGGTTCTTTTCATAGTAAAACCAATCAAAATCACCTCTTATTTCTATAATATGTTTTCCAATCTATCAAATGAGACCAAGAAAACAAGAATACAACCATAAATACTATATGAAAATAGACCACAAAGTCGGCATTTTTTTTCCTCATCATGCACTGCATGCTGCAGGATTTTTTTTATATGGTGCACACTGACCACACAAACCCATTCTCTCACATGTGGGCTTACCAGTTTTCTCCTGCTTGATTTGAAGCCGCTAGAATTTATGAGTAAATATACATGTATGTACGTCAAAAACGGTGGCTCGTAAGATGTATACATATGACCAAAACAGTCAAAGGGTTAAAGTGCAGGCATTGTACTTCCCATTTCCAGGGCTCAAGTCCGACTATATAAAAATAACCGGTCATGTTGACGGCAGTGAAGGGACTTGAGCTAGAGTTCGTCACGGCCACGCTAGCTGGAGATTCGTCTGTAAAAACTTGCATTTGTGGTCACAGAGGTGCCTGTGCTAACTTTCCTATGGTGTAGAAATATACCTAGTTGGATGAATCTTATTGTGGCTAGCTGGTCTAGTGGCTAGCGCGACGGGCTGGAGTTTTGAGACTCTATGACCGCGGGTTCAATCCCGGCCGGGGGTATGGTTTATTTGCAATCGTGTCATTACGATTTCTTAAGTCAAGTAACATGCTCACGCATGCTCGCTGGAAGTCCAAGCCCCTCATCCACAAAACCTCCTTTACCCCCTCCCTCCAACCTTTTCAGGAACGACCCCTACCTCACCTTCCTTACCCTACAGATTTATGCGCTCTCCATGTCATTCTACTTTGATCCATTCTCTCTAAATGACCACACCACCTCAACAACCCCTCTTCAGCCCTCTGACTAATACTTTTATTAACTCCACACCTTCTCCTAATTTCCACATTCCGAATTCTCTGCATAACATTTACACCACACATTGCCCTTAGACAGGACATATCCACTGCCTCCAACCGCCTCCTCGCTGCAGCATTTACAACCCAAGCTTCACACCCATGTAAGAGTGTTGGTACTACTATACTTTCATACATTCCCTTCTTTGCCTCCATAGATAATGTTTTTTGTCTCCACATATACCTCAACGCACCACTCACCTTTTTTCCTTCAGCAATTCTTTGGTTAACCTCATCCTTCATAAATCCATCCGCTGACACGTCAACTCCCAAATATTTGAAAACATTCACTTCTTCCATACCCCTCCTCTCCAATTTGATATCCAATTTTTTCTTTATCTAAATCATTTAATACCTTCATCACCTTACTCTTTTCTCTGCTCACTTTCAACTTTCTACCTTTACACTCTCTCCCAAACTCGTCCACTAACCTTTGCAACTTTTCTTTAGAATCTCCCATAAGCACAGTATCATCAGCAAAAAGTAACTGTGCCAATTCCCATTTTGTATTTGATTCCCCATAATTTAATCCCACCCCTCTCCCCAACACCCTAGCATTTACTTCTTTTACAACCCCATCTATAAATATATTAAACAATCATGGTGACATTACACATCCCTGTCTAAGACCTACTATTACCGGGAAGTAGTCTCCCTCTCTTCTACACACCCTAACCTGAACCTCACTATCCTCATAAAAACTCTTTACAGCATTTAGTAACTTACTACTTATTCCATATACTTGCAACATCTACGACATTGCTCCCCTATCCACTCTATCATATGCCTTTTCTAAATCCATAAATACAATGAAAACTTCCCTACCTATATCTAAATACTGTTCATATATATGCTTCAATGTAAACACTTGATCTACACATCCCATACCCACTATAAAACCTCCTTGCTCATCTGAAATCCTACATTCTGTCTTGCCTCTAATTCTTTCAATAATCACCCTACCATACACTTTTCCTGGTATACTCAGTAAACTTATTCCTCTATAATTTTTACAATCTCTTTTGTCCCCCTTCCCTTTATATAAAGGAATTATACATGCTCTCCACCAATCCCTAGATACCTTCCCCTCTTTCATACATAATATTAAACAGAAATACCAACCACTCCAACGCTATGTGTCCCCCTGCTTTTAACATTTCTGTGATGATCCCATCAGTTCCCGCTGCTTTACCCCCTTTCATTCTATATAATGTCTCATGCACCTCCCCCACACTCACATCCTGCTCTTCTTCACTCTTAAAAGATGGTATACCTCCCTGGCCAGTGCATGAAATTACCACCCCCCTTTCTTCGTCAACATTTACAAGTTCTTCAAAATATTCCCGCCATCTACCCAATACCTCCATCTCCCCATCTACTAACTCCCCAACTCTGTTTTTAACTGACAAACCCATTCATTCCCTAGGCTTTCTTAACTTGTTTATCTCACTCCATAATTTTTTCTTATTTTCATCAAAATTTCTTGACAGTGCCTCTCCCACTCTCTCATCTGCTCTCCTTTTACACTCTCTCACCATTCTCTTCATCTTTCTTTTACTCTCCATATACTCTGCTCTTCTTATAACACTTCTGCTTTGTAAAAACCTCTCATAAGCTACCTTTTTCTCTTTTATCACACCCTTTACTTCATCATTCCACCAATCACTCCTCTTTCCTCCTGCACCCACCCTCCTATAGCCACAAACTTCTGCCCCACATTCTAATACTGCATTTGGTTTGGTCATTTAGAAAGAATGGATCAAAGTAGAATGACATGGAGTGTATAAATCTGTAGGGGAAGGAAGGCGGGGTAGGGGTCGTCCTCGAAAAGGTTGGAGGGAGGGGATAAAGGGGGTTTCGTGGGCGAAGGGCTTGGACTTCCAGCAAGCATGCGTAAGCATGTTAGATAGGAGTGAATGGTATTTGGGACCTGACGAGCTGTTGGAGTGTGAGGAGGGTAATATTTAGTGAAGGGATTCAGGGAAACCAGTTATTTTATATAGCTGGACATAAGTCCTGGAAATGGGAAGTACAATGCCTGAACTTTAACCCTTTGACTGTCACAACTCCCAATCCTGAGGTGTCTCCTGGTGTCGCAAAATTTAAAAAAAAAAATTATTTTTTCTTATGAAATGATACAGAATCTTTTCCCGATTGTAATGACACCAAAAAAACGAAATTTGATGGAAAACTGACGGAGTTATTCTCTCGCGAAGTTAGCGACCTCAGCGCTGTTTACAAATCGGCGATTTCGCCCACTTTGAGCCCTATTTTCGGCTAATTCCATTGTTCCAGTCGCCCAAACTCATAGCTATTTCTTTAGAACTCCATTTTTTCTATCGAGTGAGTACAAAAAACTGCCCATTTACTGATTTCAACTATCTAATTATGTGGTCAGAAATTTGCAATTTGGCCAATTTCACGAAAACTAAAAAATATGACAATTTCAAAATAAGGTCCAGAATGAACAACGCAGACATTCCTGGCTCTAAAATAACATTTTCTTTGCTCATCAGTCATGTCTCCAGGCCCCTCTGATATTACTCTTGCTTTCTATTTTGAATCTTTATTCATTCAAAAAATAGAAGACTACTGCAATACTGTAATAATTGTATAAATAACATCAACCCATTCATGACTGCATATCAGAATGGCTAGTTGGACATTTATTGGACAATGGCATCATTTGTTTACTTTTGAACATTGGCAAAAATCAAACATTTCCCCTACTTTGAGCTCCATTTCTGGGTTCTTTTTATAGTAAAAACAATCAAAATCACCTCTAATTCTATAATATGTTTTCCATTCTATCAAGTGAGACCAAGAAAACAAGAATACAACCATAAATACCATACGAAAATAGACCACAAAGTCGGCATTTTAATTGCAAAAAAACGGTCGGAGTTTTTTTTTTCTCATTATGCACTGCATGCTCCAGGATTTTTTTATATGGTGCACACTGACCACTGACCCATTCTCTCACATGTGGGCCTACCAACTTTCTCCTGCTTGATTTGAAGCCGCTAGAATTTATGAGTATATATACATCAAACACTGTACCTCGTAAGACGTATATATACGGCCGCGACAGTCAAAGGGTTAAAGGAGGGGTTTGGGATATTGGCAGTTTGGAGGGATATGTTGTGTATTTTTATGTGAATATACTTCTAAACTGTTGTACTCTGAGCACCTCTGCAAAAACAGTGATTATGTGTGAGCAATGTGAAAGTGTTGAATGATGATGAAAGTATTTTCTTTTTGGAGATTTTCTTTCTTTTTGGGTCACCCTGCCTCGGTGGGAGACGGCCGACTTATTGAAAATAATTTTTTTTTTTCAACAAACCGGCCATATCCCACCAAGGCAGGGTGGCCCAAAAAGAAAAACA
>NC_091293.1:55766218-55858718 GCF_038502225.1 Cherax quadricarinatus
ATGTGAAAATATAATACTGCTCTATGTAAAATTACACAGAAACTTCTGAGGTTGTTTAAAAGACTTTAAAATACCACATGATGGGATTCAGGAAAACCGGTTACCCAGACTTGAGTCCTGGAGGCGGGAAGTACAATGCCTGCACTTTAAAGGAGGGGTTTGGGATACTGGCTGTTTGGAGTAACAGGTAAATTGTCATATCTGGGCACCTCTGTGAAGACAATGATATTGTGTGAATGATGGTGAAAGTGTTTTTTTTTTTTTTTTGGCTGTCTGCCAGCTTAGTTCATATTTCGCGGCACTCAGGTGCTGCCCTCTCTAGGCCTGCCCAGGTCAGTGGGATGCTGGTCCCACTCGCTCACTCACTCAGAGGCCCAGACTCAGACAACAGTTCTACTCCCTCTCTCCCTACTGGGCATGGCCCTCCCGGGCCATGGGCACAAACACACAAGCCTGTGTACCCACCACGACTTTGGCAAAGCAAGAAGAACCCTCCGCAGCCCTATAATTGACTCCTCGCCACTGCATCACACCAATAAGCTCGTTCACACTGGTGGGAAGCGGTGGCCGCAGCAAGTTGTGTTTGCCTGGAGAGATGAAGGAAATAGAATGAAGTTGTGTTCACTTCATCACCCTACACTAGAAACATCCATCTCTCAACGAGTTATCCTGATGTCGTGTCTGCACATTTCAGCATCCAGACACAGGTACAAGCAGGATCTAGCCAAAATTTGCTGAATTTCTTCGAGAATTGTAGGTGACCCCACGCTGTTTTTCAAGTCACGTGTTCAGCATCACTTGTATGTTGCTGTTGGTTTTTCAGCTCTGCACGGCTGTTTCAGCAAGTCAGAGGTGAGTTTGTGGTGATTTCTGCGTCCAGTGTGAGTATCTCGCCGTGTTGTGGGTGGGAGAGGAGGAAGTGGCCAGATCCTCCCTCGTCATACACTCACCCACGCTCCTCGCCACCACACTACCATACACCACCATGCCATCACTCCCTCTGCTGTGTTTTCTGCTGTTTTTCGTGTGAATTCTTTGCCAGAGCTGTGTATCCGAATGCCCGAGGCCACTCAAAGCCACGTGGATCACTAAGCTACGTGGATCACAAAGCCACGTGGATCAGCAAGCCACGTGGATCAGCAAGCCACGTGGATCAGCAAGCCACGTGGATCAGCAAGCCACGTGGATCAGCATGCCACGTGGATCCCAACGCCACGTGGGGTGTGGACGAAGCCACGTGCACCTACGAGCCACGTGTTACCAAGCCAGACGTCCCAGGCCACATGCTGTGGTCTGCTGCCCGCATCACATTGACGTCACCGACGATGCTGCCCGACTTCATGACGTCACAATGTCTGCCTGACATCACCTCGAGATGTCTGCTGACGTCACCTCGCGACGTCACGCCTGACATCACATGATGTCACATCGAGTGTTTCAGTAATTATGTCAGTATTGTCGAGAAGATTGAGAGAAGATATATGTCGTGTTAATTAATTCCTCTCCGGCCAGTGTTCTCACATGTTAGTGTATGGCTTAGTGTCAATTTTGTGCACAGAAAAGCATCATTTGCTAGTTTATGCCATGTTATACCGCATGTACCAAGAGTGTGTGTGTAAAGTTTTCCTTGTGTCCAGTGTGGTCTTGAGCCCAGACCAGTGTGTAGCACCACTGTGTTATTGTCACCCGGTGTGACCAGCACGTTTGAGAGCTGATATTAGTCAGCCCTGTGCATACGAGCCCCTTGTACAGAAAGCTCTTATGCTCGTTGCTCATAGATGTTCTGCAGAATCGTACCTGCTACGATTCCCATCGAGATTTGTTTCACTTCACCTCCAGACCGTCAGAGTGTAGTTATATGTAGAGAAACAAGTCTGGGGATGCTTAGACTAACCTCTGCTATAACTCCAACTGCCGAGAGAATGACACTCGTCAAGCCGCAGTTAGCCCTGTCGGTAGGTGCTGTCAGCCTCGTATCACAAGCTTCAGTGAGCTCCTGCACAAAGATGATGTCACTCTGATTGCTAGCTCACTCACTGCAGTCTGGTGTATGATGTTACGACTCCCAGATGTTTTGCCCAGTCGTCTCTGCCACGACTCGCTCCACGACTTATTCCACGCTCGCCAGCAATGACAGCCCAGTGACAGTAACAGTCGAGAAGTATCCTCCCGAGTCGCTTGCCAGAAGTCCTGCCCAGTTGCCGAGTTTTGACGACGCCTCACTCGAGGGCACCAGCATGTCGTGCCCCAGGTTGAGTGAAACCTGCAGTGACTCCTACAATGACTGCTTCACCGTTCTAGAGGAGACCATAACCCATTACATCACAGCTCAGCCGCAGCGATGTCTCCTGTGTTGCAGTATCTGTCCAGACACAGGAAGACGTACAGTGATGCCCTTCGATGCTCACTGCCTATGACCACGATGTTTAGCACACCCCACGGTTTTTTTCTTCCCTCCCTGTAGGAAGTTTTTTTTTCCCATGTCCATATATATATACATGTTTTTTATTTTGTGTTCTGTGCCCTGTTCCTACGAGAGAGAGCCCGAGTTTTTTTTTACCACCAGGTAGGTGGCCGAACAAATGTAGACAGCCTGTACTGTATGCACAGACAGCCTATGCTGTCTGCCGGCTAAGTTCATATTTCGTGGCACTCAGGTGCTGCCCTCTCTAGGCCTGCCCAGGTCAGTGGGACGCTGGTCCCACTCGCTCACTCACTCAGCGGCCCAGACTCGGACAACAGTTCTACTCCCTCTCTCCCTTGTGGGCATGGCCCTCCCAGGCCATGGGCACAAACACACAAGCCTGTGTACCCACCATGACTTTGGCAAAGCAAGAAGAACCCTCTGCAGCCCTATAAGTGACTCCACACCTCTGCATCACACCAATAAGCTCGTTCACAGGAGACGGCCATGTTGAAAAAATATATATATTTTCAACACTTTCACCATCATTCACACAATCACTGTCTTTGCAGAGGCATTCAGATATGCCAGTTTAGATGCCACTTCAAACAGCCAATATCCCAAACCCCTCCTTTAAAGTGCAGGCATTGTACTTCCCACCTCCAGGACTCGAGTCCAGCTAACCGATTTCCATGAATCCCATCACAAAATATTACCCTGTTAAAAAAAGTGATTATGTGTGAGTGAGGTGAAAGTGTCGAATGATGATGAAAGTATTTTCTTTTTTGGGGCTTTTCTTTCTTTTTGGGTCACCCTGCCTCGGTGGGGGACGGCAGACTTTTAAAATATATATACATGTGTATATATATATATATATATATATATATATATATATATATATATATATAATATATATATATATATATATATATATATATATATATATATATATATATATATATATTCTTCTTCTTTCAACAAACCGGCCTTATCCCACCGAGGCAGGGTGGCCCAAAAAGAAAAACAAAAGTTTCTCTTTTTAAATTTAGTAATTTATATGGGAGAAGGGGTTACTAGCCCCTTGCTCCCGGCATTTTAGTCGCCTCTTACAACACACATGGCTTACGGAGGAAGAATTCTGTTCCACTTCCCCATGGAGATAAGAGGAAAAGAACAAGAACTAGAAAGAAAATAGAAAACTCAGAGGGGTATGTATATATATGCTTGTACATGTATGTGTAGTGTGCCCTAAGTGCAAGTAGAAGTAGCAAGATGTACCTGAAATCTTGCATGTTTATGAGACAGAAAAAAAAGACACCAGCAATCCTACCATCATGTAAAACAATTACAGGCTTCTGTTTTACACTCACTTGGCAGGACGGTGAGTGTAAAACAGAAGCCTGTAATTGTTTTACATGATGGTAGGATTGCTGGTGTCTTTTTTTTCTGTCTCATAAACATGCAAGATTTCAGGTACATCTTGCTACTTCTACTTGCACTTAGGGCACACTACACATACATGTACAAGCATATATATACATACCCCTCTGAGTTTTCTATTTTCTTTCTAGTTCTTGTTCTTTTCCTCTTATCTCCATGGGGAAGTGGAACAGAATTCTTCCTCCGTAAGCCATGTGTGTTGTAAGAGGCGACTAAAATGCCGGGAGCAAGGGGCTAGTAACCCCTTCTCCCATATAAATTACTAAATTTAAAAAGAGAAACTTTTGTTTTTCTTTTTGGGCCACCCTGCCTCGGTGGGATACGGCCGGTTTGTTGAAAGAAGAAGAATATATATATATATATATATATATATATATATATATATATATATATATATATATATATATATATATATATATATACAGTGGACCCCCGCTTAACGATCACCTCCAAATGCGACCAATTATGTAAGTGTATTTATGTAAGTGCGTTTGTACGTGTATGTTTGGGGGTCTGAAATGGACTAATCTACTTCACAATATTCCTTATGGGAAAAAATTCGGTCAGTACTGGCACCTGAACATACTACTGGAATGAAAAAAGTTTGTTAACCGGGGGTCCACTGTATATATATATATATATATATACATACATGTATATATATATATATATATATATATATATATATATATATATATATATATATATATATATATATATATATATATATATATATATATATATATATATATATATATATATATATTTTTTTTTTTTTTTTTTTTTTTTTTTTCAACAAGTTGGTCGTCTCCCACCGAGGCAGGGTGACCCAAAAAAAGAAAGAAAATCCCCAAAAAGAAAATACTTTCATCATCATTCAACACTTTCACCACACTCACACATTATCACTGCTTTTGCAGAGGTGCTCAGAATACAACAGTTTAGAAGCATATACGTATAAAGATACACAACATATCCCTCCAAACTGCCAATATCCCAAACCCCTCCTTTAAAGTGCAGGCATTGTACTTCCCTTTTCCAGGACTCAAGTCCGACTATATGAAAATAACCGGTTTCCCTGAATCCCTTCACTAAATATTACCCTGCTTACACTCCAACAGATCGTCAGGTCCCAAGTATCATTCGTCTCCATTCACTCCTATCTAACACGCTCATGCACGCTTGCTGGAAGTCCAAGCCCCTCGCCCACAAAACCTCCTTTACCCCCTCTTTCCAACCCTTTCGAGGACGACCCCTACTCCTCTTTCCTTCCCCTATAGATTTATATGCTTTCCATGTCATTCTACTTTGATCCATTCTCTCTAAATGACCAAACCACCTTCTGCCCTCTGACTAATGCTTTTATTAACTCCACACCTTCTCCTAATTTCCACACTCCGAATTTTCTGCATAATATTTACACCACACATTGCCCTTAGACAGGACATATAATATAATATATATATATATATATATATATATATATATATATATATATATATATATATATATATATATATATATATATATATATATATATATATATATACATATATATATATGTATATTATTTTTTTTTCCACACTGTACAAATGCAAAACTAAAGAACTACTTGTCATATGCACATCACTCTCTCTACATCTTGTACAGGAAATGGATAAAACATTTGTGATCTGTGCATTAAAGGATAATTCCTCTATGTAACCTAATCACAATTCCATGATCAACAGCTAAGTGTTTGTCCCTAGGACCGGTACATGTCAACATATTCATCTTCCATTGGATGAGTTTCCCCAACTATTACAAGTGTGTGTAAGGGGTCACCAAGGTTAATTTCAGCCATCTCCTCCAATGTACAAGCTTTCAGCTGCTGTGTCCTAGTGCCTATCCTGGCCATCCCTATTACTAACTGATCTGGGGTTAGAGGAGTTGGCCTTCCTTCTTCTGCCCTATTCCTTATGACATTAAGTATCTGTGTGGCAGCCTGTGATACTGTCATGAACCTTGGGGGATCATATATCTTTTGACCCTTGACCATATTTTCCACAGACTGTTCTTTAACCTTAATATCTAACAAGCACAAGGTGTGCCAGCCATTTTCCAGATTACTGCAAATTTTATCATAATAACTATCTGGCTGCCAACCATCTTGCCAAAACGGTATAGACACCATCTCTCCAAAAGAATAAAGCTGCAGCCCACAACAACCAGCAGCATTCAAAATCGAGGCATTGTGTACAATATTAATGGGAATGTTTTTATCTAATGCACGTACCACAAGATCTGTGTGGGTTGTTGCACTAAATGGGTCCCCAATGACCAAAAATGCAACGTCTCCATCTTGAGTACTATGTAGGATCTCTTCTGAATTTTGCTCCACCATTTCTCTGTCCGCAACAATAATCTTCCTGCAAAACAGTGCTTCCATTGCCTCAACACCACCTGCCATGACAGATGTGTACCCTTCCAGGTACACCCATGATGACTTTCTAATGATGTCAAGGCCTTTTAATGTCACATCATCTGAAGAAAGAAAAACATTTTAAGGTGCATAATTATTTTTTTTAAATATTTATTATACACTGCCATTATCACAACTTAACCCCTTAACTGTCCAAACATACATCTACATTCTTACCACTAGCGCTCCAAACATAGATCTAACTGTCCAAACGTAGATCTATGTTTGGACAGTTAAGGGGTTTAATACTTTCTTAATTTATATATAATTCTTATATTCTGAAAAAGACATTTCTCAACTTGTGGGTAATCAACCAAAACAAGAATTAGCTGTCAAGGCTTCTCAAAAGTTTACAGAAATTTGGTACATTAAACTGCTTATTTCTGTCCCTGAAAGCAGTCTTTGAATTTTCAGTAATGTAAAGTTTTTGCTTTTATCCCTGCAGATCTTTCTTTCTTTCAACAGACCGGCCATATCCCACTGAGGCAGGGTGGCCGAAAAAAGAAGTTTCTCGTTTTATCTTTAGTAATGTACACAGGAGAAGGGGTTACTAGTCCCCTTGCTCCCGGCATTTTACTTGCCTCTTATGATACATATGGCTTACGGACGAAAAATTCTGTCCCACTTCCCCATGGAAATAAACAAAAGCAAGAACTAGTAAGATAGAAGAAAACCCAGAAGGGTGTGTATATATATATACTTGTACATCTGTATGTAGTGTGACCTAAGTGTAAGTAAAAGTAGCAAGATGTACCTGAAATCTTGCACGTTTATGAAACAGAAAAAAGACACCAGCAATCCTACCATCACGTAAAACAATTACAGGCTTCTGTTTTACACTCACTTGGCAGAACAGTAGTACCTCCCTAGGCAGTTGCTGTCTACCAATCTACTACCAAGGTCCCCTCATATGCTTTGTTAAGAAAGTCATGTTTAATTTTCAGTATTGTGGCTCATCCAAAGTAGAAATGAATGATCACTGTACTATATGGAATACATCATGAGAGGTATTTAGTGGTGTTGCAATGCTTACATTTAATGCATTAAAGCTCATCTCAACACATACGCATTTCTTCCTTCATGCAGTGGAATTACATTTTGAAATTAAAGAATTGCGAGCTACATACAAATGCTATGTATAGAAATTTTCTTTAGCATTTTTAGAGAAAAACTAAGTTATATACATGTGAGATTGGGAGAGTACTTTGAACTGGAGTGTTATGTAAATAACAAGATGGAGTAAATGACACTTTATTAACGACAACCTTTAGCCCAGTGGTCTTACCAAGTCAGTAGAGAATGCATAAATAAATAAAATAAACAATACCTGTTGTTGACTAAAATTTGGCATGGCCATGGGCTCATTAACCATTGCAGTCTTGGCCAACCTCAACATGGAAATGGTGGCAGTCGGATGATTCAACATTATCATCTCAACTAACAGTTTGGCTGTGGTATGTCGATGACATCTTCATTATCACACCCAGAAGATTCAACCTTGACACCTTCTAGAGAAAGATCAATGCAGCTGAACCTTCCACCCAATTCACCTTGGAGGAGGAACACGACGACACACTCCCCTTCTCATATGTTGTGCTCTGCAAATCAGATACACAGCTGAAATTCAAGGTTTATTGGAAACCTTCTAATCAACATGACCTTGTCCATTTCATGTCACATCATGATGCTGAAACAAAGAAGGGTGCTGATATCTTTCTTCCTCAGAGCCTGCAGCCTAAAGTTTCTAGAAGTATCTCTTATTGCTGTTTTTAACACTACTGAACAGAAATCAAGAAGTCACAGCATCACCAATGTAGCCTATTTGATCCTTGACTAAGCTTCATCACACCCACACTGCAACAGAGCAATCAAGTGACCTCACTTCCACAAGGCTTAAACCTGGCCTGACATGTGCATAAACTTGAGCAAACATTGGTTATACCTAACCTGAGTCTCACATCTAACCTGTTACCTCTGCCATATACTGTTTCATGTACCCTATGCATCACTGTTGTGAACAAAGACCCAAGATTAATGTGTTTCCTATTAAAATGTTGTAAGTGCTTGTACACATGTCCTTTCTTCATGTTGCTGGCATCATATACCTAATTATTACCATACAGTGGGTCTTTAGAATCTGCCCTTTACAGAACCTCTTAACACAGAACCAATACTGCTTAACTCTTTCAGGGTCCAGAGGCCAAATTTCAAAGTGTGCACCAGGGTCCAAGAATTTAAAAAAAAAAAAAAAAAAAAAAATTATTTTTTCTTATGAAATGGTAGAGAATCTTTTTCTGAAGGTAATAAAACAAAAAGTATGAAATTTGATGGAAAATTGACGAAATTATGCTCTCGCGAATTTTGATGTGTCAGCGATATTTACGAATCGGTGATTTTGCCGACTTTGATTCCCATTTTAGGCCAATTACATTATTCCAGTCGACCAAATTCTTAGCTATTTCACTAGTATTACTTCTATTCTATCGACTGAGCACAAGAAATCGCCAAGTCAACTGTTTCAACTACAAAATAAAGTGATCGGAAATTGGTAATTTGGCCAATTTAACAAAAAGTTCAAAATATTCCAATTTCAAAATAGGGTCCAGAATAAACAATGTAGGTATTCGTGGCACTAAACTAACATTTCCTCTGTTCATTAGTTACGTTTTGAGGCTTTACAAATGAATTACATTTTGATTTTTTATTCACATAATGAATTTTTATTCAAACCAAAAAATAGAAGATTTACTGTTATGCAATATTGTAATAATTGTATAAATATCATCACCACATTTATGAATGTATATTAGACCCACCAGCTGGCTTGTATTAGACGTGTGAGGTAGTTTGTTTACTCTTGAACATCAGCAAAAATTTAACATTTCCGCTACTTTGAGCTCACTTTTAAGCCATTTCCAGTGCTAAAACCAATCAAAATCATCTCTATTTCTGTAATGTGTCTTCCATTCTATCAAATGAGACCAAGAAATCGCAAATACAACTATAAAAAACATACGAAAAAACACTGCAAAGTCGCTGTTTTAATCGAAAATCACGGTCTGTTTTTTTTTTCTCATAATACACTGTGTGCTGCAGGATTTGTTTTATGTGGTGCACACATACCACACAGATGTATTCTCTCATATCTAGGCCCAAATTTACCACTCACAGCTTATCAGAGTGAGCTGAGCTCATGGCGTAGATCTACGGTTTGGACCCTTAACGTAAAGCTGTAGATCTACGGCACGGACCCTGAAAGGGTTAAAATAGCTAAACATTTAGTTTTCACCATACCTACAAGTTATCCACAGCCAAGAGTCAACATAATAGTCTGGTATACATCCTACAGTGCTTCCTCACCATAGATAAGAGTAAGGTGATGAGGGTATCAAACGAGTTAGGAAAAGAAAAACTGAATATTACATTGGATGGAGGAAGTATCGAAGTGTGTTCAGATATTTGGAAGTAGACTTGTCAGTGGATGGGTTTATGAAGAATGAGGTTAACCATAAAACTGACGAAGGAAAAAAGGTGGGTGCATTGAGGTATCTGTGGAGACAGAACACACTATCCATTGAGGAAAAGAAGGGAATGTATGAGAGTATAGTAGTACCAATACTCTTATATGGGTGTGAAGTATGGGTTGTAAATGCTGTAGCAAGGAGGAGGGTGGAGGCAGTGGAGATGTTGAGTCTAAGGGCAATGTGTGCTGTAAATATTATGAAGAGAATTCGAAGTGTGGAAATTAGGAGGAGGTGTGGAATTACTAAAAGTATTATTCAGAGGGATGAAGAGAGGTTATTGAGGTGGTTTGGTCATTTAGAGATGATGGAGCAAAATAGGATGATTGGACGGTGTATAAATCTGTAGTGGAGGGGAGGAGGGATAGGGGTCATCCTAGGAAAGGATGGAATGAGGGAGTAAAAGAGGTTCTGTGTAAGGGGCTTGGACACAGAGTAGGCATGTGTGAGCGTGTTAGATAGGAGTGAATGGAAATGAATGGTTTTTTGGGACCTGACAAGCTGTTGGAGTGTTAGCAGGATAATATTTTGTAAAGGGTTTCAACAAAATCAGTTAGCCAGACTTGAGTCCTGGAGGTGGGAAGTATAATGCCTGCACTTTAAAGGAGAGGTTTGGGATATTGGCTGTTTGAAGTGACATCTAAACTGTCATATCTTAGTGCCTCTGCAAAGACAGTGATTATGTGCTAATGATGGTGAAAGTGTTTCTCTCTTGGGTCACCCTGCCTCAGTGGGAGGCTGTCAATGTTTTTCAGAATATATGTGTACATACATATAGGGACTGCCAGAGAGCAAGCATAGTTTCTTTGTATAAAGGCAAAGGGGACAAAAGATTGAGTAATAATTATAGAGGAATAAGGACAGATTGAAGGAATTTGGCTATGATTTTTTATTTATCATCTGATTTCATTCATTTTTGGTCTACCTTAAGAATCGTACATCAATTATACTGTGATGAAGTTTCCGTAAGATTGGCCAAAAAGTAAATGAAAAAGAAAAATTTACTGAAAATGACATTTGGCAGCGAGGTGGCAGGTAGTGGCACTGGGAAAAGTTGTTCGGACACTTTTTACTGATAGAATAGTGTTAATTCCATTATGCTATGATCATAAATACTGTAATAAACCTTATCTTCATTCTCAAGTAAAATACAGTGGACCCCCGGATTACATAATTAATCCGTTCCAGAGAGAGTGACTTATCCCAAATTAATTTTCCCCATAAGAAATAATGGAAATCCAATTAATCCATTTCAGACACCAAAAGTATTAAAAAACATGTTTTCTACATGAAATATACATTTACCTTACCTACACAGAAAACAATGATACATGAAAAATAAAACAATAATAACATCACAATTACCTTTACTGAAGACATGGTGATGTATGGAAGACAGGAGGAGGGAAGAGGATGGAGGAGTTTACAATTGTTTGGAAGGGGAATCCCCTTCCATTAAGACTTCAGGTACCAAGTCCTTGTCCTGGGTTACTTCCCTTTTGTTTTTTAATGCCACTAGGGCCAGCTTGAGAGTCACTGGACCCCTGTCACTCAAAAAAGTGTTTCAGGGAGGTCTGTTTCTGGTGTATGTTAGGAATTGTTGGGAGACAGGACAAGATAGTCCTTCAATATGACACTAATATTAGATTTACGGCTTATTTATCTGCACAATTCATCTAATATGACATAATAAACAATATTAATAGCATAGAAACATGATATATACTCTAGAATGAATAAAATATGGCATTAGAATGTCATGAGTGGTGGTGTGTTGTATGTTGTTGGGTGTATAAGAGCCACTGGTGCTGGTGAAGGCGGCAGCAAGACGCTGCAGAGGGGCAGTGTTAGTCAGTAGCCTTATACACCTCCAACAACAATGGAGGAGTCAGTTTCGTGCTGTCCTTTTTCTATCGATTAATTGCTTAACTTACTTGCTACACTTTTAATGCTACACTTTATCGCTGGAAGGCGCTAAAGCCTTTATCGACTCCTGCTACTTTAGTATCATACATATTGAAGAATCACTGAAAAAGGCAGATTCTCCCCTCTCTCTCAGTCCTTTACCAAAGGACTGGCTGGCATTAGCTTTCTTTGGGCCCATGGTGGCTTATTTAGCAGTTACAAGCACTAAAAAGAATGGAATAATACAAAATATATTGTATGAACACGTGGGATCATCCTCACTGGCTGGAAAACAATGGCACACTGGCTGTACATAGAGTGTCGGAGCTGTTCAGGCCGCGCAGACACATTCCAAACGAATGACTTATACATAGTTCAGTGACATTCACCGAGCCAATATTTTGACGGAAAATACATTACTTGTTCCGAATATTACTTATTCCAATGATGACTTAATCTGGGGGTCCACTGTACAGTGGAAAATATCAGCCTTTTACTCCCCACACAAATATAATCATATTTGGGATACAGTGAACCCTCAACAATCGTAAGCCTTGAAAGTTGTAACTTTTGAAAATCATAACGTTATTTTTGTCAAAACACTGACTCGCGAATCATCATTTGACTCGCAAATAATCGTTCATCTGGGACGTATACATACAGCCCCGAGCCGCCTCACACTCCATTCCCAGCAAGTGTGCCATTGTTTATCAGTGAGTGATGATGATCCCACGAGTTCATACATTTCATAATATTCCATTTGTTTTAATGCTTGCAACTGCTAAGTAAGTCACCATGGCTCCAAAGAAAGCGTCTAGTTCCAGCCCTTTGGTAAAGAATGTGAGTAACACACATAATTTAAGAAAAAATTTGTAGAAAAATACTAAGGTGGTGGTGGTGGTAGAGTGGTAACATTTGTGATAGTGGTAGAGGGTGGTAGTGATGGTGGTAGAGGGTGCTAGCAGTTGTGATAGTGGTAGAGGGTGGTAGTGGTTGTGATAGTGGTAGAGGGTAGTAGTGATGGTGGTAGTGATGGTGGTAGAGGGTGGTAGTGATGGTGGTAACAGTTGTGATAGTGGTAGAAGGTGGTAGTGATGGTGGTAGAAGGTGGTAGTGATGGTGGAAGAAGGTGGTAGTGATGGTGGTAGAAGGTGGTAGTGATTGTGGTAGAGGGTGGTAGTGGATGTGATGGTGGTAGAGGGTGCCTTCTTCAGCGATTCAGCAATTTTACCAACTCCTCCAAGTTTGTTGGAGTTACATAGGGCTACAGAAGACACAGCCACTTCAGCTGCTGCTTCACCACCATTATGGACAGCTTACTCTCAGTGGCCCTTATACACCCAACAACACTAACAACATAACACCTCTCGTGACATACATAATGACTTATTTTATTCATTCTTGAGTATATTCCATGTTTCTATGTTATTAGTATTGTTTATTATATCATATAAGTTGAATTGTGATAGATATATAAGCCACAGAGTTGATATTAATGTCATATTCAACAATAAATTCGCTTCCCCTCTCTCTGCCCCGATCTCATACACCAACAAAAGTCTTCAATAAAAGGTAAGTGTGATGTTAAATGTTCATTTATACATTTTATTAGTGCTTTACATTTGTTCGGCATTCTTTTCTGCATGTAAATCTATATTTAAATTAGAGAAGTGACCCCTGAAGTGACCTAGAGTCCTTATGGAAGAGGATTCCCCTTTCTTCCCTCTCTCCTCCTCCCTGTCTTCCATTAATCAACAACAGCCTTCAATAAAGATAACTGTCATGTTGAATGTTCATTCTTTTGTGCAAGTAAATCTATCTTTAAGGTAAAAAAAAAAATTGTTGTTGATACTTCTGGGTGTCCGGAACGAATTAACTGGATTTACATTATTTCTGATGGGGAAAATGGATTCGCAAATCGTCAATTTCGATAATAGTCATGCTCTCTGGAACGGATTAATTACGAAAAACGAGGGTCCACTGTACTTCAAAAAAATTTCCATAATCTTGTAAAACAATCATTCTTTTATGTTTGTAGTGAAAATCACTTCAATCCATTCATTATTAATAGTGCATTTTCAAGAAATAGGTGAATAATTTATGAGATAATCACCCAAAAGCACACATACCCGATTACTCGGGAAAACACAAAAAAAAAGAGAAAATCACATTTTTTTCAGTTTTGTGTATGATACAAGTGATCTATTACAGATCACTCTAATGTTACAGTCCTCAGAGATAGAAGGAAGAGTGACAGATAATCCCTAATGGTCAAGTGGTACAGGTCCGCCATCACAAATCCGGCAATCAGTTATTCGGTTCTTTCAGTTATTCGGCACTAATTTTGGCTAGCATAATTTCAAATTTCCAGGGTCGCCACACCAACCTGCTGGTACTGTTTGGTGGTGCTACTTGCTGCATAAGTCATTCCAATTTCTTTTTCTCCATTTATTGTTTTAACCTGCTTACTTTTAGCCCTAGCCATGGTTCCAATGAATAAAAGAAATGCTTCTCATTATGTAAAGCACCTACACATTATCCATTAAAGATAAGGTGGCTTTGAAGCCACTGTCGGTTGCCATGAGCTCAGTCTCATGAAGCAGGAGAATATGCTTTATTCTTACGCTAATATCAACACTACAGCTTATTTGCCTATCACAACTGATCTAATATGACATAAGAAACAATATAAATAGCATAAAACATGTTAAATACTCCAGAATGAATAATATTTGGCATAACACCGAGCAGTTCGACAGAGTTATGAAGAGGATATGGTAAACAAATACCATTCTCCTATCCTTGTCTTGGGGGCTTATAAAGAAAACGGAGTATAGCGCAGGGCTAACTATGATATACACTCGTACTCCACCATAAACGTGAAACAAAAAAGTTATTTTCTCTCTATAGATTATCACACATAGCAGCATATGTGTAGAGAACCTAGGATAACTCCAAAAAAGTCAACGTGGCTTATTTTTAGTACCTGGCTTGGGTTAGCCATATATGATTTTTGGTAAATATTCGATTCCCAGCCAGGGTAGAAACATTAAGCGTGTTTCTTTACGCCTGTTGTCTATGTTTACCCATCAGTAAATGGGTACCTGGGTGTTAGTCGACTAGTGTGGGTGTTATCCTGGGACACTGACCTAATTTTCTTGAAATACTCAGCATAACAAGTGCCTTTCTATACAGTAGTATGTCACTGATGTCAGCTAGGCCTGTATACCTTGTACATGTACGTGTAGTAAATAAAGATATTCTTTCTTTCTTTCAACACACCGGCCGTATCCCACCGAGGCGGGGTGGCCCAAAAGGAAAAACAAAAGTTTCTCCTTTTACATTTAGTAATATATACAGGAGAAGGGGTTACTAGCCCCTTGCTCCCAATAAAGATATTATTATTATTATTATTATTATTATTGTTTTTATTATTATTATATTATTTTCTCAGTTGTTTGTTGGGTTATCTTATTCAAACTTGGGCAATGTATGATAGAAAGATACTTCTTCACGTACACCAAAAATGAAAGAAATCTGACCATAAATAGCGGAGTTCACTTCTCAGCCACTAGCGGCCGCTTAGCAGTATATTTTTGTATGGTTGTTATGGTTATATTCTCATTTTTTCGGTCTCATTTGATAGAATGAAAGATATATTACAGAAATAGATATGATTTTGATTGCTTTCATGACGAAAAGTACCTTGAAATTGCGCTAACAGTAGCGAAAATGTTCTATTCTTTAGCGAAGCTCAAGAGTAAACAAATGACGTCACCGTCCATTACCTGTCCGCCTGCCAGTCTAAATTCCAGTACGGAGTCAAGAATGGATTGACATTATTTATACAATTATTACAATAATGCAGTAGTCTGCATAACAGTAAATCTTCTATTTTTTGTGAACAAAAATTCCAAATGGTAAGCAAGAGTAATATAACAAGGGCCTGTAGCTGTGACTAATGAACAGAGAAAATGTTATTTTAGTGCCAGGAATGTCTGCATTGTTTATTCTGGACCCTATTTTGAAATTGGCATCTGTTGAAATTTGTGTGAAATCAGCCAAATTGCCAATTTCTGACCACTTTATTGGGTAGTTGAAATAAGTGAATGGGCGGTTTCTTGTACTCAGTTGACAGACTAGAAGTAAAGAAGTTTATTCAGGTATACACAAATACAGTTACATAGATTATCATACATAGCAGTGTATGTATAGAGAACCTGGGATAATCCAGAAAAGTCAGACAAAGTGACTTATTTCCAGTACCTGGCTTGAACTTGCCATAAATGATTTTTGGTAAATTTTTTTTTCTCGGTTGTTTGTTGGGCTATCTCATTGAAACTTGGGCAATGTATGATGGAAAGATGCTTCTTAACGTACAACAAAAATAAAAAAGATGGATGATAAATAAGGGAGTTCACTTCTCAGCCATTAGCCACCTCTGCAGTATATTTTCGTATGGTTTTTATGGTTGTATTCTCATTTTTTGGACTCATTTAATAGAGAGGAAGATATATTACAGAAATAGACATGATTTTGATTGTTTTCATGATGAAAAGTACCTTGAAATTGAGCTCAAAGTAGCGGAAATGTTCGATTTTTGCCGATGTTCAATGAACTGTGTAAGTCAAGTTGGTTAATTTTATTAAGTGTATTCTAACCTAACCACTCTGTAATTCGGCAAACTCAGTAATCCAGCACACTACAGGTCCCAATGATGCCGGATTTGTGATGGAGGACCTGTAATATTATCCCTCCACCTGACCGCTCCCAGACCTACATATTATGTCGTTTTATTTATTCTAGAGTATTTATTGTTTTAGGTTATTTATATTGTCTTGTGTCATATTAAATAAATTGTGATAGGTAAATAAGCCTTAATTTTGATATTAGGGTAAATATGAAATATTTTAGTACGAATAGCGATTCCCGTGAGCGTCTTGCCAACTAAGCACATTTCTCAGATGGCCTTCTGATTGCTTCTCCAACTCCGTAATAGCTCCACCAACTTTGTAATGATGCCAAATCGTGAATTATTACATTAGAAAGAATAATAAAAGAAATAACTAAAAATAATTTGAAAAATTTCTGAAAATTCACTGTATGTGAGCACGTATGCTATGGGTGGCGGTATCACCATGAATGTTATAATGACTATAATTTGTTGGTATAAGCAATGAGACTTATACCAAAGTGTTGCCAGATTGTTAAGGTGTTTTTCTATAAGCTTAACTCATGTTCATATTTTTTTCAAATTTTTTTTCTTTACTCGGCACACCGTGCAGTCACCTCCCCCCCCCCCCTCAAACATGTTGAGGATACTTGATAAAGTGTATGGTAGTTATTATTGAAAGAATTAAGAGTAAGACAGAGTAGGGTCACAGACGAACAAGGAGGCTTTTGGAAGGATAGGAAGGTTGTGCAGACAAGTGTTTACAGTGAAACATATGGGTGAGCAGTATTTAGATAAGGGTAAAGAGGTTTTCCCTGCATTTATGGATTGGGTAAAAGAGTATGATAGGGTAGATGGGGGATGATGCAATGTGGAAAATGTTGCAAATGTATGGAATAGGAGGTAGGTTACTGGAAGCAGTGAAGAGTTTTTACAAGGACAGTGAGGCTCAGGTTACAGTATGCAGAAGAGAGGGAGATTATTTCCCAGTAAAGGTAGGCTTTAGACAGGGATGTGTGATGTCACCATGATTCTTCAATATATTTATAGATGGGACTCTAGAAGAAGTGAATGCTCGGGTGTTGGCAAGAGATGTGGGGTTAAAAGATGAAGAATCTAACACAAAGAGAGAGAGTTGTCAGTTTGCTTTTGCCTGATGACAATATGCTTTTGGGAAATTCTGAAGAGAAGCTGTAGAGGTTGGTGGACGAGTTTGGTATGGTATGTAAAAGAATTAAGTTAAAAATGAACATAGGAAAGAGTAAGGTGATGAGACAACAAAAAATTTAGGTAACGAAAGACTGGATATCAGATTGGAGGGAGGCAGTATGTAGGAAGCAAATGTATTTACATATCTGGAAGTGGACTTGTCAGCAGATGGGTCTATGAAAGACCAAGTGAATCAAAGAACTGATGAGGGGGAAAAGGTGGGTGGTGCAATGAAGAGTCTATGGAGACAAAGAATGTTATCCATGAAAGCAAAGAGGGGAATGTATGAGAGTATAGTTATACCAATACTCTTATACGAGTGTGAAGCATGGGTGGCGAATGTTGCAACACGGAGAAGACTGGAGGCAGTGGAGATGTCATGTCTGAGGGCAATGTGTGGTATGAATATAATGCAGAGAATCTGTAGTTTAGCAATTAAGAGGAGGTGCAGGGTTACTAAAAGTATTATTCAGAGGGCTGAAGAGGGGCTGTTGAGGTGGTTCAGGCATTTAGAGGATGGAACAAAATAGGATGACTTGGAGGGTATATAAATCTGTAGTGGGAGAAAGGTGGGGTAGGAGTCACCCTAGGAAAAAATGGAGGAATGGGGTAAGGAGGTTTTGTGTGCAAGGGGCTTGGACATGCAGTAAGCATGTGTGAGTGTGTTAGAAGTGAATGGAGATGGATGGTTTTTGGGACTTGACAAGCTGTTGGAGTGTTAGCAGGGTAATATTTTTGTGAAGGGATTCAGTGAAACAGGTTAACCAGACTAGAGCCCTGACGGTGGGAAGCACAGTGCCTGTACTCTAAAGGAGGGAGTTGGGATATTTACTGTTTAGTGACATCCACACTGTTGTATCTGCACACCCCTGGCAAGACAGTGATAGTGTGAATGACAATGAAAGTGTTTCTTTCTCAGGTCACCTGCCTCGGTAGAAGACAGCCAGCATGTTAAAAAAAAAATTATATACACTCCTCTTTCAGGTAATCCCTACTGACTTAATAAGCCCAGTGTAAGAAAACACTGCCATTAATAAAAGTATCAACCTCATTTTAGTGTCATTTGCTCCTGGAGGATATTTGGCAATATGCTGTGACTAAAAATGAGCTGCCACAATTATATTTATAGTATTTTCACCAAAAAAATATGGAGCATTCTATTTGCTGCAGTATATTTGAGAAGATGGCTACATCCCAAACATGTTTAGAGTAGATAAAGTTGGAAGCTGGAGTTTTAAATAAAAGTAAGGTGAACATCATGCTTATACCATCTGACTACCTATCACTAACCATAATTTCATTTCATTACCCCCACAAAACCATGACACCCAAAATGTTGATCTAGTTATAGCAAACAATACATCTATAGACAACTACCTAGTATTTAAAGAGCATCAAATGACCTTTATAAAATATTTATGAGAAAGTTTTTGACAGAATTTTTCTTCCAGGATCAATTTTATTTTCCTTGGCAAATCTAAATCTTTACTCAATATTGCCCCGGTAATAATCACCTTTCTTGTCACTGACCCTGAATGTTTAACACAGTTTGCTTGTACTGTGTATTCATAACTAACCTGGCTGGCCAAGTCCAAGTCCAACTATATGAAAAACTCCTCGTTTTCCAGTCGAGTTACAGTACTCGGTCTGGTATCCATTGTAGTAGGCTGCCAACTTGGTTAAGGCTTCCTCTTCCATTGGATGACACTCCCCACACACAATTAAAGAGTGGAGTGGCTCACCCATATCAGAATCTGCCAATTCTGTAACAGACAGACCTGTTAAAGAACAGTCCTAAAGCTGACATCTAGTTTAAATCTTTATCTGTTAAAACTGTCAATTTTTTAATTTGTATCACATCATTAATAAAAATTCTACACTAAGCAGTTTGAAATTATGTAAAGATAGGAAAGGGATATTTTTTATGGCAGTAAATGATATAATGATACAGTTGGATTACAATCTTTCTCTTAAGATAATTAAAGAATTTTTCTTTGAGACCTGGTTTATAAAACATGACATGAGAGGTGTGAAGAGTTAATAAATATTGTACAAGTAAATGAAGTAACAACAGACACAGCAAAATCTTGGAATTATGCTACAGCTCAAATACTTGCCTAACCTACTGGCATGACCCACTTCCACTAGTGAGCTCTAGCAAGCTGTGATGTCATCTTCATAATGCTGCACCTCATCAGTCAACAGTATAATTTATCTCCATCTCTGGACATCTTTAGATTCATCAAGATTCATCAAGGCCTGGTCACAGACCGGGCCGCAGGGGCAATGATCCCTGAAACCCTCTCCAGGTATCAAGGGCTAGGGAATGAGCACAACCTTCCTCCTCCACCAACAAACCAGCCTGTCTTTGTCTGGGTTAAAGGGCACATATTTTGAGCTTGGGACTATGTCTCCCTACTTCTCTTTCCTTTCTCCTTTCACCCATACTCCTGACAACATCGGAGCCATTTAACCCTTTCAGGGTTTCCGATGTACTAGTACGGCTTACGCACCAGGGTTATTGACGTACTAGTACGCCTAAATTCTAGCGCCTTCAAATCTAGCAAGAGGAAGCTGGTAGGCCTACATATGAAAGAATGGGTCTATGTGGTCAGTGTGCACAGTATAAAAAAAATCCTGCACCACACAGTGCGTAATGAGAAAAAAAAAATTTGACCATGTTTTTGGTTTAAAACAGCGACTTTGCACTGTATTTTCGTATAATATTTATGGTTGTATTCTAGTTTACCTGGTCTCATTTTATAGAATGGAAGACATATTACAGAAATTGAGGTGATTTTGATTGGTTTCACAATGAAAAGTACCTTGAAATTGAGCTCAAAGTAGCAGAACTGTTTGATTATTGCCAAAGTTCAAAAGTAAACAAATCATGTCATGCGTCCAATACACGTCAACTGGTGAGTCTAATATTCTTTCACAAGTGTGCTGATATTATTTATACCATTTCTACACTAATGCAGTAGTCTGCATAACAGTGAATCTTCTATTTTCTGTGAGAATAAAAATTCAAAGTGTAAAGCAAAAGAAATGTAAGAGGGACCTGGGGATGTGACTAATGAACAGAGAAAATGTTATTTTAGTGCCAGGAATGTCTGTCTTGTTTATTCTGGACCCTATTTGAAAATTGGCATCTTTTGAAATTTGTGTGAAATTGGCAAAATTGCTAATTTCTGACCACTTTATTGGATAGTTGAAATCGGTAAATGGGTGGTTTCTTGTACTCATTCGAAAAAAAAAATGGAGTTCTAGCGAAACAGTTATGATTTTTGTCGACCAGTACACTGGAACTGGCCAAAAATAGGGCTGAAAGTGGGCGAAAACATCGTTGAGACCGCTAACTTCACGAGAGCATAATTCCCTAAGTTTTCCATCAAATTTCATACTTTTGGTGTCATTATGACTGGGAAAAGATTCTCCATCTTTTCATGAGAATTTTTTTTTTTTTTTTTCCGAAAATTTTTCGACCCTGAGAACAAGTTTAGGAGAGGGCCTCTCAATCTTGAAAGGGTTCAGGTGAGTGCCGATCTTCTTTTCTCTTGATGCAAGTCTCAGACTGAAAACCAGCCATAAGAATTCTTTAAAATTTTTTTTTTTTTTTTTTTTTTTTTTCAACAAGTCGGCCGTCTCCCACCGAGGCAGGGTGACCCAAAAAAAAAAGAAAGAAAATCCCCAAAAAGAAAACACTTCCATCATCATTCAACACTTTCACCACACTCACACATTATCACTGCTTTTGCAGAGGTGCTCAGAATACAACAGTTTAGAAGCATATATGTATAGAGATACACAACATATCCCTCCAAACTGCCAATATCCCAAACCCCTCCTTTAAAGTGCAGGCATTGTACTTCCCATTTCCAGGACTCAAGTCCGACTATATGAAAATACAGTGGACCCCCGCTTAACGATCACCTCCAAATGCGACAAATTATGTAAGTGTATTTATGTAAGTGCATTTGTACGTGTATGTTTGGGGGTCTGAAATGTACTAATCTACTTCACAATATTCCTTATGGGAAAAAATTCGGTCAGTACTGGCACCTGAACATACTACTGGAATGAAAAAAGTTCGTTAACCGGGGGTCCACTGTAACCGGTTTCCCTGAATCCCTTCACTAAATATTACCCTGCTCACACTCCAACAGATCGTCAGGTCCCAAGTATCATTCGTCTCCATTCACTCCTAACACGCTCACGCACGCTTGCTGGAAGTCCAAGCCCCTCACCCACAAAACCTCCTTTACCCCCTCTTTCCAACCCTTTCGAGGACGACCCCTACCCCTCTTTCCTTCCCCTATAGATTTATATGCTTTCCATGTCATTCTACTTTGATCCATTCTCTCTAAATGACCAAACCACCTCAACAACCCCTCTTCTGCCCTCTGACTAATGCTTTTATTAACTCCACACCTTCTCCTAATTTCCACACTCCGAATTTTCTGCATAATATTTACACCACACTTACTTATTAAATTTCTTATGCCTACATTAAATTTCTCATGCCTATATTTTCTTTCTCTTCTTTCTTATGTCAGTATACAGTAGACCATTACACTACATGGTAGTGTAGATAAACTGAAGAACTTGTTAGAAAAATAGGGTCAAGTTCCTGGGAGCCCCAAAAAAGCCAAACAACTTTTTTTTAGACCTCTAGATCTTACAAAAATAAAAGTGAAAACGTAATTGTAGTTCAATGTCGTGATGTATTATGTTGTTTTTACTGCTTAAGGCTACAAATGCAACAGAAATAATAGTATTTCTTACCTTAAATTGTGGGTGCTGGTGTTTGTGGATGATTGTGAAGAGAGTGGAGAGTTACGTTGTGGCCCTACTGGTCTGAGGTGGATGGTAGAGGTTCTGGTACTGAAGTTGATGGTTGCACTGGAGTGTGCATAAATTCTGTAATGGATTTCTGTTCTATTTTACCCTGCAGTACATTATACAGCTGACAGTAAGGCATCAGCTGCTCTAGACACCGTTTCAGAGCACTGCTTCTAGATTTGTCAGGGTCCTCTTCAGTGAAAAAGTAACTAAGTCAGTCAGTAAATCAGTCAAGTCAATCAGTCAAGTCAGTCAGTAAAGTCAGTCAGTAAGTCAATCAAGTCAGTCAGTCAGTCAGTAAAGTAATAATATGATAATATCTTTATTTCTACAAGCACATGTACAAGGTATACAGTCCTAGTTGACATCAATGACATACTACTATATAGAAAGCCAATTGTTATGCTGAGCAATTCAGGGAAATTAGGTCAGTTTTGTCCCAGGATGCAACCCACACCAGTCGACTAACACCCAGGTACCTATTTTATACTGATGGGTCAACAGGGACAGTAGATGTCTTATGGAAACAGTTTCATCTCACTCACACATAATCACTGTTTTTGCAGAGGTGCTCAGAATACAACGTATAAAGATACATAACATATCCCTACAAACCGCCAATATCCCAAACTCCTCCTTTAAAGTGTAGGCATTGTACTTCCCATTTCCAGGGCTCAAGTCCGGCTATATAAAAATAACCGGTTTCCCTGAATATTATTTATTTTTTTTTTATTATCACACTGGCCGATTCCCACCAAGGCAGGGTGGCCCGAAAAAGAAAAACTTTCACCATCATTCACTCCATCACTGTCTTGCCAGAAGGGTGCTTTACACTACAGTTTTTAAACTGCAACATTAACACCCCTCCTTCAGAGTGCAGGCACTGTACTTCCCATCTCCAGGACTCAAGTCCGGCCTGCCAGTTTCCCTGAATCCCTTCATAAATGTTACTTTGCTCACACTCCAACAGCACGTCAAGTATTAAAAACCATTTGTCTCCATTCACTCCTATCAAACACGCTCATGCATGCCTCCTGGAAGTCCAAGCCCCTCGCACACAAAACCTCCTTTACCCCCTCCCTCCAACCTTTCCTAGGCCGACCCCTACCCCGCCTTCCTTCCACTACAGACTGATACACTCTTGAAGTCATTCTGTTTTGCTCCATTCTCTCTACATGTCCGAACCACCTCAACAACCCTTCCTCAGCCCTCTGGACAACAGTTTTGGTAATCCCGCACCTCCTCCTAACTTCCAAACTACGAATTCTCTGCATTATATTCACACCACACATTGCCCTCAGACATGACATCTCCACTGCCTCCAGCCTTCTCCTCGCTGCAACATTCATCACCCACGCTTCACACCCATATAAGAGCGTTGGTAAAACTATACTCTCATACATTCCCCTCTTTGCCTCCAAGGTCAAAGTTCTTTGTCTCCACAGACTCCTAAGTGCACCACTCACTCTTTTTCCCTCACTAAATATTACCCTGCTCACACTCCAACAGCTCGTCAGGTCCCAAATACCATTCATCTCCATTCACTCCTATCTAACACACTCACGCACACTTGCTGGAAGTCCAAGCCCGTCGAGGATGACCCCTACCCCGCCTTCCTTCCCCTACAGATTTATACGCTCTCCATGTCATTCTACTTTGATCCATTCTTTGATCCCTCCTCTCCTAATTTCCACACTCCGAATTTTCTGCATAATATTTACACCACACATTGCCCTCAGACAGGACATCTCCAATGCCTCCAACCACCTCCTTGCTGCAGCATTTACAACCCAAGCTTCACACCCATATAAGAGTGTTGGCACTACTATACTTTCATACATTACCTTCTTTGCCTCCATAGATAACGTTTTTTGTCTTCACATATACCTCAATGCACCACTCACCTTTTTTCCTTCATCAATTCTATGATTAGCCTCATCCTTCATAAATCTATCCGCTGACACATCAACTCCCAAATACGTGTCTGAAAACATTCACTTCTTCCATACTCCTCCTCCTCAATTTGATATCCAATTTTTCTTTATCTAAATCATTTGATACCATAATCACCTCACTCTTTTCTATGTTCACTTTCAACTTTCTACCTTTACACACACTCCCAAACTCATCCACTAACCTTTGCAATTTTTCTTTAAAATCTCCCATAAGCACAGTATCATCAGCAAAAAGTGTCAATTACCATTTTGTATTGATTCCCCATAATTTGCTATAAATATATTAACCCTTTGACTGTTTTGGTCGTATATATACATCTCACGAGCCAGTGTTTCAGGCGTATTAATACGCATAAATTCTAGCGGCTTCAAATCAAGCAGGAGAAATCTGGTAGGCCCACATTTGAGATAGAGTCTGTTTGGTCAGTGTGCACCACATAAAAAAATCCTGCAGCACACAGTGCATAATGAGAAAAAAAAAAAAAAGAGCGTTTTTTTAGATTAAAATGCCAACTTTGAGGTGTATTTTCATATAGTATTTATTGATATCTTCTCGTTTTCATGGTCTCACGTGATAAAATGGAAAACATATTACAGAAGTAGAGATGATTTTGATTAGTTTCACGATGAAAACGACCTTGAAATTGAGCTCAAAGTAGCGGAAATGTTTGTTTTTTACCTATGTTCAGGAGTAAGGAAATCACACCACACGTCCAATACACGTCAACTGGGGAGTCTAATATTCTTTCACTAGTGCACTGATATTATTTATACCATTTTTACAATAATGCAGTATTCTGCATAACAGTAAATTTTGTATTTTTTGTATGAATAAAAAATCTAAATATAAAGCAATAGTAATATAAGAAGGGCCTAGAGACATGACTAATGAACAGAGGATATGTTATTTTAGTGCCACGAATGTCTACATTGTTTATTCTGGACCCTATTTTGAAATTGGCATCTTTTTTAATTTGCATGAAATTGGCCAAATTGCCAATTTCTGACCACTTTACTGGGTAGTTCAAATCGGTAAATGGGCGGTTTCATGTACACAACTGATAGAAAAAATGGAGTTCTAAGGAAATAGCTATGATTTTGGTCAACTGGAACAATGGAATTGGCCAAAAACTGGGCTCAAAGTAGGCAAAATCACCGATGCGTATATGTCACCGAGACCACTAACTTCAAGGGAGCGTAATTCTGTGAGTTTTCGGCCAAATTTCGTACTTTTGGTGTCATTACCATCGGGAAAAGATTCTCTATCATTTCATAAGAAAAAATAATTTTTTTTCCCAAAAAACTTTGCGACATAGAATGACAGTTTCAGAAAGGGGCTTGCGACAGTCAAAGGGTTAAACAACCATGGTGACATTACACTAGTTCCATGTAAAAGTTGGTCTAAGACCTACTTTTACCGGAAAGTAGTCTCCCTCTCTTCTACACATCCTGAGCCTCATTATCCTCATAAAAACTCTTTACAGCATTTAGTAACTTACCACCTATTCCATATACACCTACCATCCGACTTACGACCTGCTCGACTTACGACCACTCGACTTACGACCGTGTTTTTTATGCCAAATTTCTGGGAAATAAACAACTATTTGTGTTGTACACAGTGTTTATCCTAAACCTTACAGTATAAAATACAGTACTAACAACATAAAAAGTAAAGTAAAACATGAAATACCAAAATAAAACAATAAAATAAAGTCATTACAAAAATGTTTTGTTGATATTCAGTAGTAAAGTTCGACTTACGACCATTTCAACTTACGACCGGTTTCTCGGAACCGAACTCGGTCGTAAGTCGGATGGTAGGTGTACTTGCAACATCTGCCACATTGCTCCCCTATCCACTCTATCATATGCCTTTTCTAAATCCATAAATACAATAAAAACTTCCCTACCTTTATCTAAATACTGTTCACATATATGCTTCAATGTAAACACTTGATCTACACATCCCCTACCCACTCTAAAACCTCCTTGTTCATCTGCAATCCTACATTCTGTCTTACCTCTAATTCTTTCAATAATAACCCTACCGTACACTTTTCCTCGTATACTCGGTAAACTTATTCCTCTATAATTTTTACAATCTCTTTTGTCCCCCTTCCCTTTATATAAAGGGATTATACATGCTATCAACCAATCCCTAGGTACCTTCCTCTCTTTCATACATTTATTAAACAGAAATACCAACCACTCCAACACTGTGTCCCCCTGCTTTTAACATTTCTGTCATGATCCCGTCAGTTCCTGCTGCTTTACCCCCTTTCATTCTACGTAATGCCTCACGCACCTCCCCCACACTCACATCCTGCTCTTCTTCACTCCATTTCCCCATCTACTAACTCCCCTACTCTGTTTTTAACTGACAAATCCATTCGTTCCCTAGGCTTTCTTAACTTGTTTAACTCGCTCCAAAATTTTTTCTTATTTTCATTAAAATTTCTTGACAGTGCCTCTCCCACTCTATCATCTGCTCTCCTTTTGCACTCTCTCACCACTCTCTTCACCTTTCTTTTACTCCCCATATACTCTACTCTTCTTATAACACTTCTGGTTTGTAAAAACCTCTCATAAGCTACCTTTTTCTCTTTTATCACACCCTTTACTTCATCATTCCACCAATCACTCCTCTTTCCTCCTGCACCCACGCTCCTATATCCACAAACTTCTGCCCCACATTCTAATAAGCTATCTCATCTAATATCTCTATTTTCTTCAATAATTATAAGACTTAAACATACCTTTTCTTGCCACTTTCAGCAACATTTGTATGCCTACTGAGTGCTATGACTGCTTGGCCAAAAACAAAATATGACAATTAAAAGATCAAAACAATTCACAAACACAGCTAACTCCTAAGACAACGGAACTGAACACATTCACAAAGGCTGGGATAGGGTTGATGGGAGTGTCGGGGGTGGAACGGGATGGTGGTAGGTCTCCCCTGCTGACCCACAACAAGGCGGCAGCTTGAGCTGGGGAAATTTTTTCCACGTTCACCAATGGAACCATGTTAAGTTATTTTTACGGCGTTGTGTAAAACTGTGTCGAATTTTTCAATAGTGTAATAACCAAAATGTGGCCAATAAACCCATGTATTATAACAGTCTACTGCACTGTAGACCAGTTTAGAATAATATATCTTTGGGCAGGGTGGCCCCCCCCAAAAAAAAAAGTTTCTCTTTTTAACTTTAGTAGTGTATACAGGAGAAGGGGTTACTACCTCCATGCTCCCAGCATTTTAGTTCCCTCTTCCGACATGCATGGATTACAGAGGAAGAATTCTGTTCCACTTCTCTATGGAGATAAGGGAAAATAAACAAAAGCAAGAATTAATAAGAAACCAGAAGAATACCCAGAGGGGTGTATATATATACAGTGGACCCTCGGGTAACAATGTCATTGGATAACAAAAAAATCGGATAGCGACACGTTTTTGCGTGAAAATATTGACTCAGTTACCGAAAAAGAACACGGTTAAGGACATTCATCCCAAACGTGTCCATGCGGCCTAAGCGGCCCAGCCACTCCATGTACAGCCATTGTGCCATTATTTACAAGCCAGTGAGGAAGATTCCACGCGTACATGCAATATATTTTGTATCATTCCATTGTTTTTAGTGCTTGTAACTGTAGAGCTAAAGAAGGAGTAGCAATAATGTTGAAGGATAAGCTATGGCAGGAAAAGAGGGACTATAAATGTATTAATTCAAGGATTATGTAGAGTAAAATAAAGGTTGGATGTGAAAAGTGGGTTATAGTAAGCGTATGCACCTGGAGAGGAGAGAAGTGTAGAGGAGAGAGAGATTTTGGGAAATGTTGAGTGAATGCATGGGGAGTTTTGAACCAAGTGTGAGAGTAATGGTGGTTGGGGATTTCAATGTTAAAGTGGGCAAAAATGTTGTGGAGGTAGAAGTAGGTAAATTTGGGGTGCCAGGGGTAAATGAAAATGGGGAGCCTTTAATTGAGCTATGTGTAGAAAGAGGTTTGGTAATAAGTAATACATATTTTATGAAGATGAGGATAAATAAACATACAAAGTTTGATATAGCATGTAATGAAAGTAGTTTGTTAGATTATGTATTGGTGGATAAAAGGTTGATGGGTAGGCTCCAGGATGTAAACGTTTATACAGGGGCAACTGATATATCGGATCATTATTTAGTTGTTGCTACAGTTAGAGTAAGAGGTAGATGGGAAAAGAGGAAAATGGCAACAAGTAAGAGGGAGGTGAAAGTGTATAAACTAAGGGAGGAGGAAGTTCAGGTGAGATATTTATTTATTTATTTATTTATTATAAATTTGTGCACACATATTGGCAGAACTTATTGGCAGAAAGGTGGGCTGGTGCGAGAATGAGTAGTGGGGGGGGTTGAAGCGGGTTGGAATAGTTTTAAAAAATGCAGTATTAGAATGTGGGGCAGAAGTTTGTGGTTATAGGAGGGTGGGTGCAGGAGGAAAAAGGGGTGATTGGTGGAATGATGAAGTAAAGGGTGTGATAAAAGAGAAAAAGTTAGCTTATGAGAGATTTTTACAAAGCAGAAGTTTTATAAGAAGAGTAGAATATATGGAGAGTAAAAGAAAGGTGAAGAGAGTGGTGAGAGAGTGCAAAAGGAGAGCAGATGATAGAGTGGGA
Source organism: Cherax quadricarinatus (assembly GCF_038502225.1). Classification (NCBI taxonomy): domain Eukaryota; kingdom Metazoa; phylum Arthropoda; class Malacostraca; order Decapoda; family Parastacidae; genus Cherax; species Cherax quadricarinatus. The sequence continues at coordinate 55,795,282 of NC_091293.1, forward strand.
GAGGCACTGTCGAGAAATTTTAATGAAAATAAGAAACAATTTTGGAGTGAGTTAAACAAGTTAAGAAAGCCTAGGGAACGAATGGATTTGTCAGTTAAAAACAGAGTAGGGGAGTTAGTAAATGGGGAGATGGAGGTATTGGGTAGATGGCGAGAATATTTTGAGGAACTTTTAAATGTCGATGAAGAAAGGGAGGCAGTAATTTCATCCACTGGCCAGGGAGGTATACCATCTTTTAGGAGTGAAGAAGAGCAGGATGTGAGTATGGGGGAGGTGCGTGAGGCATTACGTAGTATGAGAGGGGGTAAAGCAGCTGGAACTGACGAGATCATGACACAAATGTTAAAAGCAGGGGGGATATAATGTTGAAGTGGTTGGTATTTTTGTTTAATAAATGTATGAAAGAGGGGAAGGTACCTAAGGATTGGCAGAGAGCATGTATAGTCCTTTTATATAAAGGGAAGGGGGACAAAAGAGATTGTAAAAATTATATAGGAATAAGTTTACTGAGTATACCAGGAAGTGTATGGTAGGGTTATAATTGAAAGAATTAGAGGTAAGACAGAACATAGGATTGTGGATGCGCAAGGAGGTTTTAGAGTGGGTAGGGGATGTGTAGATCAAGTGTTTACATTGAAGCATATATGTGAACAGTATTTAGATAAAGGTAGGGAAGTTTTTATTGCATTTATGGATTTAGAAAAGGCATATGATAGAGTGGATAGGGGAGCAATGTTGCAAGTATACAGAATAGGTGGTAAGTTACTAAATGCTGTAAAGAGCTTTTATGAGGATAGTGAGGCTCAGGTTAGGGTGTGTAGAAGAGAGGGAGACTACTTCCAAGAAAAAGTAGGTCTTAGACAGGGATGTGTAATGTCACCATGGTTGTTTAATATATTTATAGATGGGGTTGTAAAAGAAGTAAATGCTAGGGTGTTGGGGAGAGGGGTGGGATTAAATTATGGGGAATCAAATACAAAATGGGAATTGACACATTTGCTTTCTGCTGATGATACTGTGCTTATGGGAGATTCTAAAAAATAATTGCTAAGGTTAGTGGATGAGTTTGAGTGTGTGTGTAAAGGTAGAAAGTTGAAAGTGAACATAGAAAAGAGTAAGGTGATGAGGGTATCAAATGATTTAGATAAAGAAAAATTGGATATCAAATTGGGGAGAAGGAGTATGGAAGAAGTGAATGTTTTCAGATACACGTACATGTATTTGGGAGTTGACGTGTCGGCGGATGGATTTATGAAGGATGAGGTTAATCAGAGAATTGATGAGGGAAAAAAGGCGAGTGGTGCGTTGAGGTATATGTGGACACAAAAAACATTATCTATGGAGGCAAAGAAGGGAATGTATGAAAGTATAGTAATACCAACACTCTTATATGGGTGTGAAGCTTGGGTTGTAAATGCTGCAGCGAGGAGGCAGTTGGAGGCAGTATAGATGTCCTGTCCAAGGGCAATGTGTGGTGTAAATATTATGCAGAAAATTCGGAGTGTGGAAATTAGGAGAAGGTGTGGAGTTAATAAAAGTATAAGTCAGAGGGCTGAAGAGGGGTTGTTGAGGTGGTTTGGTCATTTAGAGAGAATGGATCAAAGTAGAATGACATGGAGAGCATATAAATCTGTAGGGGAAGGTAGGCGAGGTAGGGGTCGTCCTTGAAAAGGTTGCAAGGTCGGGGTAAGGGAGGTTTTGTGGGCAAGGGGCTTGGACTTCCAGCAGGCGTGAAGGGATTCAGGGAAACCGGTTGTTTTTATATAGCTGCACTCGAGTCCTGGAAATGGGAAGTACAATGCCTGCACTCTAAAGGAAGGGTTCGGGATATTGGCAGTTTGGAGGGATATGTTGTGTATCTTTATACGTATATGCTTTTAAACTTGTATTCTGGGCACCTCTGCAAAAACAGTGATAATGTGTGAGTGAGGTGAAAGTGTTGAATAATGATGAACGTATTTTCTTTTTGGGGATTTTCTTTCTTTTTGGGTCACCCTTCCTCGGTGGGAGACAGTCGACTTGTTAAAAAAAAAGAAAAAAAACTGCTAAATAAGCCATAATGGGCCCAAAGAAAGCTTCCAGTGCCAGCCCTGTGGTAAAAAGGGTGAGAAATCCTACTAAATTGAAGAAAGAGATCCTCGCAAAATACGAAAGTTGAGTGCATGTCTTCGAGTTGGCCAGGTTATATAACAAACCCCAATCAACCATCGCTACTATCTTGGCCAACAAAAAGGCAATCAAGGAAGCTGTTGTTGCGAAAGGTGCAAGTATGCTTACAAAACAGAGATCGTTGGTGTGGATCAATGAGAAACAATTATCAGGAGATAGTGTTTCTCAGTCAGTAATATGTGAAAAGGCAAGGCAGTTTGCATGCAGATCTCATAAAGAAAATGCCTCCAAAGAGTGCTCATATTGATGAATTTAAGGCTAGCAAAGGCTGGTCTGTGAGATTTAAGAATGGTAGTGGCATACACATTGTGATAAGGCATTGTGAGGCTGCCAGTTCTGACAAAAAAGCTGCTGAAAAATATTTATATGCAGGTTAAGGGGTACACAGAGGCTGAAAAATTAAAACCCCAACAAGCGTTCAACTGTGACGAAACAGGCCTGTTTTGGAAGAAAATGCCGAACAGAACCTACATTGATAAATTAGACACATGTGCAACTCTTGGGTATCTTTATTGAGGAAACGTTTCACCACACAGTGGCTTCATCAGTCCATACAAAGGAGAAACGTGAAGAACAGGAGGAGAATGAGGTAATCAGTCCCTCAACCTTGAGACGATGTAGTCAGTCCATCAATCTTGAATAGAATACAGCATATCTGCGGAGAAGTAGCTTATATACCGTAAGCAGAAGAGGTGCAGTAGTCATAGATGGTGTCACATTTATCCAATGTGGAAGTAGATCATGCCCAAGGGTTAGGCAAGCGAAGAATTCCCAAGTATTACAATCCTGTCAGACACTGCAACTTCTCGGGATCATAATACTTGGGAATTCTTCGTATGGACTGATGAAGCCACTGTGTGGCGAAATGCTTCCTCAATAAAGATACCCAAGAGTTGCACATGTGTCTAATTTATCAATGTGAAGGTTCTCTCAACCATTCATCTACAGGACCTACATTACTCAGGAGGAAAAGGCACTCCCAGGACACAAGCCTATGAAAGACAGTAACTCTCATGTTTTGTAGTAATGCTAGTAGGGATTGCAAAGTGAAGCCTTTAGTCTTGTATCACTCAAACTCCAAGTGTTCAAGAAAAACAGTGTCGTCAAGACTAAATTGTGTGTGACGTGGAGAGCAAACAGTAAGGCATGGGTCACTAGGGGCATTTTCCTCAATTGGTTCTATGACGTGTTTGGCCCCAGTGTGAAAAAATACCTCCTGGAAAATAAACTGGAACTCAAGTGCCTCCTGCTAATGGACAATGCTCCTGCTCATCCTCAAGACTTGGAAGAGCAAATTGGGGGGGGGGGGAGAGGGGAGTTTAGTTTTATCAGTCAAGTTTTTGCCTCCTAACACCACTCCTCCTCAAGCCCATGGACCAGAAGGTCATTTCAAACTTCAAAAAACTGCACACCAAAGCAGTGTTTCAAAAGTGCTTTGAAGTGACCTCACACACTGAACTGACCCTAAGACAGTTTTGGAAAGATCATTTCAATATCCTCAGTTGCATAAACCTTATAGGTAAGGCTTGGGAGGGAGTGACTTGCAGGACTTTGAACTCTGCTTGGAGGAAATTGTGGCCAGAATGTGTACAAGAGAGGGATTTTGAAGGATTTGGGGCTAACTCTGAAGAGCCTATGCCAGTTGTGAAATCTATTGTGGCACTTGGGAAGTCCAAGGGGTTGGAGGTTAGTGGCGAGAATGTGGAAGAGTTGGTGGAGGACGACGATGAAGAGCTAACCACTACAGAGCTGCAAGAGCTTGAGGTGCAACAGCAACAGACCACAGCTCAAAAATTTCCTTCAGGAGGAGGAAGAGAGATGGAAGAAATTGCCTTCGTCAAAGATTAAGGACATTTGTACAATGTGGGCAAAGGTGCAAGCATTTATGGATAAACATTACCCTGACACAGCTGTTGCAGGCCATATTGGCAACATGTACAATGACAAAATTGTGTTCAATTTTAGGGAAATCTTAAAGAGACACCAGAAACAGAGCTCTCTGGACAGATTTTTGGTGCAACACTGGTCCAGTGACTCTCAAGCTGATCCTAGTGGCATTAAAAAACAAAGAAGGGAGGTAACCCCAGAAAAGAACTTGTTACCTAAAGTCTTTACGGAAGTACAAATCACCCGCACATAGAAGAGAGAAGCTTAAACGACGTTTCGGTCCGACTTGGACCATTTACAAAGTCCAAGTCGGACTGAACCGTCGTCATAAGCTCCTCTCTTCTATGTGCGGGTTATTTGTGTATCGTTCCAGTCACAGTACTGTGCCTTTTTTTGTTATTTATTCTTTATGGAAGGGGATTCCCCTTCCAAACAATTGTAAACTCCTCCATCCTCTGCCCTCCTATCTCACCACTCATCAATAAGTCCTCAATAAAGGTAAGTGTCATTTTATGAATTATTACTGTATTTATTTTTCATGTCTCATTATTTTCTGTGTAGGGAAATGTATATTTCATGTAAAAAAAATTATTTTGTTTAATACTTTTGGGTGTCTGGAATGGATTAATTGAATTTCCATTATTTCTTATGGGGAAAATTAATTTGGATAACAAAAAAATCAGTTAAAGACAAGCTCTCTAGAACGGATTAATGTCGTTACTCGAGGGTCCACTGTATATGCTTGTACATGCATGTGTAGTGTGACCTAAGTGTAAGCAGAAGTAGGAAGACATACCTAAATCTTGCATGTTTATGAGACAGAAAAAAAGACACCAGCAATCCTACCATCATGTAAAACAATTGCAGGCTTCCATTTTACACTCACTTGGCAGGGAAGTTGTACCTCCCTGAGAGGTTGCTGTCTACCAACCTACTACCTAGAGTAATATACAGTAGGGCCCAGCTTTACGGCATTTCACCTTACGGCGTTCCGTTAATACGGCGATGTCAAATTATGACCAAAATTTGCTATACGGCAAGCGGTCTTTCAAATACATGCCCCACCCGGTTTGCTTACATTCTCCGTGACCACATCTATTATGTCGGGAAACTTTCCAAAATTTCAAGTGTTTGAAAGTTACTGCATATTTATATGTATACTCTGATAATTATACTTATGTGTACCTGTACCTAAATATACTTACACACTGTGCTGGTGTGCAGGTACACATTAAAATTGCTAAGTCTCTCTCTACTCATGACGCCAATACTACGTAATAATAATCACTCTTGGGCACACTAAATGTCTTATTTTACATTAATATAGGCATTTTCATTAATCCATCTATGATATTTTCCTCAAAATTATATATGAAACCCGTTACGTAGCATATAAACATGATACATACATTCACAGAATAAAAATTATGTAAATATGAGATTTGTTTACAAAGCAGCTGTGTAGGTAGAGTCGGAAGAATTACGTTTTCTCTAGTCTAACTGGGGGATATCTGTAGAAAAATATTCTTTTCGTATGCCTTCACTCTATATATAGCAATTCACGACCCTTGTGGGTTTAGTACTTTTTATTATGATGATGATAATAATAATAATAATAATAATAATAATAATAATAATAATAATAATAATAATAATAATAATAATAATAATAATAATAATAATACTGTAATAATAATATCTTCATTCACTCTAAAAATGGTGTGTTGCTGTTTGTTTACTCTGTACTAAATTGTACAACTTGTACACAATGTAAGAGTATTTGTATTGTGAGGTAATTATTATAATAAAAAAATATTGAGGTAAATGTTTTACAAACTCTTACAAACGTACGTGAATGAACTAAAAGTAGACACACATTAATACACATTTATTTCGCCTGACCAAGTGATCACCCACTACCTGTTCAGTTTGTGTTCTTACATTGTCTCAACTCTGTATCTCGTTCTCTCTTTCGTTTACTCTTTCATTAATTAGTTGGCTCTCATTGACGATGGCGTCTAAGCTTAGCTGTGATAAAAAGAGGAGTCGTAAGCCTCTTGCTTTAAGTGACAAGTTAGAGGATGATGGTGTGCCATTCTGATTTTATTCAATAAACACTCTGCCACTCACCTCTCACATATTAATATTAATATTTTAAGGCAAGTAATAAGTGTACTCTGTGTGTATCTTACCTTTTATTGTGTTTTTAATACCTATTTCTATTGCTAACTTAATTTAAGTTAGTGTAAACTTGTTGTCTGTCATTTATTGCATATTTTATATGTGCTCTGAAAATAATACTTGTGGACCTGTGTGGTAGCCGGCCAGAGGAACATCATTACGTTTTCTCTGTTAAGTCATCAGAGAAAACGTGTGTGAATCTGCATTTGGCCCAGCCACTCCCCCACTCCGCTTTTGTTTACAATTTTCGGCATGAATTATTCATTACTTCTCCCTTCGTTTATGATGGCATCTAAAGGTAGTTGTTAGAAATTATTAAAATCAGTGAACAAGGTATGTCGATGCTAATAATATGGCTCTGGGCCACAGTGTAGGTAGCCGGTAGGTGTAGCCCAAGCAGGCTACACCTACCAGCTACACCTACCGGCTACCTACACTTACTTCCTACAAATAAATACTACTCACCTCTCTTCCTATATTAAGACTACACATATTTTAAGGTAAAAAATGAGTGTATTGTATGTGCATTTAAACTCCCTGGGATGTTTTAAATATCGTATACGTATTAAGTATGAGACGGTGAGCCAGGGCTACCTACACCCGACTTCCTACAAATAAGTACTACTCACCTCTCTCCCTACATTAAGATAACAAATACTTTAAGATAAGTAATGAATGTACTGCGAATGTATTTTACCTTGTGTGTTTTTAATGCCTAGTTCTATTACTAACTTAATATATTTTAGTGTAAACTTGTTGTCTTGCATTTATATGCATTTATTAATGGAAAAAAATGACGTTCTGCCTTCCGGTGATGATTGCTTTCCAGCGACAACCTGGAACCTAACCCGCCATATAAGTGGGGCCCTACTGTATATACAGTTGACCCTCAGTTAACGATTTTAATCTGTTCCAGAGAGCTTGTCCTTAATCGATTTTATCGTTCTTTCTTTCAACAAACCAGCCGTATCCCACCAAGGCAGGGTGGCCTAAAAAGAAAAATGAAAGTTTCTCTTTTTAATTAAGTAATTTATACAAGAGAAGAGGTTACTAGCTCCTTGACCCCGGCCTTTTAGTCGCCTCTTACAACACGCATGGCTTACGGAGGAAGAATTCTGTTCCACTTCCTCATGGAGATAAGAGGAAATAAACAAGAACAAGAACTAGAAAGAAAATAGCAGAAAACCCAGAGGGGTGTGTGTATATATATATATATATATATATATATATATATATATATATATATATAAGGAGGGGTTTGGGATATTGGCAGTTTGGAGGGATATGTTGTGTATCTTTATATGTGTATGCTTCTAGACTGTTGTATTCTGAGCACCTCTGCAAAAACAGTGATAATGTGCGAGTGTGGTGAAAGTGTTGAATGATGATGAAAGTATTTTCTTTTTGGGGATTTTCTTTCTTTTTTGGGTCACCCTGCCTCGGTGGGAGACGGCCGACTTGTTGAAAAAAAAAAAAAAAAAAAAAAACATGTATGTGTAGTGTGGCCTAAGTGTAAGTAGAAGTAGCAAGACGTACCTGAAATCTTGCATGTTTATGAGACAGAAAAAAGAACACCAGCAATCTTACCATCATGTAAAACAATTACAGGCTTTCGATTTACACTCACTTTACAGGGCAGTAGTACCTCCCTGAGAGGTTGCTGTCTACCAACATACTACCTAGAGTAATATATATACGGTTAACCCTCAGTTAACAATATTAATCCGTTCCAGAGAGCTTGTCCTTAATCGATTTTATCGTTATCTGGTTCAATTTTCCCCATAAGAAATAATGGAAATCCAATTAATCTGTTCCTGCTGTCAGGAGGCATCACAGAACAGTACTTCAATATGATGCTATTATCAACTCTATGGCTTATTTATCTATCACAATTCATCTAATATGACACAATAAACAATATTAATAACATAGAAACATGATATATACTGTAGAATGAATAAAATATATCATAATGTATGTAAGGAGTAAGTGGTGGTGGCAGAGGCAGGAGCAGAACCCACCACCACTGTTCACACTTAATGTACATAATATATAAATAAGAAATATTTACATTTTAATTTATAAATAAGAAATATTTACATTTTAATTTATAAATAAGAAATATTTACATTTTAATTTATAAATAAAAAATATTTACATTTTAATTTATAAATAAGAAATATTTACATTTTAATTTAAAATAAGTAAGTTTATTCAGGTATACACAAATACAGTTACATACATAATTATCATACATAGCAGCATATGTTTAAAGTACCAAGGATAATCCAAAAAAGTCAGAGTGACTTATTTCCATTGGAGTTCATTCATATTTACACTTATAGTATTTACTTTTATACTTACACTTCTATATTTACACTTACCTTGGAGATGTTAGTTTAATTAGTTAGTTTGATGGAGGAGATGCTGGCAGAGGTTTAGGGTGGTGGAAAATAGCAGCAGGGCAGTGTATGTTCATTGGCCCTATACACATCCAACAACATTTGAGAGTTACTTTCATGTCGTTTTTCTATTGCTTACTAGCTTAACTTACTTGCTACACTGTTAATTCTACACTTTATCACTGGCTGGCACTATAGCATTTATCGATACCTGCTGCTTTAGTATTGTACATATCGTAGAATCACTGAATCACTGCAGAAGGCACATTCTCCCCTCTCTCTTCCTCCTCCACTTTGGTACTTTGCTACGAGTTTTTCCTTGAATTTTATTGTGTTTCTTTCCTTCTTTATCACAGGGCTGGCACTAGAAACTTTCTTTGGGCTCATGGTGGCTTATTTAGCAGTTACAAGAGCTAAAAACAATGGAATAATACAATATATATCGCATGTACGTGTGGAATCACCATCACTGGCTTGTAAACAATAGCACACTACCTTGTACATGGGCTCAGGCCACGCAGACACGTTCGGGACAAATGTCCTTAACTGAGTTTTTCATCATTAGCCGAACCAATATTTTGACGCAAAAACGTATTGGTATCTGATTTTATCGCTATCCGATAGCATCGTTAACTGAGGGTCCAGTGTAATGTTAAAAAGTTAAGTAGTACTGGTCTTGGGTCTTTGCATAAAAGCAAATTTATAAAGCACACAGCAAGTCATTTGCATAAAATGGCATCACTGTACAGAAGTAAGTCTGCATAACGCAAATTGCAGTGAGGGTGAAACCAGTACTACAGTACATGTATATGAATCTACACTTGGTAATTTAAACCATTCATCTCTTAATAAATATAATATGGAAAGGAAACAAAGATGAAGTTTCAGTCCATGATGGACCATTTAGTCATAAGTGAGCAGATAATGTCACAGATGGACGAAAATGTCATCCAAAGTTTCCTTCCCAAATTGTGACAGTAATTTTTAAGCTTTTATTCTAAATTTTATAGTTTTAAGGGAACCTTTTATTTTATAGCAAAAAATCTTGCCTTTTAAACTTCCCCTCATAATACACTGTGAGCTCGTCCCAACTCTCACAATGCCAACACAATGAGTGTTCTCCGTCAAGAGCCATTCACTGTCACTTCCAGGGCCCTTGCTACTCTCTGAAGAACCAGTGTTGTGTCTCTGAAGTACACTCAAGATTTGCTGTGCTGCTTGATGGACACGCATGTATCGTGGTGGCTCAAAGATTTTTCTTCCCCTCAGCAAGTTCTCTAAACTCTGCTCCTTTACCTTAATATCTGGAATAACATATATCAAGATTAATTTTATTCAATACAACTATATTGTCAAAATACTGTACAAGGAAATTTTCAAGAGTTTAAGCAGTCATACGAGTTTCAGGGTTCCGACCCTGGAAGGGTTAAATCTCAATAATCTTAGCACTTTTAATTTCTGGGATCATGACAGTGAAAGGGATAGAGGTCACTATAATATCAAGATATGTAATAACTATGATGCCAGGAACAATATTACAATGGGACAACAGTTTCATTTTTTCCCCACAAATGGAAACAATTAACAATGATGATACAGTAGAGACATTTTATGGAAGAAAGTTTCTGAGGATACATAAGAACAGCTGAACTTTGATGAACACCAATGAAAAATGCAACATATCGTAGCAGGGCATGCACAATATACAAAAAAAATTAATGATACTTTAAAGAAAATATTCTAGTGCTATAGCTTCAACAAACCTAATAAACAGAGTGTGTGAAGTTTTTTCCGTAGATTTTTGTTAATCTTATCACAGAAGCTGACAGGTTCCCAGCCATCCTGCCAGAATGGAATAGACACAGTCTCTCCAAAGTGATACAATTGGAGCCCACAGCAGCCCACAGCATTCATAATGGAGGCATTACTCAGCACCTGAAACACAATTTCATCATTCATATACCAATTGGTTCAAGATGTTTCATCATTTTGTAAAACAGCAAGCTGTAAGCTACTGGCAAGCACTGAAGTAAAGTGTGTATGTAAATGAGTGTCTAACATGAAAGCGGCAGAATCTATTGTACAGACTTCGTAAACTCAAATGTGAAAACAAGGAAAAAATTAAACAATGTGTCACTCATTGCATAATCATAATGAGACATTCAGACACAGTCACAGGTATGAAATAACTAATGACCAAGATCCATCGAGTTTCCTTAGAGTCACTGGACTGACAGTGTCAGATTAACCAACTGATCAAATCAACACTGTCCCACATAGTGCCATGTACCCAGTTCTTTTTATTACTGAACAAATAGTGCCTTACTTCACTTGTCTGGTATGAATTAACTCCTTTTAACTTCACGAAATTCACTTAATCCACTATATTCCATTATTCTCCAAATAAAGTGATACTGAAATGTACTGAGCACGGTTCTGTTTGGTTAAGAGGAGCATACATTATTTCTTTAAAGTCTTACCTTGATAAACTCTGTTTTTTACTATTTAATACAGATCTTTATACACTTCTTGTTTACAGGCTTTGTTAACATTTGTGCAATATCAGGTGAAATATCAGGTGCTAAATAAGGTGCTCAGTCTGGTGTTAAAGTGATATCTAATTTTTACTCAACAAATTAAAAATTTTTTGCATTAATCCTTTGACTGTCAAGACCCCAAATCCTGAAGTGTGTCTCTGTTTTGCAAAATATTTGAGAAAAAAAAATGATAATCTTTTCCCGATGGTAATGACACCAACTCATCGGGTCCCGGGGACTTATTTTGCTTCAGTTTGTTTATCTGTTTAATAACCATGTCCCTTGTGACAGTAATATTAGTTAATTTAAATTCATCATGAACTAAATAATTGTTAATTACTGGAATCTCATTTACATCTTCCTGTGTAAAAACTGACAAAAAATAGTCATTAAATAAGGAACACATTTCCAATTCGTTATCCATCAGCTGTCCATTCCCAATTTTCAGAGGTTCTACTTCTTCCTTCATCTTCGTCCTATACACTTGAAAGAACCCCTTTGGATTAGTCTTTGATTCATTAGCAACTCTAATTTCATAGTCACGTTTAGCCTTTCTAATCCCCTTTTTTACTTCTCTTTTAAGCTGAACATATTGGTCAGTAAGGTTAACCTCTCCTCTTCTGATGCGCCTATAAATTCCCCTTTTCTCCCCTAATAGATGCTTTAGCCTACTGTTAACCCATTTGGGATCGTTATTATTGGACCTAATTTCTCTCTGGGGAATGTATATACTCTGGGCACGGTGTACATTATTTAGAAAAAAATCATAAAAGCAGATCCCTAACATAATCATAAGTATGAGCATCGTCAATAAAATAATTAGCTGGATAACCCCAATCAAGATTAGACAGGTGTTCCCTAAGTCCAATATATATAATCGGCAGAACGGAAATCAGGGATTTTTACTGTATTATGATTATTCTTGCATTCCCAGTTAATGCTAAAAGTGATGGATTTGTGATCACTTGTGCCAAGCTCTTCAGTGATTTCCAGATTATTTACGAGTGTTTCCTTATTTGACAAGACTAGGTCTAGCAAATTATTACCCCTGGTAGGCTCTGTTACGCACTGCTTCAGAAAACAGTCCTGAACTCTTTCCATAAAGTCACTGGACTCAAGATTACCTGTCAAAGAATTCCAATCAATTTGACTAAAGTTAAAGTCCCCTACTATCACTATGTTATTGTGTCTAGAAGCCCTAACAATTTCGTCCCAAAGAAGTGTCCCTCTATCGTGATCCAAGCCAGGATGTCGGTATATTACACCAAGAATTAGCTTTTCTTGACCCTCTACAAACTCACCCAAACAGATTCTGTTACTGCTCCATCTATTTTTATACCTGTTTTTATGCAACAATTAATATTTTCTCGAACATATAATGCAACTCCTCCCCCTTCCCATTATATCTGTCCACATGGAACAACTTAAATCCTTGAATATTACACTCAGCAATCATACCCCGACTCTTTAAATCATACCATGTTTCAGTTAATGCAATGATATCAAAGTTCCCAGCACATGCTACCAAACGTAGTTCATTAATTTTATTTCTTGCACTTCGACTGTTAGCATAAAATACCATCATATGTGTTTTCTTCTGCACATTTTTCCTATTCATCTTTGTTTTTACACAATTTCTGAAATTATCATTACCCAGAGTTGCTCCATTACAGTTACTATTAAGATTCTTAATATTAGAGCATAAGCCAATATATCCATACTCATTATTTATCATTTCTAAACCCATACCTCTAACTAATCCTAGTTTAAAGTCCTAACAACCCCCTCAACTGAGCTAGCAAGAAAACCCACACCTGCCCTGGATAAGTGAACCCCATCCCTGGCATACATGTCATTTCGGCCATAGAAGTTGTCCCAGTTGTCAATGAATGGTACTGCATTATCCTTACAGTGTTTATCCAGCCAACAATTAATACCAACTGCTCTGGACAACCATTCATTACTAACACCTCTTCTTGGTAAAATGCCACATATAACAGGGCGCCCCCCCCCTTCTTCCTAATTATGTCTATAGCTGTCCTGAACTTTCTAACTAAATTTATTTATTTATTTATTTATTTATTTATTAACAATTTGAGCACACATACAGAGGTACAAAAAAATACAGATAAGAGAAGCATGCCAAAGCCACTTATACTATGCATAGCATTACGGGCTGGCTTAAAATTAACTTAAGATTAACTAAGCAATGATGAAATCAGTGATAAAACATTAATGTAAACAGATTACTATAAAGCACAAGTGAGTATTACAAAGACAGGTCATATGGTTGCATGCATTGTTGTACATTCAGTCGTATGAAGTATTCTGTTAGGTAGTGTATTTAAAAAATAATAAAGTTAGATTCGGTTTTAGGTTTAACATTTATGTGATATAATTGTGAGAAACATTTAAGATATACAATTTATAAGGTTCAGTTATTCAGTATTTATTTGGTTTTGGGTGAGTAAGTGATCTTTGAGAAGAGACTTGAATTTATAAACAGGTAGTGTTTCTTTTATATTTACAGGTAATGAATTCCAGAGTTTAGGGCCTTTTATGTGCATTGAGTTTTTGCATAGTGTGAGATGGACACGAGGTACATCAAAGAGTGATCTGTGCCTTGTGTTATGGTCATGTGTTCTGTTGAGGTTGGCAAGGAGATGTTTGAGGGGAGGGTTAATGTCAGAGTTAAGTGTTCTATGTATGTAATAGGTGCAATAATAAGTATGGATGTTTTGTATGGTGAGTAGGTTGAGTGTTTTGAATATTGGTGGAGTGTGCTGCCTGTAGTGAGAATTTGTTATCATTCTAACTGCAGCCTTTTGTTGGGTAATTAGTGGTCTGAGATGGTTAATTGTTGTTGAGCCCCATGCACAAATTCCATAGGTGAGATAGGGGTAAATAAGAGAGTGATATAGGGCCAGGAGGGCTGACTGTGGAACATAGTACCGTATCTTCGATAGTATGCCTACAGTCTTGGAAATTTTCTTAGAAATTTGTTGTATATGTGTATGAAATTTGAGTCTATTATCAAGGTGGATTCCTAAGAATTTTCCCTCTGTTAGCTTTGTGATAGGTGATCTGTTTATCATTATGTTAAGAGGGACATCTGTAGCTCTGTTACCAAACTGAATGAAGTAGGTTTTGTCAATGTTTAGTGTAAGTTTGTTAGTCCTCATCCATGTATATATTTTCTGTAATTCGGTATTTACAGTATTGGCTAGCGTGACTGGGCTCGGGTGAGAGAAGACGTATGTAGTGTCATCTGCAAATAGTGTGGGTTTGAGTAATTGCGAAGCATTTGGAAGGTCATTTATGTATAGGAGAAAGAGAAGAGGGCCAAGGACACTTCCCTGTGGGACACCAACTGTAATTGGTTGCGCAGAAGAGTTTGCCCCATTTGCGTACACATATTGGCTTCTGTTGCTGAGGTATGACTTGAGGTAGTTGAGGGAGTGCCCTCTTATACCACAGTGTGACAATTTTACGTGGAGCAAGTCATGGTCAACTGTATCAAAAGCTTTACGTAAGTCAATGAAGATCCCCAGTGGGACTTCTTTTTTCTCTATTGCAGTGTATATATGTTCTAGCATGTGTATAATAGCATCATTAGTATTTTTATTAGGCCTGAATCCAAATTGGCAGGGGTTGAGTATGTTTTGGGAGATAAAGTAGGAGTAGATTCGTTTATGAATTAATTTTTTGAAGATTTTTGAGAGAGGGTGTAAGTTGGATATTGGCCTATAGTTATTCAACTCTGTTTGGTCTCCTCCTTTGTGGATCGGGGTGACCCTTGCTATTTTGAGTACTGTAGGGAAGGTGGAGGATTCAATGGATTTGTTAAAGAGTGTTGCAATGATTGGTGATAGCACTTGTGACACTTTTTTGTATATAAAGGGTGGTAAGGTATTTAAATCTCCTGCCTTGTTTTTTAGTGCGTTGATAATAAGGGAGACTTCGTATGGGTTAGTCGGAGCTAGGAACAGTGTGTTCGGGTAGTTGCCAGTGAGGTAGTCATTTGGTGGGGTATCTGAGCTTGGGATTTTATTGGCAAGGTTTTGTCCTATAGTGGAGAAGAAATCATTGAGTCTGTTTGCTGTTTCTGTTGGTGGGAGTTGGGGTTCATCTGATTTTGCTAATTTTATTTCGCTATTTCATGATATCTTTTTTGTTCCCAGAATTTCTGATAGGGTTTTCCAGGTCTTTTTTATATCACCTCGTAAGTTGGATAATCTGTTCTCATAATACAATTTTTTTGCCCTTCTCATCAGGCTGGTTAGGATTGACGAGTAACGTTTTGTTTGGTCTCTGGTTATGTGACCCATTCTGTACTGTTTTTCATATTGGTGTTTTGTATTTATGGATTTGAGAATGCTGGGTGTTAGCCAGGGACTGTTCAGTCTCTTAGCTGTCATCTGTTTAGTTTTTTTAGGGCAGTGCTTGTTATAGAGGTATTGGGTCTTTTTTAGAAAATTATTTATACATTCGTCAATATCTGTATAGATTTCTAGCTCAGTGTGCCAATCAATTCTACGCTTGCCTACATCATTGCCTCCAGCACTGAGGCAAATAATAGGATTGATCCCATTACCGTTCGTGATGTTGTCAAGCCGGCTAACAATGTCCTCCATCCAAGCCCCAGGGAAGCAAACCCTCTGTCTCCAACTCCTGTCCTCCAAGCAGAATGTCCTATCCATGTATCTAACGTGGCTATCCCCAACAACAACAATATTCTTACTTTCCTTGGTGTCGTTCGTCGTGACGTTCCCAGTAGTCGACTCACATTCGTCGAGTAGCACGGAGAATGCATTAGATGTTTCCACAACAGTTTCCACAGCAGTCTCTTTCTTCTTCATCGTTTCTACCTTTCCACTCGTCTTCTTGATCGTCAACTTCGTTCCATGCTGTCCAGCCACTGACCAGTTTCCCTTCTTGACCTGAGGACTCAAAACAGGAGGACTACTACAAATCTTCTTGTTTTCCTCGGTCAGTCGCCGAATCTCCATCTTCGCTACTCTCAATTCTTCCTTAAGCTGCTGGTAAAGTTGCTCGATGGAGGGCATCTTGGTTCAGTCCACGGAGAGCACAGAAGTCACTTCTTCACCTTATTAATATCCCCTTTATTAATACCCATCTTCCCCAGTTACTAAAAACAACAGACATAGCCCCACTCCACAAAGGGGGCAGTAAAGCAACAGCAAAGAACTACAGACCGATAGCACTAACATCCCATATCATAAAAATCTTTGTAAGGGTCCTAAGAAGTAAGATCACCACCCATTTAGAAACCCATCAGTTACACAACCCAGGGCAACATGGGTTTAGAACAGGTCGCTCCTGTCGTCTCAACTATTGGATCACTACGACAAGGTCCTAAATGCACTAGAAGACAAAAAGAATGCAGATGTAATATATACAGACTTTGCAAAAGCCTTCGACAAGTGTGACCATGGCGTAATAGCGCACAAAATGCGTGCTAAAGGAATAACAGGAAAAGTCGGTCGATGGATCTATAATTTCCTCACTAACAGAACACAGAGAGTAGTCGTCAACAGAGTAAAGTCCGAAGCAGCTACAGTGAAAAGCTCTGTTCCACAAGGCACAGTACTCGCTCCCATCTTGTTCCTCATCCTCATATCTGACATAGACAAGGATGTCAGCCACAGCACCGTGTCTTCCTTTGCAGATGACACCCGAATCTGCATGACAGTGTCTTCCATTGCAGACACTGCAAGGCTCCAGGCGGACATCAACCGAATCTTTCAGTGGGCTGCAGAAAACAATATGAAGTTCAACGATGAGAAATTTCAATTACTCAGATATGGTAAACACGAGGAAATTAAATCTTCATCAGAGTACAAAACAAATTATGGCCACAAAATAGAGCGAAACACCAACGTCAAAGACCTGGGAGTGATCATGTCGGAGGATCTCACCTTCAAGGACCATAACATTGTATCAATCGCATCTGCTAGAAAAATGACAGGATGGATAATGAGAACCTTCAAAACTAGTGAGGCCAAGCCCATGATGACACTCTTCAGGTCACTTGTTCTATCTAGGCTGGAATATTGCTGCACACTAACAGCACCTTTCAAGGCAGGTGAAATTGCTGACCTAGAAAATGTACAGAGAACCTTCACGGCGCGCATAACGGAGATAAAACACCTCAATTACTGGGAGCGCTTGAGGTTCCTAAAACTGTATTCCCTGGAATGCAGGCGGGAGAGATACATGATTATATACACCTGGAAAATCCTAGAGGGACTAGTACCGAACTTGCACACGAAAATCACTCACTACGAAAGCAAAAGACTTGGCAGACGATGCAACATCCCCCCAATGAAAAGCAGGGGTGTCACTAGCACGTTAAGAGACCATACAATAAGTGTCAGGGGCCCGAGACTGTTCAACTGCCTCCCAGCATACATAAGGGGGATTACCAGCAGACCCCTGGCAGTCTTCAAGCTGGCACTGGACAAGCACCTAAAGTCGGTTCCTGACCAGCCGGGCTGTGGCTCGTACGTTGGTTTGCGTGCAGCCAGCAGCAACAGCCTGGTTGATCAGGCTCTGATCCACCAGGAGGCCTGGTCACAGACCGGGCCGCGGGGGCGTTGACCCCTGGAACTCTCTCCAGGTAAACTCCAGGTATAAAGGGACTATACATGCTCTCCGCCAATCCCTAGGTACTTTCCCCTCTTTCATACATTTATTAAACAAAAGTACCAACCACTCCAACACTATATCCCCCCTGCTTTTAACATTTCTGTCATGATCCCATCAGTTCCAGCTGCTTTACCCCCTTTCATTCTACATAATGCCTCACGTACCTCCCCCACACTTACATTCTGCTCTTCTTCACTCCTAAAAGATGGTATACCTCCCTGACCAGTGCATGAATATATATATATATATATATATATATATATATATATACAGTGGACCCCCGGTTAACGATTTTAATCCGTGCAAGAGGGGTAATCGTTATGCGAAATAATCGTTATGTGAATGAATTTTCCCCATAAGAAATAATGGAAATAAAATTAATCCGTGCAAGACACCCAAAAGTATGAAAAAAAAATTTTTTTACCACATGAAATGTTAATTTTAATACACACAAACTGAAAAAGGCATGCACACTTACATGACACTTACTTTTATTGAAGATCTGGTGATGATTGATGGGATGGGAGGAGGGGAGAGCATTATCTTCTTACTGTTTAGAAGGGGAATCCCCTTCCATTAGGACTTGAGGTAGCAAGTCCTTTTCCGGGGTTACTTCCCTTCTTCTTTTAATGCCACTAGGACCAGCTTGAGAGTCACTGGACCTCTGTCGCACAACAAATCTGTCCATAGAGCTCTGTACCTCCCGTTCCTTTACGATTTGTCTAAAATGGGCCACAACATTGTCATTGAAATAGTCACCAGCACGGCTTGCAACAGCTGTGTCAGGGTGATTTTCATCCATAAAGGTTTGCAGTTCAACCCACTGTGCACACATTTCCTTAATTTTTGAAGTAGGCACAATGGATTCCACAACTGGCATAGGCTTCTCAGGGTTAGCCCCAAACCCTTCAAAATCTTTCTTAATTTCCATACTAATTCTCACCCTTTTTACCACAGGGTTGGCACTAGAAGCTTTCTTGGGGCCCATGGTCACTTATTTTCCAGAAACAGCACCGAAAACACTGTAATAATACGAAATATTCCGATTGTATGCTTGGATGTTATTGCGGAGGCTGGCTGGTAAACAATGCCACCGGCGGAACATGTGAGCGTGGCTCAGGCCGCACATTGGAAGCGTCTCGGACGAAAATCGGTAAGCGGGTTTTTAAGCGGTATGCGAGGCAAAATTTTTGCAATTAAAGTAAGCGGTATGCGAAATAATCGCTATGTGATGCCATCGTTATGCGGGGGTCCACTGTATATATATATATATATATATATATATATATATATATATATATATATATATATATATATATATATATAATATATAAATATATATATATATATATATATAATATATATATATATATATATATATATATATATATATATATATATATATATATATATATATATATATATATATATATATATATATATATATTTTTTTTTTTCAACAAGTCGGCCGTCTCCCACTGAGGCAGGGTGACCCAAAAAAGAAAGAAAATCCCCAAAAAGAAAATATTTTCATCATCATTCAACACTTTCACCACACTCGCACATTATCACTGTTTTTGCAGAGGTGCTCAGAATACAACAGTCTAGAAGCATACACATATAAAGATACACAACATATCCCTCCAAACTGCCAATATCCCAAACCCCTCCTTTAAAGTGCATGCATTGTACTTCCCATTTCCAGGACTCAAGTCCGACTATATGAAAATAACCGGTTTCCCTGAATCCCTTCACTAAATATTACCCTGCTCACACTCCAACAGATCGTCAGGTCCCAAGTACCATTCGTCTCCATTCACTCCTATCTAACACGCTCACGCACGCTTGCTGGAAGTCCAAGCCCCTTGCCCACAAAACCTCCTTTACCCCCTCTCTCCAACCCTTTATATATATATATATATATATATATAATATATATATATATATATATATATATATATATATATATATATATATATATATATATATATATATATATATATATATATATATACATATATATATATATATATATATATATATATATATATATATTTATATATATATATATACAGTGGTCCCCTGCTTTTCATAGTTCCCGGCAATCGTAAAATTCACCAATCATAGAGGTATTTTCGTATAAACATGGACTCGCTTTTCATAGGTTGACTCGCGAGTTGTAGTTCGTCCGGGACGCGTACCCACGGCGTGAGCCAGGGCGGCAGCCAGTCTGGCATTGTTTACCAGTGAGCAAAGGTCCCCTCACGTGCTCCAGCGAAATATTTCATAATATTCCATTTATTTTAGTGATTGCAAGTACTAAATAAGCTAACATGGTTCCAAAGAAAGCTCCTAGTGCCAAGCCTGTGGTAAAGAAGGTGAGAAATACGATTGAATTTAAGAAAACCATCATTGAACAATATGAAAGTGGTACAAGTGTGGCCGAACTGTCCAGGATGTATAAGAAACCCTACACAACCTTATGTTCCATAGTGGCCAAGAAAAATGAAATAAAGGATGCTGTTGTTGCAAAGGGAGTAACTATGCTGACAAAAATGAGATCACTAGTACTGGAAGAGGTTGAGAAGTTATTATTGGTGTGGATAAATGAAAAACAATTAGCAGGAGATACTCTTATGACTTCGTTTATTTGTGAAAAGGCTAGGCAGTTGCATGAAGATTTGGTAAAGAAATTGCCTGCAAATAGTGGTGAAGTGAGTGAATTTAAGGCCAGCAAAGGCTGGTTTGAGAGATTTAAGAACCGTACTGGCATACACAGTGTGGTAAGGCATGGTGAGGCTGCCAGTTCGGACCACAAGGCGGCTGAAAAATATGTGCATGAATTCCAGGAGTACATAGAGGCTGAAGGACTGAAACCTGAACAAGTGTTCAATTGTGACAAAACAGGCCTCTTTTGGAAGAAAATGCCAAAGAGGACCTTCATTACACAAGAGGAAAAGGCAATGCCAGGACACAAGCCTATGAAAGACAGGCTGACGCTAATGTTCTGTGCTAATGCTAGTGGGGATTTCAAAGTGAAGCCATTACTAGTGTACCATTCTGAAAATCCCAGAGTGTTCAGGAAAAACAATGTTTTGAAGAGCAAATTGTGTGTGTTTTGGAAATCTAATAGTAAGGCATGGGTCACGAGGGAAATTTTCATCGAGTGGTTCAATGAAGTGTTTGGCCCTAGTGTGAAGGAGTATCTCCTGGAAAAGAAATTGGATCTCAAGTGCCTGCTAGTAATGGACAATGCACCTGCTCATCCTCCAAACTTGGATGACCTAATTTTCGAGGAGTTTGGGTTCATCACAGTAAAGTTCTTGCCCCTGAATACCACTGCTCTCCTCCAACCCATGGACCAGCAGGTTATTGCAAACTTTAAAAAACTCTACACAAACGCTATGTTTCACAGGTGCTTGACTGTGACAACAGACACTCACTTGACCCTAAGGGAATTTTGGAGAGAACACTTCAGCATCCTCCACTGCATAACCCTTATAGGTATGGCTTGGGAGGGAGTGACTACCAGGACTTTGAACTCTGCCTGGAGAAAATTGTGGCCAGATTGTGTCGACAAGAGGGATTTTGAAGAATTTGGGACTGACCCTAATGAGCCTACGTCTGTTGTAAAATCAATTGTGGCACTGGGGAGTTCCATGGGGTTGGATGTGAGTTTGGAGGATGTGGAAGAATTGGTGGAAGACCACAATGAAGAGCTCACCACTGAGGAGCTGCAAGAGCTTCAGCAGGAAGAGCAACACATCGCAGCTCAGAATCTTGCTGCAGAGGAGGAGGAAGAGAGATGGAAGAAGGTGCCTTCTTCAGAAATTAAAGAGATTTTTACTATGTGGGGTAAGATGGAAAGCTTTATGGAGAAACATCACCCTAACAAGGTTGTTGCAAGCCAGGTTGGCAACATGTACTGTGACAAAGTCTTGGGCCATTTTAGGGAAGTGTTAAAGAGACGCCAGAAACAGAGCTCTCTCCACAGTTATTTTGTGAGACAGGACTCCAGTGATTCTCAAGGTGGTCCTAGTGGCATTAAGAAACAGAGAAGAGAACCCCAGAAAAGCAAATGGTACCTGAGGTGTTGATGGAAGGGGATTCCCCTTCCAAACTATTAACAATCCACTCCCTCTCCTCCTCCAGTCTCCCATACACTAAGAAGAATCTCCAATAAAGGTAAGTGTTATGCTGTTAATCTTTCATTCATCATTTCCCATTGTATTCTTTATGTACTACATGCATATTTCATGTTAAAAAATTTTTTGTTTTAATACTTCTGGGTGTCAGGAACGGATTAATTGTATTTACATTATTTCTTATGGGGAAAATTTATTCGTAAATCGTAAATTTCGTTTATAGTAACGGCTCCAGGAACGGATTAATTACAAACAACGAGGGACCACTGTATATATATATATACCTACCATCCGACTTACGGCCTGCTCGACTTACGACCGTGTTTTTTATGCCAAATTTCTAGGAAATAAACAACTATTTGTGTTGTACAGTGTTTATCCTAAGCCTTACAGTATAAAATACAGTACTAACAACATAAAAAGTAAAGTAAAACATGAAATACCAAAATAAAACAATAATTACAAAAATAATTACAAAAATCTTTTGTTGATATTTAGTAAAGTTCGACTTACGACCGGTTTCTCGGAACCGAACTCGGTCGTAAGTCGGATGGTAGGTCTCTGTATTATATATTTTTTTTTTTTTTTTTTTTTTTCAACAAGTCGGCCGTCTCCCACCGAGGCAGGGTGACCCAAAAAAGAAAGAAAATCCCCAAAAAGAAAATACTTTCATCATCATTCAACACTTTCACCACACTCGCACATTATCACTGTTTTTGCAGAGGTGCTCAGAATACAACAGTCTAGAAGCATAAACATATAAAGATACACAACATATCCCTCCAAACTGCCAATATCCCAAACCCCTCCTTTAAAGTGCAGGCATTGTACTTCCCATTTCCAGGACTCAAGTCCGACTATATGAAAATAACCGGTTTCCCTGAATCCCTTCACTAAATATTACCCTGCTCACACTCCAACAGATCGTCAGGTCCCAAGTACCATTCGTCTCCATTCACTCCTATCTAACACGCTCACGCACGCTTGCTGGAAGTCCAAGCCCCTTACCCACAAAACCTCCTTTACCCCCTCTCTCCAACCCTTTCGAGGACAACCCCTACCCCGCCTTCCTTCCCCTATAGATTTATATGCTTTCCATGTCATTCTACTGTGATCCATTCTCTCTAAATGACCAAACCACCTCAACAACCCCTCTTCTGCCCTCTGACTAATACTTTTATTAACTCCACACCTTCTCCTAATTTCCACACTCCGAATTTTCTGCATAATATTTACACCACACATTGCCCTTAAACAGGACATCTCCGCTGCCTCCAACCGTCTCCTCGCTGCTGCATTTACCACCCAAGCTTCACACCCATATAAGAGTGTTGGTACTACTATACTTTCATACATTCCCTTCTTTGCCTCCATAGATAACGTTTTTTGACTCCACATATACCTCAACGCACCACTCACCTTTTTTCCCTCATCAATTCTATGATTAACCTCATCCTTCATAAATCCATCCGCCGACACGTCAACTCCCAAGTATCTGAAAACATTCACTTCTTCCATACTCCTCCTCCCCAATTTGATATCCAATTTTTCTTTATCTAAATCATTTGACACCCTCATCACCTTACTCTTTTCTATGTTCACTTTCAACTTTCTACCTTTACACACATTCCCAAACTCATCCACTAACCTTTGCAATTTTTCTTTAGAATCTCCCATAAGCACAGTATCATCAGCAAAAAGTAACTGTGTCAATTCCCATTTTGAATTTGATTCCCCATAATTTAATCCCACCCCTCTCCCAAACACCCTAGCATTTACTTCCTTTACAACCCCATCTATAAATATATTAAACAACCATGGTGACATTACACATCCCTGTCTAAGACCTACTTTTACCGGGAAGTAGTCTCCCTCTCTTCTACACCCTAACCTGAGCCTCACTATCCTCATAAAAACTCTTTACAGCATTTAATAACTTACCACCTATTCCATATACTTGCAACATCTGCCACATTGCTCCTCTATCCACTCTATCATATGCCTTTTCTAAATCCATAAATGCAATAAAAACTTCCCTATCTTTATCTAAATACTGTTCACATATATGCTTCAATGTAAACACCTGATCTACACATCCCCTACCCACTCTAAAACCTCCTTGCTCATCCGCAATCCTACATTCTGTCTTACCTCTAATTCTTTCAATTATAACCCTACCGTACACTTTTCCTGGTATACTCAGTAAGCTTATTCCTCTATAATTTTTACAGTCTCTTTTGTCCCCTTTCCCTTTATATAAAGGGACTATACATGCTCTCTGCCAATCCCTAGGTACCTTCCCCTCTTTCATACATTTATTAAACAAAAGTACCAACCACTCCAACACTATATCCCCCCCTGCTTTTAACATTTCTGTCATGATCCCATCAGTTCCAGCTGCTTTACCCCCTTTCATTTTACGTAATGCCTCACGTACCTCCCCCACACTTACATTCTGCTCTTCTTCACTCCTAAAAGATGGTATACCTCCCTGACCAGTGCATGAAATTACTGCCTCTGTTTCTTCCTTAACATTTAAAAGTTCCTCAAAATATTCTCGCCATCTTCCCAATACCTCCATCTCCCCATCTACTAACTCCCCTACTCTGTTTTTAACTGACAAATCCATATTTTCCCTAGGCTTTCTTAACTTGTTTAACTCACTCCAAAATTTTTTCTTATTTTCATTAAAATTTCTTGACAGTGCCTCTCCCACTCTATCATCTGCTCTCCTTTTGCACTCTCTCACCACTCTCTTTACCTTTCTTTTACTCTCCATATACTCTGCTCTTCTTATAACACTTCTGCTTTGTAAAAACCTCTCATAAGCTACCTTTTTCTCTTTTATCACACCCTTTACTTCATCATTCCACCAATCACTCCTCTTTCCTCCTGCCCCCACCCTCCTATAACCACAAACTTCTGCCCCACATTCTAATACTGCATTTTTAAAACTATTCCAACCCTCTTCAACCCCCCCACTACTCATCTTTGCACTAGCCCACCTTTCTGCCAATAGTCGCTTATATCTCACCCGAACTTCCTCCTCCCTTAGTTTATACACTTTCACCTCCCTCTTACTTGTTGTTGCCACCTTCCTCTTTTCCCATCTACCTCTTACTCTAACTGTAGCTACAACTAAATAATGATCCGATATATCAGTTGCCCCTCTATAAACATGTACATCCTGGAGCCTACCCATCAACCTTTTATCCACCAATACATAATCTAATATATATATATATATATATATATATATATATATATATATATATATATATATATATATATATATGTCGTGCCGAATAGGCAGAACTTGCGATCTTGGCTTAAGTAGCAAGGCTCATCTTGCCATATGGGACAAGCGAAAATTTGTGTATGCAATAATTTCGCCAAAATCATTCTGAACCTAACGAAAAAAATATATTTCACTGTGTTTGTTTAGTATTAAATTATTGTAAACAAATCTAAAATATATTTAGTTGGGTTAGGCTAAAATAAATTGTTCTTGTTATAATAAGGTTAGGTAAGTTTTCTAAGATTGTTTTGGTGCAAAATTAAAAAAATTTACATTAACATTAATGAAAAAAATATATCTTTAAACGTATAGGAGAAAATTTTAGAAAGGACTTAATTTTAAATGAGTTCTTGCTAATTGACCAGTTTTACATATTCGGCACGACATATATATATACATACATATATATATATATATATATATATATATATATATATATATATATATATATATATATATATATATATATATATATATATATATATATTTTTTTTTTTTTTTTTTTTTTCAACAAGTCGGTCGTCTCCCACCGAGGCAGGGTGACCCAAAAAAGAAAGAAAATCCCCAAAAAGAAAATACTTTCATCATCATTCAACACTTTCACTACACTCACACATTATCACTGCTTTTGCAGAGGTGCCCAGAATACAACAGTTTAGAAGCATATACGTATAAAGATACACAACATATCCCTCCAAACTGCCAATATCCCAAACCACTCCTTTATATATATATATATATATATATATATATATATATATATATATATATATATATATATATATAGGTAGTAGGTTGGTAGACAGCAACCGCCCAGGGAGGTACTACCGTCCTGCCAAGTGAGTGTAAAACGAAAGCCTGTGATTGTTTTACATGATGGTAGGATTGCTGGTGTCCTTTTTTCTGTCTCATGAACATGCAAGATTTCAGGTACGTCTTGCTACTTCTACTTACACTTAGGTCACACTACACATACATGTACAAGCACATATATACACACCCCTCTGGGTTTTCTTCTATTTTCTTTCTAGTTCTTATTCTTGTTTATTTCCTCTTATCTCCATGGGGAAGTGGAACAGAATTCTTCCTCCGTAAGCCATGCGTGTTGTAAGAGGCGACTAAAATGCCGGGAGCAAGGGGCTGGTAACCTCTTCTCCTGTATATATTACTAAATGTAAAAGGAGAAACTTTCGTTTTTCCTTTTGGGCCACCCCGCCTCGGTGGGATACGGCCGGTGTGTTGAAAGAAAGAAAGATATATATATATATATATATATATATATATATATATATATATATAAAGTATATATATATATATATAGTTATATATATATATATATACGTATATATATATATACGTATATATATATATATACGTATATATATATATACGTATATATATATATATACGTATATATATATATACGTATACTATATATATACGTATATATACGTATATATACGTATATATACGTATATATACATATATATACGTATATATACGTATATATACGTATATATACGTATATATACGTATATATACGTATATATACGTATATATACGTATATATACGTATATATACGTATATATACGTATATATATGTATATATATATATATATATATATATATATATATATATATATATATATATATATATATATATATATATATATATATATATATATATATATGTCGTGCCGAATAGGCAGAACTTGCGATCTTGGCTTAAAAAGCAACGCTCATTTTGCCATATAGGACAAGTGAAAATTTGTGTATGCAATAATTTCGCCAAATTCATTCTGAACCTAACGAGAAAAATGTTTCACTTTGTTTGTTTAGTATTAAATTATTGTAAACAAATCTAATATATATATAGTTGGGTTAGGCTAAAATAAATTGTTCGTGTTATAATAAGGTTAGGTAAGTTTTCTAAGTTCCTTTTGGTGCCAAATTAAAAATTTTTACATCAACATTAATGAAAAAAATTTTTCTTTAAACGTATAAGAGAAAATTTTAGAAAGGACTTAATTTTAAATGAGTTCTTGCTAATTGACCAGTTTTACATATTCGGCACGACATATATATATATATATATATATATATATATATGTAGTAGGTTGGTAGACAGCACCCACCCAGGGAGGTACTACCGTCCTGCCAAGTGAGTGTAAAACGAAAGCCTGTAATTGTTTTACATGATGGTAGGATTGCTGGTGTCTTTCGTCTGTCTCATAAATATGCAAGATTACAGGTACATCTTGCTACTTCTACTTACACTTAGGTCACACTACACATACATGTACATGTTTATTTATACACACTCATCTGAGTTTTCTTTGATTTTATCTTAATAGTTCTTGGTCTTATTACTTTTCCTTTTATATCCATGGGGAAGTGGAATAAGAATCTTTCCTCCGTAACCCATGCGTGTTGTAAAAGTCAACTAAAATGCCGGGAACAATGGGCTAGTAACCCCTTTTCCTGTAAAGATTACTAAAAAGAATAAGAAGAAGAAAATTGTCAAAGTGGGAAGTCTGAATGTGCGTGGATGTTGTGCAAATGATAAGAAAGAGATGATTGTGGATGTTATGAATGAGAAGAAACTGGATGTCCTGGCTTTAAGCGAAACAAAGCTGAAGGGGGTGGGAGAGTTTCAATGGAGAGGAATACATGGGATTAGATCAGGGGTTTCAAATAGAGTTAGAGCTAAAGAAGGAGTAGCAATAATGTTGAAGGATAAGCTATGGCAGGAAAAGAGGGATTACAAATGCATAAATTCAAGGATTATGTGGAGTAAAATAAAGATTGGATGTGAAAAGTGGGTTATAGTAAGCGTATATGCACCTGGAGAAGAGAGAAGTGTAGAGGAGAGAGAGAGATTCTGGGAAATGTTGAGTGAATGCGTGGGGAGTTTTGAATCAAGTGTGAGAGTAATGGTGGTTGGGGATTTCAATGCTAAAGTGCATAAAAATGTTATGGAGGGAGTAGTAGGTAAATTTGGGGTGCCAGGGGTAAATGTAAATGGGGAGCCTTTAATTGAGCTATGTGTAGAAAGAAATTTGGTAATAAGTAATACATATTTTATGAAAAAGAGGATAAATAAATATACAAGGTATGATGTAGCACGTAATGAAAGTAGTTTGTTAGATTATGTATTGGTGGATAAAAGGTTGATGGGTAGGCTCCAGGATGTACATGTTTATAGAGGGGCAACTGATTTATCAGATCATTATTTAGTTGTAGCTACAGTTAGAATAAGAGGTAGATGGGAAAAGAGGAAGGTGGCAACAACAAGTAAGAGGGAGGTGAAAGTGTATAAACTAAGGGAGGAGGAAGTTCGGGCGAGATATAAGCGACTATTGGCAGAAAGGTGGGCTAGTGCAAAGATGAGTAGTGGGGGGGTTGAAGAGGGTTGGAAAAGTTTTAAAAATGCAGTATTAGAATGTGGGGCAGAAGTTTGTGGTTATAGGAGGGTGGGGGCAGGAGGAAAGAGGAGTGATTGGTGGAATGATGAAGTAAAGGGTGTGATAAAAGAGAAAAAGGTAGCTTATGAGAGGTTTTTACACAGCAGAAGTGTTATAAGAAGAGCAGAGTATATGGAGAGTAAAAGAAAGGTGAAGAGAGTGGTGAGAGAGTGCAAAAGGAGAGCAGATGAAAGAGTGGGAGAGGCACTGTCAAGAAATTTTAATGAAAATAAGAAAAAATTTTGGAGTGAGTTAAACAAGTTAAGAAAGCCTAGGGAAAGTATGGATTTGTCCGTTAAAAACAGAGTAGGGGAGTTAGTAGATGGGGAGAGGGAGGTATTAGGTAGATGGCGAGAATATTTTGAGGAACTTTTAAATGTTGAGGAAGAAAGGGAGGCGGTAATTTCATGCACTGGCCAGGGAGGTATACCATCTTTTAGGAGTGAAGAAGAACAGAATGTAAGTGTGGTGGAGGTACGTGAGGCATTACGTAGAATGAAAGGGAGTAAAGCAGCTGGAACTGATGGGATCATGACAGAAATGTTAAAAGCAGGGGGGGATATAATGTTGGAGTGGTTGGTACTTTTGTTTAATAAATGTATGAAAGAGGGGAAGGTACCTAGGGATTGGCGGAGAGCATGTATAGTCCCTTTATATAAAGGGAAAGGGGACAAAAGAGATTGTAAAAATTATAGAGGAATAAGTTTACTGAGTATACCAGGAAAAGTATACGGTAGGGTTATAATTGAAAGAATTAGAGGCAAGACAGAATGTAGAATTGCGGACGAGCAAGGAGGCTTCAGAGTGGGTAGGGGATGTGTAGATCAAGTGTTTACATTGAAGCATATATGTGAACAGTATTTAGATAAAGGTAGGGAAGTTTTTATTGCATTTATGGATTTAGAAAAGGCATATGATAGAGTGGATAGAGGAGCAATGTGGCAGATGTTGCAAGTATATGGAATAGGTGTTAAGTTACTAAATGCTGTAAAGAGCTTTTATGAGGATAGTGAGGCTCAGGTTAGGGTGTGTAGAAGAGAGGGAGAATACTTCCCGGTAAAAGTAGGTCTTAGACAGGGATGTGTAATGTCACCATGGTTGTTTAATATATTTATAGATGGGGTTGTAAAAGAAGTAAATGCTAGGGTGTTCGGGAGAGGGGTGGGATTAAATTTTGGGGAATCAAATTCAAAATGTGAATTGACAGTTACTTTTTGCTGATGATACTGTGCTTATGGGAGATTCTAAAGAAAAATTGCAAAGGTTAGTGGATGAGTTTGAGAATGTGTGTAAAGGTAGAAAGTTGAAAGTGAACATAGAAAAGAGTAAGGTGATGAGGGTATCAAATGATTTAGATAAAGAAAAATTGGATATCAAATTGGGGAGGAGGAGTATGGAAGAAGTGAATGTTTTCAGATACTTGGGAGTTGACGTGTCGGCGGATGGATTTATGAAGGATGAGGTTAATCATAGAATTGATGAGGGAAAAAAGGTGAGTGGTGCGTTGAGGTATATGTGGAGTCAAAAAACGTTATCTATGGAGACAAAGAAGGGAATGTATGAAAGTATAGTAGTACCAACACTCTTATATGGATGTGAAGCTTGGGTGGTAAATGCAGCAGCGAGGAGACGGTTGGAGGCAGTGGAGATGTCCTGTCTAAGGGCAATGTGTGGTGTAAATATTATGCAGAAAATTCGGAGTGTGGAAATTAGGAGAAGGTGTGGAGTAATAAAAACATTAGTCAGAGGGCAGAAGAGGGGTTGTTGAGGTGGTTTGGTCATTTAGAGAGAATGGATCAAAGTAGAATGACATGGAAAGCATATAAATCTATAGGGGAAGGAAAGAGGGGTAGGGGTCGTCCTCGAAAGGGTTGGAAGGAAGGGGTAGGGGAGGTTTTGTGGGTGAGGAGCTTGGACTTCCAGCAAGCGTGCATGAGCGTGTTAGATAGGAGTGAATGGAGACGAATGATACTTGGGACCTGACGATCTGTTGGAGTGTGAGCAGGGTAATATTTAGTGAAGGGATTCAGGGAAACCGGTTATTTTCATATAGTCGGACTTGAGTCCTGGAAATGGGAAGTACAATGCCTGCACTTTAAAGGAGGGGTTTGGGATATTGGCAGTTTGGAGGGATATGTTGTGTATCTCTATACGTATATGCTTCTAAACTGTTGTATTCTGACCACCTCTGCAAAAGCAGTGATAATGTGTGTGTGTGGTGAAAGTGTTGAATGATGATGAAAGTATTTTCTTTTTGGGGATTTTCTTTCTTTTTTTTTGGGTCACCCTGCCTCGGTGGGAGACGACCGACTTGTTGAAAAAAAAAAAAATATATATATATATATATCCTAGGTAGTAGGTTGGTAGACAGCAACTGTCCAGGGAGGTACTACCGTCCTGCCAAGTGAGTGTAAAACAGAAGCCTGTAATTGTTTTATTCGATGGTAGGATTGCTTTTGTCTTTTTTTCTGTCTCATACACATGCAAGATTTCAGGAACGTCTTGCTACTTCTACTTACAGTTGGGTCACACTACACATATATGTACAAGCATATATATACACACCCCTCTGGGTTTTCTTCTATTTTCTTACTAGTTCTTGTTCTTGTTTATTTCCTCTTATCTCCATGGGGAAGTGGAACAGAATTCTTCCTCCGTAAGCTATGTATGTTTTAAGAGGCGACTAAAATGCCAGGAGCAAGGGGCTAGTAACCCCTTCTCCTGTATAAATTACTAAATTTAAAAAGAGGAACTTTTGTTTTTCTTTTTGGGCCACCCTGACTTTGTGGGATACGGCCGGTTTGTTGAAAAAAAAAAACAAATATATATATCTTTCTTTCTTTCAACAAACCGGCCGTATCCCACCGAGGCAGGGTGGCCCAGAAAGAAAAACAAAAGTTTCTCTTTTTAAATTTAGTAATTTATAGAGGAGAAGGGGTTACTAGCCCCTTGCTCCCAGCATTTTAGTCGCCTCTTACAACACGCATGGCTTACGGAGGAAGAATTCTGTTCCATTTCCCCATGGAGATAACAGGAAATAAACAAGAAAAAGAACTAGTAAGAAAATAGAAGAAAACCCAGAGGGGTGTGTGTGTATATATATACGTATATGCTTGCACATGTATGTGTAGTGTGACCTAAGTGTAAAAAGTAGTAGCAAGACGTACCTGAAATCTTGCATGTTTATGAGACAGAAAAAAAGACACCAGAAATCCTACCATCATGCAAAACAATTACAGGTTTCTGTTTTACACTCACTTAGTTTTGAAAAGCCCTCATGCAGAGGTTAGTGGAGATAGACATACAAGTTTACCCCTTGCTTTATGAAATAGGTGCATTCCATTACCTAGACAGCTGTACTAAGCTCATTTAGGCCATCAACATTAATTCCACAAAATATTTAAGAAGTTTTGTGAACCACACAAATTGCATACAGCAAGCATATATCATACATACAGAATTTTCTATATAAATGAGAATAGCATGATAGCAAATTTACATAAATGAAGGTCACGTGAAGCAAGACACCCATATCATTTATATAAGGGATGAGAATACCCATGCCAATTATTATTTATATTAATATTACTATTATTATTATTATTAATATAGTATTTGGACCAAGCACTAAACCCACAGGGTCATAAAGCACCTGGGAAATTAAGAGGCAATTAGATTCAATCCAAGGAGAGGAGAGATCCAACTCTTTGCATCAAGAATCCCTCAATGGCATCAAGGAAACTTCTTGGAGAGAGTAACCATGGCAAGTACCCTTGCCATGCAAGGGTACTTGCACATGCAGGATGCGAACCTACTAGACGTGTGTGGTGGCATAAATGTGAACTTATAGTTCACATTTTTGTAAGTATAACTTATTGATCCCTGACAAGGGTGAAATGCTAAACATGTTTCCTTACATCTGCTGCCTGTTCACCTAATAGTAAATAGGTACCTGGGCATTAGCCAACTGGTGTGGGTCGCATCCTGAAAATGCCCTGGCATGATAGTGGCTTTCTTTGTACTTAACAAATCAAAATAGTAAACACAAATAACAAAAAAAGCACAATACCATGATTGGAACAATACACAAATAACCCGCACATCGAAGAGAGGAGCTTACGACGACGTGTTGGTATGACTTGGACCAAAATAAAATTTTTATCTTTATCTTTAATCTAAGTTGCCCAAAATGCTCTGCATAACCAGGAGATTTCTATATAGTATGCCAATGAGGTCAGCAGGGTCTGCATCAGTTGTATTATGTACTTGTAGATTACAGTGGACCCCCGCATAACAATCAGCTCCCAACTCGACCAATTATGTAAGTGCATTTTTGTAAGTGCTTTTGTAGGTGTATTTTTGGGGGTCTGAAACAGACTAATCTAATTCACAATATCTCTTATGGGAACAAATTCGGTCTATAACGGCACCCAAACAGACTTCTGGATTGAAACAATATCGTTATCCGGAGGTCCACTGTATTATTATTATTATTATTATTACTGCGTTAAGGTCGGTAAAATATAAGTCATGTGATTTAATGATGAACTTAAAGGATAGATTGCCATAATATTATACTCATGGTAATAGTGCCATTGTGTTCATAATTGAAATTGATATGTTAAAAGGGAAGATACAGAAATGTTGGACTGAAGGTTTAGAAGGTGTGTGTATGCAAGCCATGGTGGCTTCAATATTATGAGAAGATAAGCCACAAGCTATAAGAATTTAGTAACATGCAGAAAATGTACTAATACCATGTTAATGAAAATGCTTCAGAAACAATTAAAGGACAAAATGAAAGTAACACCTAATCTTTACAGCATATGTTATCAATAAATTCAGATTTTATTAACAATCAAAAAGAATAGCATTATAAATTAAAATAAATAAATGTATGAAAGTAAAGATAGAAGTATTAATGGCATAAGAGAGGCAATTATAAAAGTAACTTGACCTCAACAGGAATACCCAACTGGTGGGCACGCAGCTTCAGATCTGTATGTGTGGTGGCACCAAGTGGGTCTCCAACCACCAGTAATGCAACATCAATTGACCCAGCACCTACAAACAGGTCATCTGATGCCTGCTCCACCTGCTCCCGATCAGCCAAAATAACCTCACGATTATAAAATTTCTCCTGAAATTTCAAATGAGATTATGTATATTACATTTCAGATTTAAATACATATAGACTAATTTACTATTAAAATTCATACATCAATATGATAAAATTACAAACATACACTATATACAATAAACATATGGGTGTAAATGTATTACATAATGCAATAAGATCACAGTAAACAGGCAATATCAAAATATGCAAAACAACCACTGTGAAAGGATAGTGAAATTCCAAGCGCATTCGTGACTTCTCACATTATCAAGGAACTATAAAAGCATTACATCAAAGGAAGGCATATAAAGGGTCAAGACCACACCTCACCATCACATCCCACAACAAAGCAACACCTGACGCTCGACGACACCAGATTCACAAGAAAGGAAGAACACTGCAGCAGGCCCATTGGCCCAACTAGACAGGTCCTTCACGACAACCCACTAAAAAAAATATTTGCCCAGACCCAGTACTCTGCCCAAGAATTAAGATTTATTATTTGTCCAATGTATTATTAAATTCTTCCCAAATTTTATTAATTATAAATGAATCTAATTTATATAAACCAAAGGAAATATTCATATTATTTTCAAAACTGCTTTTTATGAAATGAGATTCAATTATATTCCTGTCGACCATGGACTTGCTTGATACAACTTTCTCAATGTTGTATCAAGTGGGATGTCGTGAAGGACCTGCCTAGTTGGGCCAACGGGCCTGCTGCAGTGTTGTTCCTTTCTTATGAGTCGGGTGTTATCGCACTTCAGGTGTTGCTTTGTTGTGGGATGTCATGGTGAGGTGTGGTCTCGACCCTTTATATGCCTTCCTTTGATGTAATGCTTTTATAGTTCCTTGATAATGTGAGAAGTCAAGAAAGTGCTTGGAATGTCACTATCCTTTCACAGTGGTTGTTCTGCACATTACATAATGTAAAATTAAGGAAGTGCACATCAATACAGCTCATAACTGACCAATGCCTCCTTTCCACCACTGATAATTGAGGTGTATGCTTCCAAGTAGACTCGTTGACACTTCTTAATGACCTCCAACCCCCGCACTGTCACATCGTGGGGGTCACCCAACCCCAGACCAATGAGGTAAAATACCATAACCTTTATTTACTAAACCTGGAAAGAAATTACAAGTTATTTAATGATGAACCATTAACAGCATGCCAGAGCAGAAAACATGAATATGGAACAAGCATAAGTAAATATAACTTTGCAGAGTCTAATGTATGCAATCAAGCACTGAACATACATGAACAGTTATAAAGGAATGGAATAAATTACTTCATAATAAAGGCAGTAATATTCTTAATCGTGAGCTTAACCTGGTCAGTCACACCAAAATTCAAATAAACATAAATAAATGTTAGCAATTTTAGGCTGTAAATTCTTAAATGAAATCAAAATCATTGAAGGATGCCTCACAGCAGAAATCAGACAGAGCTTATAAGTTTATAATAATTATTATTATAATCAAAAAGAAGCGCTAAGCCACAAGGGCTATACAGCAAGTTTATAATAAGAACAAGTTAACTACACCATGGAGTAAAGTTATTTCTTGGGCAAATTCTTATTTGGGGAGATACTAACAAAAGCAATTTTTTTTTTTTTGCACAAGCAGAACATCAGAACTAATCAATGCTTAGCACTTTATTAATACATTCAAGGGGTCATATAGCAACTTAAAGGGCATGTAAGGCACTCAGGTTTGAACCAGGAAAAAAAGTAATTCCTTGGATCAAAAACCACTCCTTCGAAGAACTACTAATGAGCGGAATGCTTAGTGATGCCTGGCCAATCACAGCGAACATAAAGACCGTTGGCAGAGTAAGGTTAAGTTATCTTAGGTTGGATTTGGTGGGTTTTATCAGGTTAGGTTTCTTACCATTTGTACAACACATCAGCAATGTAAAATCCACTCAATAGTGCACACGTTAAACTATATTTCATTAATGCAAAATTTGCTGAGGAGCAACATTAGTTAATACCCAGCGCTCATCTTACAACCAAATCATCACCATTATAATTACTAAATACATAACTCATTTACCTTATTCCTAGTATATAACCGTTCATTCTTTAAATAATAAGTTATTACAAGGACCCCAATGGAAATAAGTCACTCAGATTTTTTGGGGGTTATCCTAGGTGATCTACTGATGCTGGTACGTATGCATAATTTCTGTAACTGTATTTATGTGTACCTGTACCTGAATAAACTTTCTTACTAACTGCCTAGTTTATTATTTCACTTCGTAAAGTTGTCTGAATAATTACATGTAAGTACCTTCTGAAGAAGGGATAACAAAGGCAATGATACAAGCTAATACTTCAGGTAGTTTCACAATAGGCTGGCAAATTATGACCGGTTACTTAGAGGAAAAACCTGTCTAGTATATGCCACAATAGTCCTACTGTTGTGCCCTTGTATGGTTACTTTATTTAACGAGACTTCACCATTCAAACACCATCCTTTACACTTTAAGCGAAGTTTAACACACAATTACTTCACTTTAGCGCTGTTCTACGTCCTTTGCTACTATTTAAGTCTAAACACTTATTTACAGGAGTGATGTTGAATATTCACAGTGTTCACGGCAAGTTCAACACCCATATATCACGAGTTTAAAAAAACAATACCAGACAGTAATGTTCAAAGTAGCAGCAGCAGCAGCATGTGGTCCACCTGGCTGCTCTCCCTCAACATTCTCTTACTCTTAACTAAAAAACTTCCCTCAGGGTGACCTGCAGAGAAAGGCCATCGGTGCCTCCACACATCAAGAGATAAGAGTGACAGCTTTAATAAAACTCGACTAATTTCGTACCCCCAGTGGTAAAATTGTTGTAATATCACAAGACAAAGAGATCATCAGTATCGCCCTGGGCCCTACACCACTGTCGTCCTTTTAACTTAAACTTATTTAAAGATAAATACTCATTATAGAACACATTTACACAGTATTGAACTTTTCTTTTACATATTTTACTATGTAAAATGGCAATTTCACGTGGCTGCTTGCCACACTTCATTGATTTTTTTATCTTTACGATATAATTTAATCCCAGAAAAACGTTGTCTTCAAATTCCAGACATATTTCCTGCAGCGTCAACACAATTCAACTCAATTCAATTCAAGTTTATTCTCTATAAGGGTTACAATGTGGGGTTTACAGGTTTTGGGTATTGTGTGGTTTACATGTTATAAAATACTAATTACAGAGGGGGCCACTAGGACACCTAGCATGGCTAGGCATTTCGAGCAGACTTAGATTAATTTGAGCACACATACAGAGGTACAAAAAAATACAGATAAGAGCAGCATGCCAAAGCCACTTATACTATGCATAGCATTACGGGCTGGCTTAAAATTAACTTAAGATTAACTAAGCAATGATGAAATCAGTGATAAAACATTAATGTAAACAGATTACTATAAAGCACAAGTGAGTATTACAAAGACAGGTCATATGGTTGCATGCATTGTTGTACATTCAGTCGTATGGAGTATTCTGTTAGGTAGTGTATTTAAAAAATAATAAAGTTAGATTCGGTTTTAGGTTTAACATTTATGTGATATAATTGTGAGAAACATTTAAGATATACAATTTATAAGGTTCAGTTATTCAGTATTTATTTGGTTTTGGGTGAGTAGGTGATCTTTGAGAAGAGACTTGAATTTATAAACAGGTAGTGTTTCTTTTATATTTACAGGTAATGAATTCCAGATTTTAGGGCCTTTTATGTGCATTGAGTTTTTGCATAGTGTGAGATGGACACGAGGAACATCAAAGAGTGATCTATGCCTTGTGTTATGGTCATGTGTTCTGTTGAGGTTGGCAAGGAGATTTGTAGATGAATGATTCAGAGAACCGACATGTTGATAAATTAGACACATATACAACTCTTGGGAATCTTCATTGAGGAAACGTTTCGCCACACAGTGGCTTCATCAGTCCATACGAAGGAGAAACTTGAAGAACAGGAGGAGAATGAGGTAATCAGTCCCTCAACCTTGAGTCGATGTGTTCAGTCCATCAATCTTGAAGCTGTGTGTAGTCTGTGGTCAGTCAAACAAACGGGCTTCCACATGCATAAATTGTCATTTCTGTGGAAATTGGTGTCACGCCCCTTGTGCAGATATCCAAGAACTAGCTACAAGCAGTATTAAAACAGGGAAGTGTTTTTGGGTATGCCCAAATGAGATAAATCTGTGGACTAAAATCACAAGGGTATTAAAAGAGGTCAACATCAAAGCTGCTTTCATAGAAAACCTGGAAGCTTTCTACAACAGATGGGAACATAAAAAGTCCGGGCTGAATGGTACTGCCCTTGATACTGGCCATGTAGTCAGAAACTGTAAGGCTGGAGATGATGTCCTGGTAGTCAGTAAATGGGGGGCTGATAGTGCTGTCCTGGGAGACAGTAATGGGGAAGCTGGAGGTGCTGTCCTGGGAGACAGTAATGGTGAAGCTGGAGGTGCTGTCCTGGGAGACAGTAATGGTGAAGCTGGAGATGCTGTCCTGGGAGACAGTAATGGGGAAGCTGGAGATGCTGTCCTGGGAGACAGTAATGGTGAAGCTGGAGATTTTGTCCAGGTAGTCGGGAATTATACGCAGGAAGGAATACATATGAATGACCGCATAGGGGACAGGAGCCATAGTAGGGAAACAAGTGTAGTCAAAGATAAGATAAAACCAATATTGCAAACTAGAAATACCGCAGGAAATAGCAAACAAGAGGACTCCACTAGCAATAGTGAGGATATATTACCAAAAACAAATGGTGGGAGCTCCATTGTTGGTGCTAGGGAGGATAGAAGTAAGACAGGGAAACATGCACCAACAGGGAATACAGTCACAGAAACCCAAGGCAAACGGAAACCAAGCCTGTGCACATACTATGCACTCGGTATCTGCTGGCATGGGAAATCTGGAAAAACAGATGGGACGTGCAACTATGACCACCCTAGGAAATGCCATGCCCATATGACAACAGGAAAATGCAAACTCCCTTCCTGTAAGCTTTTTCACCCTGAACTGTGTACCTCTTCAGTACAGGAAAGACTGTGCTATAACTTAAATTGCCAGGCATACCATCTAAAGGGGACAAAAAGATACAAAACATCCAGGCCATGGGAAAACCTGGGTAGCCACAGCAACTCAAGAGGGAGAGGTTTTTTAGTGCCAGGAAGGAAAAAAAACTGGCAGGAAATGGCAGAAATCGTACACCAAATCCAGTCATTCCTGGAGTGGAACCACAGTCGATGGCCTCCACTCCAAACCAACAGATACAGATACTAATGCCGGAAAAAAAATCCCCCCCCAGTACCAACAATACCACCAGTCCGATAACATTCTTCTTTGCAAATATACAGGGTCTAAAGCCAGCAACAAACAACAAAATACCTTTCATCCGTGGACTGCTTGCAGAGGCAAAGGCAATGTTCGCGGCTTTCACTGAGACCCACATAAAGGATCACTTGGACAACGAAATATGGATCCCAGGTTACAACCTATACAGATGTGACAGAGTGAACAGGCAAAAGGGGGGGGTTGGCCTGTACATTGCAGAGTCACTTGTTTGCACAGAACTGCTAAATGCCTCAAATGATGTAGTGGAAGTTTTAGCAGTAAAGGTCGAGAACCAAAACCTAGTCATTGTGATAGTCTACAAGCCTCCGGATGCAACATCCCAGCAATTCCAGGAACAGCTGTTAAAAATTGACCACTGTCTGGAAAACCTTCCAGCTCCTGCACCCAACATCTTGCTCCTGGGGGATTTCAACTTAAGGCACCTAAAATGGAGGAATATAGCAAATAATATTGTTGCAGTAATAACACCAGGAGGCAGCTCTGATGAAAACTCACACTCACGCGAGCTTTTAAATCTCTGCACAAAATTCAATTTAAACCAGCAAATAATAGAGCCTACTAGACTGGAGAATACACTAGACCTCATCTTCACTAACAATGATGATCTGATAAGAAATATCACCATATCAAAAACAATATACTCAGATCACAACATAATTGAGGTTCAGTCATGTATGCGCGGAGCCCCAGACCGACATAATGAGATTAGTCACGAGGGAGCATTCACCAAATTCAACTTCAATAACAAAAACATAAAGTGGGACCAAGTAAACCAAGTCCTAACCGATATAAGCTGGGAAGATATACTAAGCAACACAGACCCCAACTTATGCCTAGAACAGATTAACTCGGTAGCACTCGATGTATGCACAAGGCTTATTCCTCTAAGAAAAAGGAGGAGTAGATGTAAAACAGAAAGAGACAGGCGCTCCCTTTACAGGCGACGGAAAAGAATAACAGAGCGGCTAAAAGAGGTCAATATATCTGAAATGCGTAGGGAGACACTGGTCAGAGAAATAGCAAGCATCGAACTTAAGCTAAAAGAATCCTTTAGGAGTCAGGAATCGCGGGAAGAACTAAAAGCCATAAATGAAATCGAAAGAAACCCAAAGTATTTCTTCTCCTATGCCAAATCAAAATCGAGAACAACGTCCAGTATTGGGCCCCTACTTAAACAAGATGGGTCCTACACAGATGACAACAAGGAAATGAGTGAGCTACTCAAGTCCCAATATGACTCAGTTTTTAGCAAGCCGCTAACCAGACTGAGAGTCGAAGATCAAAATGAATTTTTTATGAGAGAGCCACAAAATTTGATTAACACAAGCCTATCCGATGTTATCCTGACGCCAAATGACTTCGAACAGGCGATAAATGACATGCCCATGCACTCTGCCCCAGGGCCAGACTCATGGAACTCTGTGTTCATCAAGAACTGCAAGAAGCCCCTATCACGAGCCTTTTCCATCCTATGGAGAGGGAGCATGGACACGGGGGTCGTCCCACAGTTACTAAAAACAACAGACATAGCCCCACTCCACAAAGGGGGCAGTAAAACAACAGCAAAGAACTACAGACCAATAGCACTAACATCCCATATCATAAAAATCTTTGAAAGGGTCCTAAGAAGCAAGATCACCACGCATCTAGAAACCCATCAGTTACACAACCCAGGGCAACATGGGTTTAGAACAGGTCGCTCCTGTCTGTCTCAACTATTGGACCACTATGACAAGGTCCTAAATGCACTAGAAGACAAAAAGAATGCAGATGTAATATATACAGACTTTGCAAAAGCCTTCGACAAGTGTGACCATGGCGTAATAGCGCACAAAATGCGTGCTAAAGGAATAACAGGAAAAGTCGGTCGATGGATCTATAATTTCCTCACTAACAGAACACAGAGAGTAGTCGTCAACAGAGTAAAGTCCGAGGCAGCTACGGTGAAAAGCTCTGTTCCACAAGGCACAGTACTCGCTCCCATCTTGTTCCTCATCCTTATATCCGACATAGACAAGGATGTCAGCCACAGCACCGTGTCTTCCTTTGCAGATGACACCCGAATCTGCATGACAGTGTCTTCCATTGCAGACACTGCAAAGCTCCAGGCAGACATCAACCAAATCTTTCAGTGGGCTGCAGAAAACAATATGAAGTTCAACGATGAGAAATTTCAATTACTCAGATATGGTAAACATGAGGAAATTAAATCTTCATCAGAGTACAAAACAAATTCTGGCCACAAAATAGAGCGAAACACCAACGTCAAAGACCTGGGAGTGATCATGTCGGAGGATCTCACCTTCAAGGACCATAACACTGTATCAATTGCATCTGCTAGAAAAATGACAGGATGGATAATGAGAACCTTCAAAACTAGGGAGGCCAAGCCCATGATGACACTCTTCAGGTCACTTGTTCTATCTAGGCTGGAATATTGCTGCACACTAACAGCACCTTTCAAGGCAGGTGAAATTGCCGACCTAGAAAATGTACAGAGAACTTTCACGGCGCGCATAACGGAGATAAAACACCTCAATTATTGGGAGCGCTTGAGGTTCCTAAACCTGTATTCCCTGGAACGCAGGAGGGAGAGATACATGATTATATACACCTGGAAAATCCTAGAGGGACTAGTACCGAACTTGCACACGAAAATCACCCACTACGAAAGCAAAAGACTTGGCAGACGATGCACCATCCCCCCAATGAAAAGCAGGGGTGTCACTAGCACGTTAAGAGACCATACAATAAGTGTCAGGGGCCCGAGACTGTTCAACTGCCTCCCAGCACACATAAGGGGGATTACCAACAGACCCCTGGCAGTCTTCAAGCTGGCACTGGACAAGCACCTAAAGTCAGTTCCGGATCAGCCGGGCTGTGGCTCGTATGTTGGTTTGCGTGCAGCCAGCAGCAACAGCCTGGTTGATCAGGCTCTGATCCACCAGGAGGCCTGGTCTCAGACCGGGCCGCGGGGGCGTTGACCCCCGGAACTCTCTCCAGGTAAACTCCAGGTAAACTCCAGGAGATGTTTGAGGGGAGGGTTAATATCAGAGTTAAGTGTTCTATGTATGTAATAGGTGCAGTAATAAGTATGGATGTTTTGTATGGTGAGTAGGTTTAGTGTATTGAATATTGGTGGAGTGTGCTGCCTGTAGTGAGAATTTGTTATCATTCTAACTGCAGCCTTTTGTTGGGTAATTAGTGGTCTGAGATGGTTAATTGTTGTTGAGCCCCATGCACAAATTCCATAGGTGAGATAGGGGTAAATAAGAGAGTGATATAGGGCCAGGAGGGCTGACTGTGGAGCATAGTACCGTATCTTCGATAGTATGCCTACAGTCTTGGAAATTTTCTTAGAAATTTGTTGTATATGTGTATGAAATTTGAGTCTATTATCAAGGTGGATTCCTAAGAATTTTCCCTCTGTTAGCTTTGTGATAGGTGATCCGTTTATCATTATGTTAAGAGGGACATCTGTAGCTCTGTTACCAAACTGAATGAAGTAGGTTTTGTCAATGTTTAGTGTAAGTTTGTTAGTCCTCATCCAGGTAGATATTTTCTGTAATTCGGTATTTACAGTATTGGCTAGCGTGACTGGGCTCGGGTGGGAGAAGACGTATGTAGTGCTGCAAATAGTGTG
The DNA here is from genome assembly GCF_038502225.1 of Cherax quadricarinatus. Taxonomy (NCBI): domain Eukaryota; kingdom Metazoa; phylum Arthropoda; class Malacostraca; order Decapoda; family Parastacidae; genus Cherax; species Cherax quadricarinatus. The sequence continues at coordinate 55,838,181 of NC_091293.1, forward strand.
GGTTTGAGCAATTGCGAAGCATTTGGTAGGTCATTTATGTATAGGAGAAAGAGAAGAGGGCCAAGGACACTTCCCTGTGGGACACCAACTGTAATTGGTTGTGCAGAAGAGTTTGCCCCATTTGCGTACACATAAGAACATAAGAACATAAGAACGAAGGAACACTGCAGAAGGCCTACTGGCCCATGCGAGGCAGGTCCAAGTCTCCTACCGGCTTAAGCCAATGCACCCAACCTAGTCAGGTCAGGTCACATTGACTTAAGGGAGGAACACGGCAACCGACCTGGTAGCACAAGCTATCAGGTCTAACTCACACCCACCCACATCTACTCATGTATTTATCCAACCTATTTTTAAAGCTACACAACGTTCTGGCCTCTATAACGGTACTTGGGAGTTTGTTCCACTCATCCACAACTCTATTACCAAACCAGTACTTTCCTATATCCTTCCTGAATCTGAATTTTTCCAACTTAAAACCATTGCTGCGAGTCCTGTCTAGGCTAGATATTTTCAGCACACTATTTACATCCCCTTTATTTATTCCTGTCTTCCATTTATACACCTCAATCATATCCCTTGCTGTTGCTGAGGTATGACTTGAGGTAGTTGAGGGAGTGCCCTCTTATACCATAGTGCGACAATTTTACGTGGAGCAAGTCATGGTCAACTGTATCAAAAGCTTTACGTAAGTCAATGAAGATCCCCAGTGGGACTTCTTTTTTCTCTATTGCAGTGTATATATGTTCTAGCATGTGTATAATAGCATCATTAGTATTTTTATTTGGCCTGAATCCAAATTGGCAGGGGTTGAGTATGTTTTGGGAGATAAGGTAGGGGTAGATTCGTTTATGAATTAATTTTTCGAAGATTTTTGAGAGAGGGTGTAAGTTGGATATTGGCCTATAGTTATTCAACTCTGTTTGGTCTCCTCCTTTGTGGATCGGGGTGACCCTTGCTATTTTGAGTACTGTAGGGAAGGTGGAGGATTCAATGGATTTGTTAAAGAGTGTTGCAATGATTGGTGATAGCACTTGTGACACTTTTTTGTATATAAAGGGTGGTAAGGTATTTAAGTCTCCTGCCTTGTTTTTTAGTGCGTTGATAATAAGGGAGACTTCGTATGGGTTAGTCGGAGCTAGGAACAGTGTGTTCGGGTAGTTGCCGGTGAGGTAGTCATTTGGTGGGGTATCTGAGCTTGGGATTTTATTGGCAAGGTTTTTGTCCTATAGTGGAGAAGAAATCATTGAGTCTGTTTGCTGTTTCTGTTGGTGGGAGTTGGGGTTCATCTGATTTTGCTAATTTTATTGCGCTATTTCGTGATATCTTTTTTGTTCCCAGAATTTCTGATAGGGTTTTCCAGGTCTTTTTTATATCACCTCGTAAGTTGGATAATCTGTTCTCATAATACAATTTTTTTGCCTTTCTTATCAGGCTGGTTAGGATTGACGAGTAACGTTTTGTTTGGTCTCTGGTTATGTGACCCATTCTGTACTGTTTTTCATATTGGTGTTTTGTATTTATGGATTTGAGAATGCTGGGTGTTAGCCAGGGACTGTTCAGTCTCTTAGCTGTCATCTGTTTAGTTTTTTTAGGGCAGTGCTTGTTATAGAGCAGTGGTTCCCAAACTTTTTCAGCTTGTTACCCAATTTAACATGCCACATAAAGCATGTTACCCCTTTCACAAAATGTTGTTATTATTGATATATATGGCTAAACGTGAACGTATACAGCCTCGCATACTCTGCTAATCCTAGCAAAACCATTGAAAACGTAAGAACCACACATACATTATACATAAAATTAATAATAGCTACAAATTCACAGTAACAGTGGGTAAATACTAACTATATACTGCACAGGGCAGTACACATACATACCAGCTTATGTCTACCTCGGCTGATGCTCACAGATAAACTGACAGTGTGAAATAGAGGCAGCCTCAGGAAGTGAGTGAGCGTACTGGACAGGTCGATCTGGGCTACTGAGTGACTTTTGTCCTGAAGCATACTTGTCAAAATACTTTTGGGTTTCCACACACTTAGCTATATATTTCTTCTTTTCTAATACTGTATATTAGTTTTTGATGTTTATTGTTATTTGGTTTAACTTTATTACTTACTTATAATAGGTTTACTTTACAACTTTATATACTAAGACAAAGTTAACAATAATCCTCATACCGGGTACCGCATTGTTTTCTTGATTTTCAGAATTCATAACTTTTTTTCTGTCACCTCTCCATTACCCCCCAAAAATGGTTAAATTACCCCCAGGGGTAATTTACCCCCAGTTTGGGAACCACTGTTATAGAGGTATTGGGTCTTTTTTAGAAAATTATTAATACATTCGTCAATATCTGTATAGATTTCTAGCTCAGTGTGCCAGTCAATGTTTGCTACTGCTGTTGTGAAGTTATTAATGGCTGCCTCATTGTGAAGTCTGAAGGTGACTAGTAGTGTCTTGGGGTAGTTTACCAAGAGTTGTTATGAGGAAAGTAGGGTAGTGGTCTGTGGTATTATCTGTAATTATGCCTGATTTTAAAGGGGATATGGTGTTGGTCCAGATGTGGTCAAGTAGGGAAACACTAGTCTCTGTAACTCTTGTAGGTTTTGTTACTGTTGGTAGCAACATACAGTTACTCATTGTGTTTGTGAATTCAGTAACGTGTGGGTCCTGGTCTTGCAGGAGATTTATATTGAAGTCACCTGAGAGTAGTAAGTGATCTTTGTTCATGCGTGCATCAGTTATCATACTTCCTAGGTTTTGACTAAATTGGCTAATGTTTGACTGTGGAACTGTAGATGTTTATCAATGTGAGAGGTTTTTGTAGGTATTTGGATTTGAATTTGGCTATTATATATTCCCCATGTTCATTCCTTGTGCAAGTGTTAGTGATACATTCTAGTTGGTCTGAGTAGTATATGGCTGTGCCACCTCCTTGTTGGTCTGGCCTACAGTTGTGTATGGCTGTGTAACCAGGAATGGCACAGACATCTGTACTATCAGGCTTTAGCCAGGTTTCAGTTAGTGTAATGATGGACATATTGGCATGTAAGGAATTTAGTAATGCTATGAGGTCATCGTAATGCTTGCTTAAAGATCTGATATTGTAGTTAAAGATAGTTATGTTGTTGTTGGCACTGAGAAGTGCCTTTGATTGTTCTGCAGTGTAGTAATTACAGTAACTGTTTGATTCATTTAAGTCATTAAATAAGAGGTTGGTATCAGGATCAATGCTTGTAATCATAAGATTTGTAGTGAATCTATAGTTAGAATTTATTTTTTTATATTTTATTTAAAACATCATAAATTACAAGATAGTATAAAATGTTAAATACCACAATAATACAGGATCTGAACAAGATTACGAAGAATTATATCACAAGTGCAAGAGAAAAAAATTTGAAACATGCAAAATACATACACACCATGCACTGACACACATTATACAAAATGATAATATATCTGACACATACACACAAAACTGTTGGAGGGGGGACCCCCCCCCCATGAAAACTCATCTATAAATACACCCACATCATTCACACACGTATTGATCACAGCAGTGATCAAACATAAATTTTCGTAACTTTATATATACATGCAACTGATTATGAGATTTAACTTAAGAACAAAGTCTGGTAATTATCCGAAAACATTTCTCTATAACAAAAATAAGCATTACACAAAATTGCATAAGCGTATAAAGCATCAACAACTGCAAAATTTTTACAGCATACGTTGCATCAGCAACGAAACTTAATAACATTACAAAAGTGATGGAAAACAATTATGTAAAAACGAATATAAACCTCGTCTAAGCGAAAAGAAATTCCCTACAAATTTACAATGAAAAACTGCGAAATTACATACCAGAAAAATTATCTTTGCAACAACTGGTAGACTAACATGGACAGTGACTTCTATAACTCTTTTAATCTCAAGGACCTATTTTATACAAATCTTGGGCTAATCAAAATCTTGCACACAAAACTTACATGTCAACACAGCACCACTCAGTACATACCTTCCCGACCCTCACATTCCTTCACCAGTCCTTTACCTTATACACTCTCCCTCCGAAAAACTAATGCAACCCGCTTATAAAGGAAACCAGTCCTTTACGTATAATTATCTCGCCAACTGAATGAGGCCATTGACCGTAAGTTTGCAGTAGGTCTCCGGAAAACGTGTCCTCCACTGTTCCCCGTAAACAAGTTTGTTTCTGCAAACCGTTCTATATATGCCCGCCGCAATTGCTCTAATCCTAATTCTTCCTCCTCCCGTGTCCCTCATCCCCCAGGAAATATACAGAAAATCCACCACTACATACATAATTGCCCTTTTCACTTCTCTGGAGACCCCGCGTACTTCTAATGTTAAGGCTCGCAGGGTCCCTACATTACCCCCACCCATCAACCGAAAAACCTTCGCTAACCACACCCTTACCTCCCTCAACTCTTCACAGAAATAAACCGCATGAAAAGCTGTTTCCTGTTCCCCACAGTGATCGCAGGTCTGTTCCCTCACCAATCCCATTGAACACAAAACAGCTTTCGATGCTAATATCCTCATTATAAACCTATATACAAACTCCCGTACTCTCGGCATTAACTTAAGCTTTCGAAAGTCATTCCATATCATACCCCAATCATACAAGGGATAAACCGATACCCCCTGTATGATTTCCTGCCTTCTACTCATCGTCACCAAACGCCCCACCCTAAGTTTTTCCACCTCCCTAATCAATAACAATAACCTCAGCATATCCTCGCATTCAATTAATTCTTTTCCACTCCACCATCTCCGCACATCCTTCATCACTTTCCCCACTCTAACCCCTCTTTCCCCCCCCCCTCCCTAACAAACCTTTGTTTCACATATAAAGCCTTTACTCTCGGCCCCAATGCTAAAAGACCTACTCCTCCACTGTGTATATTTGACATCACCACCTCCTTGCTTAGCCATGCCCTCCCGAAACCCCAAACATAACATAATGCCCTCCTCTGAATCTCATGTATGTCTGGAGTCCTCATTGGATACACCACAGCCATACTCCATACTTTACTATAAACTAATGAATTTACAATTATCGCCCACTGTTGTAAGGCGACGTCCCCCGCCCGTAAACTCCTTAACCTTTTTACTGCCTTCTCCACCACCACCTCCGAATTCACCTGCCTAGCCTCCTGCGCATCTGCCATGTATATAACTCCACAAATTTTTAGCCTATCCACTACTTCCCACCCAAACTCCAACCCCAAGCCCCCCCCCACCCAGGCACCCACCTCCAGCAAACCTGATTTTGCTCTGTTCACCCGCATGCCTGATGCCCTCCCGAAAAGCTCCAACACACTTTCCACCGTACGCAATCCCTCCACTCCTGCCATCAGAACAGTGGTATCATCCACATACCCCACCACATCTATACACCCATCCTTCTCCCCATTTAAAATCCCCCTCCCCTCAACGAGCCCATAAAAAGGATGCTGCATACACGCAAACAATATTTGAGACAGGGGACATCCCTGTCTCAAACCCCTCTCCATCCTTACAGGCCTTCCCAACCTACCATTAATTTGTACTCGCACCATTGCAGACGAATACATTGTATCAACCCACCTCACCACTCCCATGCCAAAACCGAGATGCAACAAACTAGCCCTCAGAAAGTTTCTATCTACACAGTCGTATGCATTTTCCCAATCAATGCCCAAAAGCCCTCCCCCGCTGCAACCCTCCAAAAAATCCCTAATGCGGCCATGCCCATCTCTCATGCTTCTGCCCGGAATACCCATCTGCCCCTTATGAATAACCCCACCTAACACCTTCTTCATCCTATTGCCCAATATCTTCGCGAAAATCTTGTAGTCGGCACACATTAGCGAAATAGCTCTGTACTCACTCAATACTCTTCCCTCTTGCTTTTTGCGTACTAAGACGACTACACCCGTCCGCTGAGTTTGTCCTAACTTTCCCTCCCGTCGCATACAATTCATGACCCTCACCAGACAGTACTTAATGTGCTCCCATTGAATTCTATAAAAATCATTTGATATCCCATCTATACCCGGCGCCTTGCCAGTACTCATATTGAACACAGCCTCCTCAACTTCCCCCATGCTAATCTCACCTCCCATCCCCATGCCCTCCTCTTCACATGACCCTAAACCCCTCCCCCCCACACCTCAATAGCATCGCCCTCCTCCCCCTTCCCCCACTTCTTTTGGAACCAGAAATCAGCATAATTGCTCATGCCTTCTGTAGTATTCAGTACCTGTCCCTTGTGATAACCACCCATATCCTCACTTACCTCCAAAACCTCGCAAAACACTTCCCGAAGGTTTATCACCCCACAGCACAGCCTCCATTCCCGCCCTTACACGTACTGCATCAAATCTACCATTATGTAACTCAGCCAACCTGTCCTTGAGTTGCACCATGTGTCCGTACAGCTGCCCCCCCCTTCCTCATAACACCCATTTAGCTGATATTCAAAATAGTTTTGCAACCCATACCTCCACCCTGCCTCTTCCCTTCCCTTCCTCTTATAGAAACCTGCTATACCCGGCTTAGCGTGCCTTTCCCACCATTCTAAGACACACGACTCTACCTCTCTAGAATCCCAAAAAGTTTGCCACCATTCCCCAAAAGCCATACTCACCTCCTCACTCCTCACGAGTCTTGCATTTAATTTCCAGAAACCCGATTGTATCCTAACCATACCTTCCCAATCAAGATCTGCTATAACTGCCCTATGATCAGAAAACCCCACATCAAAAGTCCTGACTCCCAACACATGTACAGCTTCCGTTGCATAGATCCTATCTAATCTTGCAGCATAATCCCGTCTGACAAACGTATACTCAACCTGCCAAGCCCCCCTCCCCACAACATCCAAAACCCCCACGTCTCCAAACACATTACGTAACAAGCCCAACATACACCCCGCCCCCCTCGGTTCCACATCCCCCCCCTAATAACACAATTCCAATCTCCCCCTATTACAGTGACTAAAGGTAAACCCCTTAAATAGTACATCAAAAATTCTCTCACAAAGTTCTCCTTAACTCGTGCGTTGCCATTTGCCGGCATATACACTCCTATAAAACAAACCCTCGTTGCACCCCACTCCCCCTCCACCCTCACGACCCTCCTCCCCCCCTCCTCCCACCCCAAAATACGCAATGGACTGGTTTCCTTTACAGCCACAGCAACCCCACCTTTCAACCTCAAAGAGCCACTCACATACAACTTATATCCTTTCAAAGACAACTCACAACCAAACTTATAATTGTGCTCCTGAATGAAACATATATCTACATTAAATCTCTTTAAAAACTATTCCACCCATACTCTTTTAACCTTGGCTCTCAGGCCATTAACATTGATCGTTACAACCTTGAATTATGACAGTAGAGGCGGCTTTCCCCGCCGCCTTGGAATGGCACCCGCCTGACTTGGCTGCTGACTAGAGCCCCGTTTGTCACCTTGCCTGTCCAGTCCCCCAACCCCCCCCCCTTAACCTTTGAACCTTTCAGTACTTCAGCACCGCTACACCCACTCTCCGGGAGATCCAACCTGGGTTTCCAAGCCTTCTTCCCAGGTCTCTGCCCTGGCGTTAAAACGTCATCCATATCAGACGTCCCAGCTGTTCTCTTTCGTGAACCTCCATCTCCACATGTAACCTCCTCTTCCATGCACGCTCTGTGCACCTCAGCCACTACCGTGTGCTTCTTCCCCTCATTGCACACGGTCTTCCCACGTCCCAATGAGACTGTAGCATCCTCCAATGAGCGTCCATGCTGCTCATCATCCAGACTCCCCTCCACCTCACTCAGGAAGTTATTCAAAACCTCATCCAACATTCCATCCTGTTGCATTACAGGCTCACCGTCATCGTTCGTCGTCGTCGTCGTCGTCGTCGTCTGCTCAGGCCCCGTCCCCACAGGTAACGTAGCACAAGAGACCGTCTCCGCCTCTGCTTTATCCACTTCCTCACTCCAACTGTATGATGCCTGCCTTTCAGCCGCATCTGTCTCCTGTACCACAGGATCCAACTGCTGATCCACCGTTGTTGGCATTTGTTCCCTCCGTCCTGGTTTCCTGTGGCATTGGGCTGCCATATGGTCAGATGATCCGCACAGCCTACAAGTCCGCCTCTGTCCTGCATAGTATACGTATACCTGCGTTCGGAACTCTTCCAGCAAAACATATGAAGGAATTGATTGCCGTAGCGTCATCTTCAGATTGAAGGATCCTTCGGGCAGTCCCACATAAGCCCCATCCTTCCACACTCCCAATTCCGCAGCATGAATCTTGCCATAACGACGGAATACCGCAACCACATCATACTCTGTAGCTTCAAAGGGCACATTCCTTACTTTTACGTATGTCACATAGCTGGATACATCATGTAGACATACCTCCACTGCTGCATTCACGGCCATCCTCTTCTCGTGGTACTTGTCAACTATGCTTGAGTAAAATCCAGCATTTATAAATTTGATGAAAATCCTCTTAACTCCGTTAACAGCCACACCATAAAGCTCTTCATTGGGTATCCCATACACATCACGAATAATCGTAGGGAGTAGCACCTGCATGGTAGAACTGCTTAGGGCCCCACGTACTAATTCCACACAGACAGTATTCACCCTACGTCCATGTCTGTCCGCCATTTTGATTGCTCAAAACAGGTAAACTGCGCAGAAAATCAACTGAATCGGGAGCGCCTGCGCAGCACGTCCACTCAGCCCGGAAGCGAAGAGGACAATATGAATCTATAGTTAGAATTAAGTATAAAACAAAGTAAATAGTCTTAAGCTAAAAAATAGCACCTGAATTATTTAACAAATGTAAAATAATGAGCTAAGGTAGTTTTTTTTTTTTTTTTTTTTTTTTTCTAAAATAAAGGAGACAATATAAAAGGGACTAATACAAATAAAGTGATGATCAAATAATGGAGCTTGGGAATATGATAGTAGGTAGTACTATAAAGGTAATTCTTTAAAGTTAGAATTATAGTATAAAATTATAATATAAAAGGGACTAATATAAGTTGTGGTGAACAATAAAGTGGTAATCAAATAAATGAGCTTTGGAATATAATGGCAAAAATTGTGAACTTATTCTACTTTAGCACCTGAGAATAGCACCTTGATTATTTTAACAATTGTGAATATATAAACTAGGGTAGTTATATAAAGCTAAAATAAAGAAAAATATATAAGGGACTAAAATTAAGTAATGGTAAACAAAGTTAAATGGACTGATGGTCACTATGAAATAATATTGGTTTGGGAGTAAGATCTGATTTGTAATATTAAATAAATTGAGCAGTTTATTGCACAATAAAAAGTAAAAAAAAAAAAATGAGGTAGTTGGTACTAGCTAGCAAAAGATAGTTTTGGTACTTGCAAAAAAGTAATTGGAATATACACTAATTGCATACACAATGAAAAGTGACTAAAAAACAAGTAGTGATAAACAAAATTAAATGGACAGGTAAGAATAATGAATATTATTAATTTGGAGTAAGATTTGACTTGTAATTTAAAATTATGAGCAATTATTAGCAGTAAGAAAGAAGTATAGAGTATTGGAGGTAGTTGGGATTAGCTAATGAAAAATAATAAAAATAATAATGCACAATATAATAGTAACGTATACTATATGCACCACACGTATTTATGTATTAAGGGCACTTATCTAATCTGTTACAGAAATGTCAGCTTTTCTAAGGAAGGTAGAGAAATCATGTTCATTTGAGATGGTATATTGTTGTCCTGTTGATGTTTTCCTTACTAGTATTTTCCCATCTCGCGTGAAACACTGATGTATTTTGTTTTCCTGTTTAAGTTTTCTCAGCCTGAACAGAAGGTTTTGACGTTTTTTTGTTAGACACTCATTTATGTACACTCCATTTTTCATTGTAATTCTTAACATTAAATCCTTACAGATTATGGTATTAAGGCTAAGTGACTACATCATAATTTGTGAGTTTAGCAATGTGAATGCTTTTGTTTTGGCACAATACAAGGTGTCAATATTGGAGTATCATAGGCAAACTTATGACTAGTTAGGATTTATTATTTTAAGATTAGTATTTCTGGTTTATAGTCAGTGGGTGAGTGAGTGTAATTGTGAACCACCAGGTGGTTATCATGTAGTTAGTTGTCGGGGTGGATCAGGGAGATAAGATGTTTTCTAACTGTAGTTTTGAAAGTGATGAATGTGTCTGCAGTTCTAGAGTTTTCAGGTAGGGTGTTCCAGATTTTAGGTCCTTTAAAATACATTGAATTTTTGTAAAGGTTTAGTCGAACACGTGGAATGTCATAGAGATGTTTGTGTCTGGTGTTATGCCTGTGGATCCTGTCACAACTATCAAGAAAGCGTTTTAGGTCAAGGTTAATATTGGAATTTAAGGTTCTGTAGATATAGATTGCACAGTAGTGTGAATGTTCTGAACAGGGAGTAAGTTTAGGTCTATAAAGAGTGGGGGGGGGTGTTGCCAGGGATGGGATTTAGTGATTATTCTTACTGCGGCTTTTTGTTGGGTTATTATTGGCTTTAGGTGTGTTGCTGCAGTTGAACCCCAAGCACAGATAGCATAGGTGAGGTATGGATATATAAGTGAATGGTATAGTGTGAGAAGGGCAGTTTGCGGTACGTAGTATCGTATCTTGGAGAGGATCCCCAACGTTTTGGATACTGTTTTTTGTTATGTGTTGGATATGGCAATTAGAGTGTTGTCGATCTTAATGTTAAGTTGCGCAACACCTGCTCTGCTACCAGTGTTAAGTGTAAGTTTATTGGCTGTCATCCAAGTCGATATTTTGAGCAGCTCCTCGTTAACAATGGTGTTGAGGGTGGCAAGATTAGGGTGAGAGATGACATAAGTCGTGTCGTCAGCAAAGAGAATGGGTTTCAGGTGTTGGGATACGTTTGGAAGATCATTGATGTAAATGAGGAAGAGCAGGGGACCAACGACACTTTCCTGCGGAACTCCAGTATCAAGTGGCCGTGTTGATGATGATGTGTCTTTAATGGTGACATACTGATACCTATTAGTAAGATAGGATTTGAAATATGCAAGTGCATGGCCTCTTATACCATAATGGTCAAGTTTGTGGAGTTGGATGCCATAGTCTAATGTGTCAAAAGCTTTTCTTAGGTCAATAAAAATTCCTAGCAGATATTCCTTATTTTCCAATGCTGTGTAAAGCAGATCTAGCATTTTTACAATTGCATCATTAGTGCTTTTATTTTTTCTGAATCCAAATTGGCAGGGGTTGAGTATGTTTTGTGCCGTTATAAATGAATATAGTCTCCTGTGCACGAGTTTCTCGAAGATTTTGGATAGCAATGGTAAGTTTGATATTGGCCTATAGTTGTTTACATCCGTAGGGTCACCACCTTTATGTATTGGTGTAACCCTTGCTGTCTTGAGTAGTGTCGGGAAAGTGCTAGTTTCTAGTGACTTGTTAAAAAGTAGTGTAATAGCATGCGAGAGGACATGGGCTGCTCGCTTGAACAATAATGATGGGACATGAGACAGATTCCCCGAGTTACTTTTAAGTGACTTTATAATATCGGTGACTTCCATGGGCTCGGTTGGTATAAGATAGAAGGAATTTGGGAAATTCCTCTCTAGGTAGTCCCCGGCACGGGAATTGGTACGTGGGAATTTACTGGCGAGATTAGATCCTATGGTTGAGAAGTCGTTTATCATGTTAGCTGTATCGGTGGGATGCAGTGGTGTTTCATTAGGTTTAGTTAGGACAATATTCTTGTTTTTTTTTCAGTTTGTGGGTCCCCAGAATCTGGGAAAGTGTTTTCCAGGTCTTTTTTATATCTCCTCTGGTGTCAGTGAATCTGCTGGAGTAGTACAGTTTTTTGGCTTTCTTTATTACTTTGGTGAGAACTGTTGAATAGTGTTTAAGAATATCTTTGTGTATTAAGCCCTGTCTATATTGCTTTTCATATTGGTGTTTCTTATCAATGGATTTCAGAAAGCTGCTGTGTCTAGCATTAGGAATAATATTAGGAGAGAAGTAAATAATGAAAGTGATTGTTATAGGAATGCAGTTAGAAGCCTGAGTAGATCTATAACCCACTATGATAACATGAACGTAGATAAGTATGTTTATGGAGCAACTTGCAATGTGAACAGACTGACTGATGTTGTAGTGGCCAGGCTTAGGCTTGGTTACAAGTACTTCTGGCAGTTTGGGAGACACACAGATGATGATCAAACTAAATGTAAATTATGTGATCAGGCATATGGTCACTCTCTTGAACACTATGTGCTTAATTGTCCACTTATTGAGGAATACAGAGACAGACAGTATAATAACCTATGTGACATGTCAAGATATCTTATTAATGAAAATAAGATACCAGATATACTAAGCAAATTTCCTAAATTTGCTTGTAACAGATAAGTGAACTATAGATATGTAGATATAAATCCATATGTATTCCTGTTAACCCTTTGGGGCCTAGTTCCTAGGCCTTTTGTGTATCCATATGCTCTCGCGCTACCGTCCACAGGATGGATATGGGGTGCACAATAAACTAGCCACTTCGGTGGCAAAATCTAAATCTGCTGGTTAGCCATGGGCAACCGAGCCGTTTATTCGTGATCTGTTTCGTTTTTATAGGACAATGTTTATTGTATAGTCTAAGTAATTTATTAAGAAAAATGTCTGTCCAATCGTCAATACCATTGGCCTTGGAGAATTCTGTAGGCCAGTCAACAGTCTCTAGGTCTGCTGTGAAATTCATTATTGAGGCCTCTTCATGGAAGTGGCTGTCTGTGATTATCCCTGATTTAAAGGGGGCTAGTATATTGGTCCATATGTGGTCTATTATGGTTGCACTGTCTCAGTGAGCCTGGTTGGTTTAGTTATTGTCGGTATGAGAAGTGTGTTGTTCATATTGTTGATGAAATCAGTTACAGGCTGGTCATCTAGTAGGCCAAGGTTGATAGTGAAGTCTCCAGCTAAGAGAAGGTGGTGCTTGTAATTGCATTCCTATAACAATCATTTTCATTATTTACTTCTCTCCTAATATTATACATAATGCTAGACAGAGATATACCAAAGTTATATTCTACATTCTCCTTCTGGGTACTCTTCTTGGCTAACATATCAACTTTATCATGAATAAGTAAGTAAGTTTATTCAGGTATACACAAATACAGTTACATAGAATTATCATGCATAGCAGCATATGTGTAGAGAACCTGGGATAACCCAAAAAAGTCAGACAGAGTGACTTATTTCCATTGGGGTCCTTTTACCTTATTATTATAATATAAAGGTTATAATTTCTTATTATTCTATAATGAAGATAACATCTTATTATCATACTAAAAAGACTATCTACTACACGAGGGTCATTAAGACTATATACAATACGAGGGTCATTACTAGGAATAAGGTAAAATTTACACGAATGTTAGCTAAAAAATAGAAAATCATTCCCCTCCCTTTCTGTAGCTACATTCACCAGACACCTTTTGGCACTCTTCTTGAACTGGTTCATGCTATGACTGGCTTTGACATGTGCGGGCAGTCTGTTTCATTCCTTTATTGCTGTACAATAAAAGGTCTTTGAAGCCTGGCCAATGACTGTGGGTACTACAAAGTTGTGCTCTCTCCCCCTAGTACTATGATTGCTTTGGTTCCCAACCTTGACAAAATTGACAGCAAGATATTCTGGACACTGTTTGTGAGCAATTTTATAAACATGATTTAGCTTCAGTTGTTTTACTCTGTCTTCAACATTGAGCATATTCAACTGCTGTAATTCATCCTGGCCTACTTGTTCTCTTGGTCCCAGCCCCAGGATGAATCTTACGATTTTGTTCAGGGTGATCTGCAGTCTATCTTTCAGTTTTTTTTGTCAAGGCAGAGTACCATGAAGAGCAAGCGTAATCCATATGGCATTGTATAAAGGCTAGACATAGGGTCCTGCGAGCCTCAGTAGGTAGACATTGTGCTTGTCTATAGAGGAACTTCAGTCTGGCATTCGCTTTCTTTACTACACTGTTCCCTATCAATTCTCCTGACATGCATGGGTCAAAGAGGATTCCCAGAAGGAGTAATCCAATGTGTGATGGGATCCATAGCAATTGTACATTAATTCCTTTGTCCCTGATTTTTGAGTATCTATACCTGGCTTCTCCAATGAGCATGTTGTTGGAGTCATTGTATGAGCTAAGAACATTCGGTGATGACACAGAATCAGTAATGATGATAGCGTCAAGCTCAGTGTCATAAGTTAGTTTTAGCGCCATTAGGATTGCAAACAATTCAGTTTGCAATGTAGACGCCCAGTTGCTAATCTTATGCCTAGTTCAACAAGTTCATTATCATTCTTAACTAGGGAGGTGGCAACAAGAGCAGATGCAGCCCTGCCAGTAGACTCCTGTTTAGATCCATCAGTGTATTTAACTTGTGATAACTTTTTACTACCAGCCAGGCGACAAATTTCTTCTTGAGCAGTTGCTTTAACAAGTGATTTAAGAAAGGGATTACTAGCAATGAGCTTCTTCCAGGGACTTGCAGGTATGTGATATTAAATGAGCACATCTTCCATGGGGGGGAGGTGAAATGCTCTTGTTGTCTACAGTGATACAGTTCATGCAGGTTATAAAACTTAATGCAATTGCACGCCTTCACAATCCATTTAGATCTGTGTGTATTTACTTCGGGACATTTAGTAAGATTCATTGTGACAGTGTCTGGTTCATTTCTTAACATTCTAATACCGAGTACAGTGTTAATCTCAACAATCCTATCAGTAATACTAGAAATACCAAGCTCCTTCCTCATATTAAGAACCTTTGTAGATTTGGGACAGCCAAAAATAATTCTGAGAGCTTCATTTTGCGTTAACTCCAAGGGTCATTCTCTGCTCAGACGTTGTGCTGAGCGGTTGTCAGCTGTTGCTCCTCAGTCCCGACACCTGGTGGAGGAGTGTTTACAACATCAACAACAATGGCGACTGCGTTTCGCCGCCGTGTTAATACTGTTTGTATTCAACTAATGCAGGGATCTATCACCTGCGAATCAGTAAATGTGTTACTGCCAGCAATCATTCGTGATACTTATGGCATTCAACGTGAATCCTTGTGTGGCGTCGCCTTGAATGGAACTACACGGATCTTCGTCAAGTTTTGTGACACTCAGATGTACGAGAAGATTGTGACCCAGTACCAGGACATAAGTAAGCAAGTCACCCCAGCAGTTTCTGTCCAGTTGCATGACGTTTCACGATACTTTACGTGGGTACGTGTGAGAAATGTGCCTTTTGAGGCCAATGAAGTTGATATACGTGACGTTTTTGAACGTTATGGGAAGATCCACCTGGTCACCATGGGTAGGTGGTCTGACGGCCACTATAATGGCCTTCAGGAGGGGTCATTTACGTTGAAAATGTCCCTGCGTCAGCCGATTCCTTCGTACATTCAACTGGAGGAGTTTCGTTCCCAGGTGTACGTTACGTACCCTGGACAGAGAAGAACTTGCCGCCTCTGTGGTGCTCTGGATCACATAGCGGCTCAGTGTGTCCAGCGCCAGCCGCCATCGGGGCGTGGTCGTCGACCTGACGGTGAGGTACCCCGTCAGGCTCTGGAAGAGGAGGTTGTCGAGACATCGCCACGTATGACATCATGGAGTGCTGAGGTTGATAGGGCCATGCTACTAGAGTCATCTTGTGTGACTCTACCTGGGACTGCCTCCCTTGACGAGGTGGAACATGTGAACAGTGAAATCCCTCTAGCAAGAGAGGCAGGTGAGATGGAAGCCGACATTGTATCTGCGTTAAGTGACCTATTAGCATCGCATGAGTCTGATTCTGTGTTGTGTTCTGATGAGGGGAAATTACGTGCAGATGATGCTGATCAGATAGCTAAAGTGAGAGATTTGGAGAGTTCGAGTTTTCACACTGTTGAGGCAGAAATTCACAAGGAGAACACCCCAAGTACTGACATGTCTGAAGATGCTGTTTCTAGGAAGCGTGCGGCTACCCCGTCTGACTCCGATGATGTCGACCCCTGGACAACGTTCAGGGAAGAAGACGTGGTCGGAAATCACGGGTGCGGGGAGGTCGCGCGAGTCCAGGACAGCAGGTAATATCACGGGGATTGCCAAAGGTGCAGGAAGTGCCTTGGGTGCTTGCCGGCGCAAAGAGAAAAAGGGAGTGGTAGCCCCTAGAGGAAAGCCACCTTTAACACAGTTAGGTGTGTAACTATTAATGTTAATGGTTTGAAATCTGTCAGAAAGTGTGTGCAGGTGCGTGAGTGGTTGAATCGTTTTGCAGTGGATGTGTGTTTTTTTGCAAGAACATAACCATAAAGTAGGAAGTTTGTTTGAGATGGATGGTTATGACATTTATGTGACTCATTCCAGACGTCTGAAAGGTGGAGTGGCTGTGTTGATAAAAGCGACCAGCCCGTTTGTGCTGAGACATTGGGAGGAAGGGGGAGAGGGTCGCGTGGTGCGAGTCATGGGGGATTGGGGTAGTAGAAGAGTTGGTTTTGTAGGGGTATATGGGCCGGCTGAACATGATGTTAACATTAAAAATACTTTTGTTAGAGATGTCTTGGTATATTATTTGAGGTCCCTGCCAGAAATTACAGTGGTAGGTGGTGACTGGAACTGTGTAGTGCGCCGTAAAGATGTTGAACCGAGGGGGGCAGGGTTCTGTTCGCTTGTTTTGGGTGACTTGTTGTCTGGTTTGGGGTTGGTTGATGTACGCGGAGGACGTGACTTTGGGATTGAGCATACTTTTGTGCGTAGGGGCTATGCAGCATGTTTAGATAGGGTGTATGTGTCTCGGCGGGCGGTCGTAATCAATGTGCGTGTATTGAACGTCTTTTTCTCCGACCACCGGGGAGTTTTTGTGGAGCTCGACTGGGGAGGTCTCCCGCATCGTTTTAAGGGATACTGGAAACTGAATACGCGGATGCTACAAAGTGCGGATGATAGGGAACTATTCGAGGACTTCTGGGCGTCTATGGGAGTAGACTCCTGGGAGGGATGGGATTTAGTACGACAGTGGGATGAGGTTGTGAAGCCTCGAATTAAGGATTTTTATGTGAATCGGTGTAAGGAGGCCACTCGCATGGAGTATGGTTTTCAGAGGTACCTGGAGGGTCATCTACGACAATGTTATGCACAGGGAGAGGCATCTGGGGTTTACCCAGTGGATGAGATCGATGCTATTAAAGAACAAATCCAAGTAATGAAAAATAAGGTTTTCGATGGGGCGCGCATTTCGAGTGGGGTGGAGGAGGCTTTGTGGGGTGACAAGCCGTCTGCTTGTGTCTTACAAAGTCAGACACAAAGGCGAAAAGCGACTGAAATTGTGAGTTTAGTGGTGCAGGAGGAAGTTGACGGGTATAGTGAGGGACAGGTCTTAACAACAACTGAGGGGATAAGTTTTTATGTCGATACTTGGAGTAAGATCCAGATGCAAAGTAAAGACGTGAGTGAGCATGTGATACAGGATTTGGGGAGAGGCGTACGATGCGAGTTAAATGATTATGATCGCCTTCTCATGGGTGGGCCTATATCTGAGGCAGAGGTGTGGGAGGCACTACAAGGAATGAGTAAGGGGAAGGCTCCAGGCATTGATGGCATCCCTTGTAAATTTTATATCAAACATTGGGAGGTAATACGGACTTTTATGGTTCGTTTACTCAATGCGATGAAGGAGGGGGGGAGGGTGTTAGGTCTGTCTCAGCGTACAGCGGTGTTGGTCTTAGTTAGGAAATGTGATGTGCCATTAGCGATTAAGGACTACCGTCCCATATCGTTGATGTGTAGTGACTATAAACTATATGCGAAAATATTGATGAATAGAATTAAGAAAGTGTTTGATAAGGTAATCCATAAGAGTCAGTTTGGTGTACCAGGTAGGTCAATGTATGATGGTCATGGGAATATCAGGGAGTTTGTTGAGGAATGCGGGGTGAGGGGTGGGGGTGGTGTTTTGGCTTTAGACTGGCGAGCCGCTTTTGATAGTGTGGAAAGAGAGGTTCTGGAGTTTACCTGGAGAGAGTTCCGGGGGTCAACGCCCCCGCGGCCCGGTCTGAGACCAGGCCTCCTGGTGGATCAGAGCCTGATCAACCAGGCTGTTGCTGCTGGCTGCACGCAAACCAACATACGAGCCACAGCCCGGCTGATCCGGAACTGACTTTAGGTGCTTGTCCAGTGCCAGCTTGAAGACTGCCAGGGGTCTGTTGGTAATCCCCCTTATGTGTGCTGGGAGGCAGTTGAACAGTCTCGGGCCCCTGACACTTATTGTATGGTCTCTTAACGTGCTAGTGACACCCCTGCTTTTCATTGGGGGGATGGTGCATCGTCTGCCAAGTCTTTTGCTTTCGTAGTGGGTGATTTTCGTGTGCAAGTTCGGTACTAGTCCCTCTAGGATTTTCCAGGTGTATATAATCATGTATCTCTCCCTCCTGCGTTCCAGGGAATACAGGTTTAGGAACCTCAAGCGCTCCCAATAATTGAGGTGTTTTATCTCCGTTATGCGCGCCGTGAAAGTTCTCTGTACATTTTCTAGGTCGGCAATTTCACCTGCCTTGAAAGGTGCTGTTAGTGTGCAGCAATATTCCAGCCTAGATAGAACAAGTGACCTGAAGAGTGTCATCATGGGCTTGGCCTCCCTAGTTTTGAAGGTTCTCATTATCCATCCTGTCATTTTTCTAGCAGATGCGATTGATACAGTGTTATGGTCCTTGAAGGTGAGATCCTCCGACATGATCACTCCCAGGTCTTTGACGTTGGTGTTTCGCTCTATTTTGTGGCCAGAATTTGTTTTGTACTCTGATGAAGATTTAATTTCCTCATGTTTACCATATCTGAGTAATTGAAATTTCTCATCGTTGAACTTCATATTGTTTTCTGCAGCCCACTGAAAGATTTGGTTGATGTCTGCCTGGAGCTTTGCAGTGTCTGCAATGGAAGACACTGTCATGCAGATTCGGGTGTCATCTGCAAAGGAAGACACGGTGCTGTGGCTGACATCCTTGTCTATGTCGGATATAAGGATGAGGAACAAGATGGGAGCGAGTACTGTGCCTTGTGGAACAGAGCTTTTCACCGTAGCTGCCTCGGACTTTACTCTGTTGACGACTACTCTCTGTGTTCTGTTAGTGAGGAAATTATAGATCCATCGACCGACTTTTCCTGTTATTCCTTTAGCACGCATTTTGTGCGCTATTACGCCATGGTCACACTTGTCGAAGGCTTTTGCAAAGTCTGTATATATTACATCTGCATTCTTTTTGTCTTCTAGTGCATTTAGGACCTTGTCGTAGTGGTCCAATAGTTGAGACAGACAGGAGCGACCTGTTCTAAACCCATGTTGCCCTGGGTTGTGTAACTGATGGGTTTCTAGATGCGTGGTGATCTTGCTTCTTAGGACCCTTTCAAAGATTTTTATGATATGGGATGTTAGTGCTATTGGTCTGTAGTTCTTTGCTGTTGCTTTACTGCCCCCTTTGTGGAGTGGGGCTATGTCTGTTGTTTTTAGTAACTGTGGGACGACCCCCGTGTCCATGCTCCCTCTCCATAGGATGGAAAAGGCTCGTGATAGGGGCTTCTTGCAGTTCTTGATGAACACAGAGTTCCATGAGTCTGGCCCTGGGGCAGAGTGCATGGGCATGTCATTTATCGCCTGTTCGAAGTCATTTGGCGTCAGGATAACATCGGATAGGCTTGTGTTAATCAAATTTTGTGGCTCTCTCATAAAAAATTCATTTTGATCTTCGACTCTCAGTCTGGTTAGCGGCTTGCTAAAAACTGAGTCATATTGGGACTTGAGTAGCTCACTCATTTCCTTGTTGTCATCTGTGTAGGACCCATCTTGTTTAAGTAGGGGCCCAATACTGGACGTTGTTCTCGATTTTGATTTGGCATAGGAGAAGAAATACTTTGGGTTTCTTTCGATTTCATTTATGGCTTTTAGTTCTTCCCGCGATTCCTGACTCCTAAAGGATTCTTTTAGCTTAAGTTCGATGCTTGCTATTTCTCTGACCAGTGTCTCCCTACGCATTTCAGATATATTGACCTCTTTTAGCCGCTCTGTTATTCTTTTCCGTCGCCTGTAAAGGGAGCGCCTGTCTCTTTCTGTTTTACATCTACTCCTCCTTTTTCTTAGAGGAATAAGCCTTGTGCATACATCGAGTGCTACCGAGTTAATCTGTTCTAGGCATAAGTTGGGGTCTGTGTTGCTTAGTATATCTTCCCAGCTTATATCGGTTAGGACTTGGTTTACTTGGTCCCACTTTATGTTTTTGTTATTGAAGTTGAATTTGGTGAATGCTCCCTCGTGACTAATCTCATTATGTCGGTCTGGGGCTCCGCGCATACATGACTGAACCTCAATTATGTTGTGATCTGAGTATATTGTTTTTGATATGGTGATATTTCTTATCAGATCATCATTGTTAGTGAAGATGAGGTCTAGTGTATTCTCCAGTCTAGTAGGCTCTATTATTTGCTGGTTTAA